>NC_138726.1:58551072-58788572 GCF_965113295.1 Leuciscus leuciscus | reverse complement strand
GCGCTGATGATTCTCTGAATGATTCTGCACTCTTATAACTGTGATCGACTGGAGAAGTTCTTCAGTGAACCACCAGAGCTCAGACTCCAGACTTCTGGCTGCTGCTTTACTCTAGTATTTACTCTAGTATTTACTCTAGTATTTACTCTAGTATTTACTGTAGTATTTACTGTAGTATTTACTGTAGTATTTACTGTAGTATTTACTCTAGTATTTACTCTAGTTTTTCTCACAGACATCTGGTTGTTATTGAAACATGTTCTGGACCAGAACACACTCAGAAACAGAAGAGAACATCTGATTGTGTGTGTGTGTGTGTGTGTGTGTGTGTGTGTGTGTGTGTGTGTGTGTGTGTGTGTGTGTGTGTGTGTGTGTGTGTGTGTGTGTGTGTGTGTGTGTGTGTGTGTGTGTGTGTGTGAGTGTGTGAGAGAGTCTGTCAGTGTGTGTGTGTGTGTGTGTGTGTGTGTGTGTGTGTGTGTGTGTGTGTGTGTGTGTGTGTGTGTGCGTGTGCATGTGTATGTGTGAGTGAGTGAGTGAGTGAGTGTGTGCGTGTGTGCGTGCATGTGAGTCTGTCTGTGAGTGTGTGTGTGTGTGTGTGCCTGTGTGTGTACGTATGTGAGTCTGTCTGTGTGTGTACGTGCGTGTGTGTGTGTGTGTGTGTGTGTGTGTGTGTGTGTGTGTGTGTGTGTGTGCATGTGAGTCTGTCTGTGAGTGTGTGTGTACGTGTGTTTACGTGTGTGTGTGTGTGTGTGCGTATCTCTCACACACACAGATTCATCATCCACAAGCTAAAAATTACCCTGGTGAACAATGGCCGCCAGTTTCACACACACAACAGATTCATCGACTCACAGCGAGAATTAAAGAAACATTACAATCCACAACCACTTTACTATAGTAAAACACCACAGATCACGTGTTACAGGGACCTTTATTAACCCCTCACAACCACTTCTAATGAGACTTCAATTACTTTTATAAAGAATAAAAATAAAACAAAAAGCCCAAACACTGGCGTGACTGCCAATGGGGAAAAGGAGTGTGTTTAATGGTATTGAATGTGCACTTAGTGTACTTTAAAAAAACTATATTAATTAAATAAAACACCACTTCTTATTCAGTGTGAGAAACCATGATTGTGTAAGACGTCAGTGAGTTCATGGTGTGTTCTCAGACAGCATTATTGATCATGTGCTGTTATTGATCGGTGTCATGAACAAGACGAGAGCGAGATTAATCATGTGACCCGAGAGCCTCTTCATCTCTTCAGCGCTCGTCTTCCTCAGCGGGTCACTTATATTTCAGAGAACATAAACACAGTCCGTCCCGAGGAACGACGCCGCGAAACAAACACACAGAGGATGAAGTGGAAATGAACTGAAAGAGAGAAAATGTGTGAAAGAAAAATAAGCAGCGTAGGAGGATTGAGACGAATCTCACCGAAACCTGTCAAGAACATATTATCCAGGTCACACACACTGACAAAAGAAGAAGCAGAATTATTATTTCAATAATCATTTAAATTTAAATATATTTTAATATTAAATATTACATTTGAATATTCAGACACAGTAAAAACACTGAGAATTTTTACTGTCATGAAAAAATGTCGAAATATTAAATATTTATTTTCTAAATTTTAAATCATTTTCATATATTATTGCAAAATATAATTTCATATTTTTCTCTTGTGTTTTTGTGGTGAAATATGACCTGGACCTGTCAAGAACATTTCCAGGACACATTTAATGATATATATATATATATGTATGTATGTATGTATGTATGTATTATATATTATATTTTATATTAACATTTATAATATAAAATATATTTTTTTAAATTCTTCTTTTTTTTTTTTTTTTAAACACTGTGGATGCCAAGTGTGGTTTTATTGTCATGAAAAAAAATTCTAAATATTAAATATTTATTTTTTACATTTTAAATCATTTTCATATATTATTGCAAAATATAATTTCATATTTTTCTCTTGTATTTTTGTGGTGAAATATGACCTGGACTTGTCAAGAACATTTCCAGGTAACATATCTATCTATTTTTATTTTTTATATATATTATATTTTATATTTAAATTACATATTTTTACCATTTATAATATAAAATATTTTAACATTTTAATTAGTACAATAAATTGTTTTGCTCTAAGAAAACGAAGCCTATTTTTTAGGAAGTCTGTTATCGCATTAAGAATAATGGAGAAAGAACATACAAATTTGGTTAAAATGTTGGTAAATTGTAATGATTTTTTTTTATTTTTTTTTATATATTATTGAAAAATACAATTTCCCTCTTTTTTTTGCGTTTTTGTGTTGAAATATGACTTTAACATGTTTTAGTGAACTTCACCCCCGAGGCCAGAAATCACAGTTAAAACACACACTCTCTCACACACACACACACACACACACACACACACACACACACACACACACACACACACACACACACACACACACACACACACACACACACACACACACACACACACACACACACACACACACAACTGTGTATCTCTGACTGAGTGAGAAACATCAGACACATCTCATGACTCAATCAGCAGTGACGAGAACAGCATTAAACAAATGTGAAGTGTTTCTAAAGAGAGAGAGATGAGTTAAAGTTAAACCAGGACACGAGTGCATTGACAGACTCTAATGGATCCAGTGACGGATCGATAGCGACCCGTCTCTCCTCTGGGACTAATGAGACTGCGCTAAAATCCTCTGAATATATGCAGAAATATTCAAATGACGCCTTGCACTGTAAAAGACTAGACTAGTAAAAGACAAAATTCTTGTCTAGAATCTCCACGCTGAACATTTCTCAAGCTGAAATCTGCTACAAACAGTGAACAGGTTTGCCTTTCTCAGCTCTCTGCCTCTATAAAAAGTTCACATGCAAAATCATCCATAACCTATATTTTACTCCCATAATGTGATGTTTTATGACCAAAACAAGCCGGGACTTTAAAGAGGTGGTCGATTATGATTTCACTTTTCTAACTTTAGTTAGTGTGTAATGTATAGGTAATCGAAGCTGCTAACACACACACACAAGCTGTTGAAGCTCCGCCCTCTGTGCTGGGAGCAGCAGCTCATTTGCATTTAAAGGAACAGACACAAAAACAGCACGTTTTTGCTCACCCTCAAAAAGTGTCAACTTCCATAACCTATATTTTACTCCTATAATGTGATGTATTATGAAACAAAACAAAACAAGCCAGGACTTTAAAGGGGTGGTTGATTATGATTTCACTTTTCTAACTTTAGTTAGTGTGTAATGTATAGGTAATCGAAGCTGCTAACACACACACACACACACACACAAGCTGTTGAAGCTCCGCCCCCTGTGCCGGGAGCAGCAGCTCATTTGCATTTAAAGGAACAGACACAAAAACGGTGCGTTTTTGCTCACCCTCAAAAAGTGACAATTTTAACATGCTATATAAAAATATCTGTGAGGTATTTTGAGCTAAAACTTCACACACACTCTCTGGGGACATGAGAGATTTATTTAACATCTTGTGAAAGGGCGGTATACCACCCCTCTAAGAAAAGCATGCATTTCTCTTCCCTAACCACTGGACAGTGTGAAGCAATCGACCCAGGCCCAGAGCTGTGGGAAAGTTGTGCAACATCTGAATCTGACAAAGATTTCTCTGTTCCAAACCCCTATGAGTCCCAGATGACGTGATCAAGCTTGTTGAAACCATATTAAACATCTGAAACAGCATCGACTAGGAAAACTGCACGACACTTTCAGCCAAAACACGCATTAATGAGGCCGTTCAATCCATATGTGTCCCAGAATCACATTATATTATACAGATGTGTGGATATATGTTGAAAATCAATGGTAAAAAGTCATTAGCCGACAGATTATTAAAATACAGCAATTGAGTCTTTTATACTCACACATTGTTCATAAGTTTTGGGTAAGTAAATTAATACTTTTATTCAGAAAGGAGGCCTTGAACTGATCAAAAGTGAGAATAAAGTTAAATAAAATGTTCTTTTGATCTTTCTATTCATCAAAGAATCCTGAAAAATTATATTTCATACATCAGTGTATGAATATGAACTGTTTTCAACACTGATAATAATCATAAATGTTTCTTGAGCATCAAATCATCATATTATCCTGATTTCTGAAGGATCATGTGACACTGAAGACTGGAGTAATGATGCTGAAAATACAGCTTTGATCACAGGAATAAATTACACTTTAATATATATTACAATAGAAAACTGTTCATTTAAACTGTAATAATATTTCACAATTTTACTGTTTTTACTGTATTTTTGCTCATATAAATACAGGGTTGGTGAGCAGAAGAGACTCTCTTAGAAACATTTACAAATCACTCCAGAATCTGAACGATACTGTAACTCAAACTGTATATTTTCACTCCACATGAAGTCATAAAGTAAACATCATCAACTATAGCAATGCAGGAGTTCAGAAAAGAGCAAAACATTTTAGTGACACACTTACAGGCAAAAATCACAAGAGTTACGCAATCTCTGGCCCCTGTTACTAAACTAACTCTCTCTCTCTCTCTCTCTCTCTCTCTCTCTCTCATGGCCTGCTTAGTCCGAGACTTCAAAACAACTCCAGCGTTCACTGATAAACAACTGCGCTGGCAAACTCTCTCAGTCCGTTCAGCTCATCCCTCCTTTTCTCATCCCTCCTTCTCCTTTTCTCCTGCGCATCAATAAATGCAGAAATGCCTGAGGAAACGATAAAGCACCAGAGATGCTCCAGTTTTGGCACTTTACACACACACACACACACACACACACACACACACACACACACACACACACACACACACACACACACACACACACACACACACACACACACACACACACACACACACACCTGATTTATCACATCACACACAGCGTTTCCTCACTGCCCACAGGAAGATGTTATTGCTCAACAATTGCTCTTTCTTTGCTCTGAATGAGTAAAACATTTAGTGTTACACCGCACAAAGCACAAAAAAAGTCTGTTCTTCCTCACTGTTGTTGGTTATATTATCTCAGTATTTATTATTTTTGTCTTGTTTCCATTACAAATAACATTCCTAAATCAAGATATATTTACTGGAGAAGCAAAATAAGATATTAAGTCTTGTTTTCTGAAAAGAATTATCAAAAATTAAGTTTAAGCTTAAAAAAACAAGAAGAAAATCTGCAAATGGGGTCAGAAAAATAATCTGAATTAGATTCGTTTTCCAAAATCTCTGACAGATGTTCGTTCTTGTTTTATGCATAATTGTAGATGACAAGACTTTAAGTCATTTTTCTTTTCAAGTAAACGTATCTTGAATTACGAATTTTTAGATATGTGTCATGGAAAACAAGACAAAAATACAAAATCAAAGTAGATCTTTTAATCTTTTAAGCTTAAACTCTTGATACATTTCTCAGAATACAAGACTTCTTCACTGACTTCATTTGGCATCTCAAGTAAACGCATCTTGATTTAAAAATGTTTATGTATTTTTAGTTTTGTTCTGGAAAACAAGACAAAATACTGAGGAAGAGCAGCACTTTTAGCATATGTCCTTATAGTTATGGTAACAGTGATGAATAACTTAAACACTAACATGTCAATAGCTGACATAAGCAGGGTGTGTGTCGTTTTCATAATAAAATTAATAAAAGCTGAGAATTAATAAAAGCACAATTTCACCCTCGGCTGCGAGTTAAATGAAGTCGGACCGTCTCAAAAACAATGCATTTTGCCATGTCAAAAAAATGTTTTCTTCTGATTATCCAGATTTACAATAACTGAAAAATTAATAAAAACAAAAATTAAGTTCTTCCTCAATATTTTTGTCTTGTTTTCCAGCACAAACATCTAAATATTCTTAAATCAAGATTCATGTACTGGAGATGCAAAGTGACTGAAGATAAGAAGTTTTTCCTTTTCTTTTTTAAAAACAAAATCAAAATTAAGTGAGATTCTGTGCTAAAAACAAAGACTTTATTACTGTATTTTTCTGACCCCACTGGAAGATATTTTCTTGTTTCAAGCACAAACTCATTTAATTAAAAAAAATAAAAATGTATTCCGGAAAACAAGACTTAATATCTTGTTGTTGTTTTTTTTGTCTTATTCAATATTTTTTCACTTGTTTTCCAGAAAAATATCTAAACATTCTTAAGTCAAGATAGATTTACTGGAGAAGCAACATAATCAGATGCATCAAAATAAAATGCATAGAGCAAAACAAGAGCAAATATCTGCTAATGTGGCAGACAAATTAATTTAATTTAAAGGGAATTGGCAGATACTTGTACACTAAAAAAAGAACACATTGAATTAAACGTGAAATTTTGAAGTAGGAGTATTTTGAATATTGGGAAATGAATCCCAATTTTTCTTTTTCTTTTTTATTATTTACAACTCTTTTTTTACTTTTACTTGAGGAGCAAAATGGCATATTACATCTTGTTTCTGAAATAATAATAATAATAATAATTAAATGAGTTTATGCATGAAACAAGAAAACTAATTCTGCAAATTGGGTTATAAAAAAAAAAAATAAAAAAACTTGATTTTATTTTGTATTTTTGTCTTGTTTTCCAGTAATACCTAAACATTTCTAAAACAAGATACATACCTGCAAAAAAAAAAAAAAAAAAAAAAAGGTGTAGAAACCATTTTTACTCAGAAATTGCTAGTAAATTTTTAAATTAAATAAATTAAGTAAAACATTAATTTTCTTGTAAAACACACCAATTATCCATGCTTTATTTACAACTTCAGGATACATTCAAGATACATTTACTTGAGAAGCTAAACGTCATGCGCTATTACATCTTGATTTGTCTATTTTTTATGATTGAAAAGTTTATGCTTGAAATAAGAAAAACTAAACTTAATTCAAAGAGAAAACAAGTTTATTCGTCTCCCACCATTGGCAGATATTTGTCTTTGTTTTACGCGTAAACACTTAATTTTGACACAAAACTTTATATGTTGTCATTTTGCTTTTTCAAGTAAATGTACCTTGATTTAAGAATGTTTTTCACTTACAATTGCTGGGTTGTTTCAACCCATGTTTGGGTCAAATATGGACAAACCCAACTGATGGGTTACATTTTTACATAATTTTTTCAACCCAACAGTTGTGTTTGTCCATATTTGATTCAAACCCAGCATTTTTTAGAGTGATATTTGCACTGAAAAACAAGACAGACGTCGGGCAGCGAGGTTGAGTTTCAGGGAGGTAGTAGTGGACAGTATTTTTAGGCGTCATGATAAAGGACACTGGGATATGTTGCGGTCGGGCTATTCTCGGGCAAGCAGTTGTATATCGGTGTGTATTACGTTCCTGAAGACATCAGGCCGCATGTGACTGCCTGGGACTTACGCAAACCTCAAGCAGCGTTCGGAAACTATTACGCTTTTCAGATTTTCAGGTTTCAAACATCCTGTCAATCAAGAGCGAAGACCTCTGAACATGAAAAGTCAAAACCTGAATCAGTCGACTGGAGAAACGTCCTTGTAGTGACGGTGTGGTGTGACGTTACTAAGTGTGTGTCAACTGAGTGCTATTTCAGGACCTCGAGCTGTTGCACAAAACACCCTGGAAGAGTGTGTGTGAATCAAGTTTAATGGGCTGATGAAGAAAAACAATAGTGCATGTTAGTGTTCAGTTTGAGTTTATTCAGCTTTAAGGACAAAAGGGTGCAAAAAAAATATCACTAAATCTGACCAAAAAAACACCTCAAATATTATAAATAACTTGATAAATAAAGTAAATAATGCACAAATAAATAGAAAAAAGATTAATTGTATAGTGGTAAGTGAAATGTAGAGAAAATATATAAAATTGCATTGTCTGAATCGTAAAAACAAACTATCATACTTGCGTTTTGCAGCGATGCCACAGATAGAAGAGCTATTTTTGGTTTCTCAAAGAAAATTTCAGTGATTTCAGTCATTTTTTCTTAGTGTGAAGAACATTTAATAATCTAAAGAACTTTTCCCACTATATAGAATCTTTATAGAAAATGCGTCCCATTTTCGATCTCCATCTTCTGAATCGTTCGATCAAGAAGCTAAAATTCAAGATGCTAACGTTGAAGCAGATCGTGGCTCAAATCAGATCCGAGGACTGGTCTGAAAGATGCATACTTCCATGTCTCCATCCTTCCACAACACAGGAAGTTCCTAAAGTTCGCTTTCGGGGGCAAAGCCTACTAGTATCGGGTTCTTCCATTCGGTCTAGCTCTATCACCCCGCACGTTCACGAAATGCGTAGATGCAGCTCTAGCCCCGCTCAGGCTGCAGGGCAAACGTATTCTGAACTACATAGATGACTGGCTTATCCTGGCAGAGTCGGAACAGCTGGCGGTTCGGCATCGAGATTTTGTTCTCGCACATATGCGAGGGTTAGGGTTGAGATTGAATGCCAAGAAAAGTGTGCTTTCTCCAGCACAGAGGACCACCTTTCTTGGTGTGGTGTGGGATTCAGAGACAATGAGGGCCGTGCTCTCGGCTGCTCGTGTCGCCTCGATCCTCACAGTTGTAAAAGAGATAAAGCTAGGCTAGTCACTCACTGTAAAACAGTTTCAAAGGCTGTTGGGCCTGATGGCAGCTGCGTCCAACATTGTACCATTCAGCCCCTACAGTGGTGGCTCAAGACCAAGGGGTTTTCCCCGAGGGGGAACCCACTTCGTTTGATCAAGATAACACGGCGGTGTCTCCGTGCCTTGGTTATATGGAGGAAACCTTGGTTTCTATCCCAGGGTCTAGTGTTAGGAGCTCTTTGCCATCGAGGCCGCTCAGCTCAGAGCCTTCTATCTCAGGCAGGGGAGCAATCCTCCATCTCCGTCCAGAAACGTTCAACCTGTGGGTCTGGCCTCTGAGGGGGCTCGACTCATAGACTTTGGTCTCTCAACTGAGGTTGTAGAAACCATACTGCACTCCAGAGCTCTGTTTACGAGAAAGCTATACGCCCTGAAATGGAGAGTTTTTACTTTTTGGTGTAATCTACGACAATGGGATCCAGTTAATTGCCCTGTTGGTTCAATACTAGAGTTCCTTCAAGATCGTTTTTTTTTTTTTTTTTTTTTCAGGGTTATCTCCTTCCACACTGAAGGTATATGTTTCGGCCATTGCAGCCTACCATGTCCCCCTGGGGAGTTTATCTGTCGGAAGTGCTCCTCTGATAATACTTTTCCTTCGTGGCATCCTGAGGCCTATCTGTATCTCCTTCGTGCCTTGAGTTTGCACTCAATGGTCAAAGCGTTCCTCTATCCGTAACCAGGATATGTACCAAAGGTTCCAACCAATATACCACGGCCTATCGCACTGCAGGCGTTCTGTCCTCCTCCCTTTAAAGATCAAGACCAGGAGAAATTGAACCTCATATGTCCAGTGAGAGCACTGGACACTTACTCCCACAGAGCTGCCCTGTGGAGAAAGTCTGATCGGCTGCTGGTATGCTTTGGGCCCCCTAAAAAAGGTGTTCCTGCATTTAAACAGACTGTTATAGTCGAGGCTATTTCACTTGCGTATGAGGTTGTGAGCCTGCCTTCACCTTTGGCCACTAGAGCCCATTCTACTAGGGGTATGGCGGCCTCCAAGGTCTCAGGTTACGACTGTAACCCTAGTCCCCTGAGTAGGGGACGAGACGCTGTGTCACTTTACCATACTTTCTACATCCTGATCGACTTGCTTCAGACTTATCGAAGCTAACGCCGGTCAGACCGGATCGCAAATGAAATGAAATCCAAACCTGCCCGTGACGTTCACTCTCGCCATTGGACTAGTTGACATACGTGTTTCAGACGCAATCACGCAGGGGCGTTCCCAAAGCGTCATCGACACAGCGTCTTATTCCCTACTCAGGGAACTAGGGTTACAGTTGTAACCTGAGATGTTTTCCTTCCTGAAATCTGTTCAGCTCTCTGATTGCAGAGGGACACATTTGGTTTGCCTTCAAATACTCCCACTTGTGACTTAATACATTTTAAAAATCATGACTTCTCTACGGGACAAAATATGCAATAATGTCAGTGATTGCATTTATTTGTGAATTGCAGTATTGATTTGGATTAAGTCTGTGTGTCGAAGGAGAATAAAGTGACACCTGTGTGATTGTGTTGCTTCCAGAGATAGTAATGGCTCAATAACACACACACACACACACACACACACACACACACACACACACACACACACACACACACACACACACACACACACACACACACACAGTGAGCATGACTGAACTGGTAACAAACATATTGAGAAATGAGTAATAAAAGTAAGTGATCTATTCACAGCGGATCTGGGCGGGTGTGTGTTTGTCCGTCTGCTCTTGGTTTTGTCCCTGTGTTTGTTCATCTAGAAAGTTTAGATGACAAAAGAAAAGAAACGAGCTGCCGCAGCCGCCATGGAGACACAGAGAGACGCCAAAACCCTCAGTGTTGTTTTCCTGATCCTTCACTCCTGCGTTTCCCACAGTGACGGTCCTGCATTATTCACTACAGCTGAAGAAGAGCAGCAACTCCCTGAGGATCACTAGCACTGACTTGCACTGACTTACACTAACTATCTATCTGTTTATCTATCTATCTATCTATCTATCTATCTATCTATCTATCTATCTATCTATCTATCTATCTCTCTATCTATCTATCTATCTATCTATCTATCTATCTATCTATCTGTCTGTCTGTCTATCTATCTATCTATCTATCTATCTATCTATCTATCTATCTGTCTATCTATCTATCTATCTATCTATCTATCTATCTGTCTGTCTGTCTGTCTGTCTGTCTGTCTATCTATCTATATATCTATATGTCTGTCTATCTATCTATCTATCTATCTATCTATCTATCTATCTATCTATCTATCTGTCTGTCTGTCTGTCTGTCTGTAATTTCCTGTCATGTCTGTTCTGTTCTTCACACTTTCATGTCTTTTTCTCCGGCAGGATGAATGAAGGACTCTCACTCTTGTTGTTCCCGGTGAATCTTAGCGGTCTAAATAACTCACCGATTCTCTCCCTCATCATCTCAGTGTGTCCTTGTGAACTTTCAGATAAAGCTCAGTGCTTCGGTTCATTACAGAGAATCAAACGTTAGACGTGATTAAGTGTCCTTGCGTAACCGATGTGCATCACTAAAGAGTCACATCACTGAAAGACAAGATGTTCTCTCTCTCCCAACACACACTCGTTCCTCGTCGACCTTCACGCTGGAGGCTCGTCACCATTTGGAAAAGCGACACACGAAAACCCCTCCAGATCTTATTATGCAGATGTAATCCATGACCAGGCCATGAAGACATGACATCACTGAAACGCCTCAAACTCCTTCGCTTATGTAAACCCCGAATTCTGCAGCACTTCAACGTTTCATAACATAATATCATTCACCGCACAAGAAACAAGACAAAACAAGAAAGTGTTTTCAAGCAAACGTTGCATTAAAATGTTTTTCTGTAATTACTTTCACAGCATCACAGTCACGATACAACCCTATAGCCAAAAGCAACATATGGGCGGAGTCAAATAACCAGCACATGGCAACAGTTACTCTCAGTTATACTTATTAATGACTGGTTACAACAAGCCTGCGTGACAAGTGCTTGTTTTCACAATTTATAATATATTAAATACATCTTTAAATGTTCATATTTGCTCTGAATTGGCTTGAAATTGGTGGTTGGGGGGGATTTCATTTGGAGGGTCTATTATTTCAACTAAACAGCCATTGTAACAAAAGTATAAAAATATGGTAAAAATCTAAGTGTATTTCACATGTTTTTCCCAACATTAACAAAAAGAAGAAGGACATTCTCAACCCTTTTGAATCGAAGGCCCCTCATTGTCCAACATAATATCTGAAGCTCCTCCAAACTGGCTGCTTGGTTTCAAATGTTGTATTATAGGAGACATATCATGAAAATCTGACTTTTTCCGTGTTTAGGGGCTATAATTGGGTTCCCTGTGCTTCTACCAACCCAGAAAACGTGAATAGTGAAACCCAGTAACTTTTTTTTGGTAAGCCTTTCTCTGCAAGCATGTCAAAAATAAGCAGATCAGATTTCGCTCCCCATCTGACGGTATGAAGAGGATCTTATTATAATATTACCGGCCCTTAATCTGCACGTTTCCACACACCAGCCGACATTTGGTTTTCACAAGCGACAACAGTGACCAGTTCTAACGCAATGGCAGAAGATCCAGCGAAGCATGAAACTGTTCTTCGCACAGACGAGCACTGAACACTATTGACCAGAACATGTCTCAGCTGTCTTATAAACACCTCAGGAACTGTGGACACTTGTGTAAGAGTTAAATGAGATGATCAATGTAACTCCACAACAACTACAGAAATGTCTCCACTAACATTCAGAAACTCTTCCCGAGTCTCTCCGTAAGGCTGCACTCGCTGCTGGTGATTTCTGAGATTTTGGATGAGTGAGATTGGCCTGTTTTGTTATTACCGGAGTATCTGAAGCTCATATCAACGGCTCGCACCCAAAAAGGGGCAAATTTGACAAGCTATAATAAATGACCTGGTATTTTGAGCTCAAATTTCGCAGACAATTTCTGGGGACACCATAGATTTATAATACATCTTGTGAAAACGGGCATAATATTTAACAGAAACCAGGAGTGTTGATAAATTAAATATTTTGTGATTCTATACGATTTAAGAATCGATTTTCAATAAATCACAGTTAATTTACAGTAATCTTGGGAAGTTTGCCAGTCCCCTGAGAGCAATTGTTCTAATATATTTAGTTTAAAAAAAATTATACAAATATTATTTATGAAAATTTATTTAGATTTTTTTTTCTGAATGGTGATGCAAACAAATTGAATTGAATTGAAGTTGAATAATTGAAATGAGCAGTTTTAAGCGCATTAAAACTATTGAGATATTTACAATGATTCTCAATTTTATGATAAAAAAATCATTGCAAATATACCATGGATATATTGTATTTCGCAGCCCTAAATCATCAACTATAGTAAAACATTTTATCCCACTTCAGTGAGACTTTAGTCTGACAGATCTGGATTCAGATCCACCCACATCCCGGTATCTCTCCTCATGGTTCAGATGTACAGAAGCCGAGCGAGGCGAGAGAAGAGCTCGGAGAGCAGGAATAGCTGGAGATGAACGGATGGAGGATGAGGAGGAACAGAGGGATCTTTGTACCGTCAGGAGCAGATCCACAAACACTCAGTGACCCCTGTGACCTCTGTGACCTCTGGCTGTTCACTGATCTGTTCATCACGACAGGTACAGGTTCAGTCTTACACTGGATATATGACACGCTACATTTACATTCAATACATAGAACAACAGAACAAATGGATGGACGGGTGGATGGAGGGACAGACAGACAGAATGATAGAATAAACTAACGAATGACCATCCGTCCATGGCTCGTTTGTTCATTGTTATTCTGTCTGTCTTTCCGTTTATTCATTCTGTCTCTCTGTCTGTCCATCTTTCCACCTGTCTCTCTGTCTGTCCATCTTTCCACCTGTCTCTCTGTCTGTCCATCTTTCCACCTGTCTCTCTGTCTGTCCATCTTTCCACCTGTCTCTCTGTCTGTCCATCTTTCCATCTGTCTCTCTGTCTGTCCATCTTTCCACCTGTCTCTCTGTCTGTCCATCTTTCCACCTGTCTCTCTGTCTGTCCATCTTTCCACCTGTCTCTCTGTCTGTCCATCTTTCCATCTGTCTCTCTGTCTGTCCATCTTTCCATCTGTCTCTCTGTCTGTCTGTCTGTCCATCTTTCCATCTGTCTCTCTGTCTGTCCATCTTTCCATCTGTCTCTCTGTCTGTCCATCTGTCTCTCTGTCTGTCCATCTTTCCATCTGTCTGTCTGTCTGTCCATCTGTCTCTCTGTCTGTCCATCTTTCCATCTGTCTCTCTGTCTGTCTGTCTGTCCATCTGTCTCTCTGTCTGTCTGTCTCTCTGTCTGTCTGTCTGTCCATCTGTCTGTCTGTCCATCTTTCCATCTGTCTCTCTGTCTGTCCATCTTTCCGTTTCCTCATATTGTCTGTCTGTCTGTCTGTCCATCTGTCTGTCTGTCTGTCTGTCCATCTGTGTCTCTGTCTGCCTGTCTGTCTGTCCATCTGTCTCTCTGTCTGTCTGTCCATCTGTCTCTCTGTCTGTCTGTCCATCTGTCTGTTTATTCATTCTGTCTCTCTGCCCATCTGTCTGTCTGTCCATCTGTCTGTCTGTCCATCTCTCTGTCTGTCTGTCCATCTGTCTGTCTGTCTCTGTCCATCTGTCTCTCTGTCCATCTGTCTATCTGTCTGTCTGTCTGTCCATCTTTCCGTTTCATGATACTGTCTGTCTGTCTGTCTGTCATCTGTCTGTTTATTCATTCTGTCCATCTGTCTGTCTGTCTGTATGTCCATCTTTCCGTTTCTTCATACTGTCTCTCTGTCCATCTGTCTCTCTGTCCATCTGTCTGTCTGTCCATCTGTCTGTCTGTCTGTCTGTCTGTCTGTCCATCTGTCTGTCTGTCTGTCTGTCTGTCTGTCTGTCCATCTGACTGTCTGTCTGTCTGTCTCTGTCCATCTGTCTGTCTGTCCGTCTGTCCATCTGACTGTCTGTCTGTCTGTCTCTGTCCATCTGTCTGTCTGTCTGTCTGTCCATCTGACTGTCTGTCTGTCTGTCTCTGTCCATCTGTCTGTCTGTCCATCTGTCTGTCTGTCTGTCTCTCTGTCCCTCTGTCTGTCTGTCCATCTGTCTGTCTCTCAGTCCATCTGTCTCTCTGTCCATCTGTCTGTCTGTCCATCTGTCTGTCTGTCCATCTGACTGTCTGTCTGTCTGTCTCTGTCCATCTGTCTGTCTGTCAATCTGTCTGTCTGTCTGTCTGTCTCTCTGTCCATCTGTCTGTCTGTCCATCTGTCTCTCTGTCCATCTGTCTGTCTGTCCATCTGTCTGTCTCTCTGTTAGTGTTGTCAAAAGACCCGGTACTTCGGTACCAAGTCGGTACAAATTTTTTTTTAAACGTCACGGTACCAGGTTTTCTCAAACCCGGTATTTGATGCGCGTGCATGCCCGAAGCGCGTGCAGTTGCGTCCTCTTCATAAAAGCGCTGATGGCGATCGGCGGTGCTGCTGCTGATGTGGTGCTGATGTTTTTGCGCGTGCAGATACGTTATTTCAAATGGCGCGCGGCAAGCGCGCTCATAATAGAAGCGGCGCGCTCACTTTTCCATGTGCGTTCATGGATGCATAGCAACGACAGACGCCACGGGAGTACAAACGCTTGTGCGAACTGCGCTCTCCATGACGACGAGGAAGTGTGACATAGGCCTATTAATTGATTTCTAGCCCTTGCATTAGCTTTACTACTAGATATATTTATGGAGATGAGAAATAAAAAGCCGTCATTAATATCAGTCCGTCAGAAAAGTAGTTCTAGTCTTATTCTTGGCTGGATAACTCTTAGCAGGTTTAAAAAGCCCTTTTAAAGTTAAATATGAATACAGTTTTGGATTAAATAAAAGTATAGTCAAGTCAAATAAAACATATTTTATCTCATTAACATCACTTAATGCGTTATATAAAAAACAATATATTTTTACAACATTAATTAATGTTTGTGAATGTTATTTAATACAAAACACTTGATTGGTCATGTTTGTTCACTTCATTCATTGTGCATTAAATAATGTTAACAGAAATAATGTTAACTTTTGATTTTAAAAATGTATTTTTAAATTAACCCCTAAAGGAGAATAATTGCGACAGTATATAACTATTGTTTTTTTTTTGTTAGGTCATTTTATCTAATGTTATCTAACAAATGGAATCTTATTGTAAAGTGTTTTTAATACTACAGTTTCCATCTTTGTGATAAACACTTTAATATAATTATGTACATTTAATCTAAATTAAGCTTTGGTACCGAAATTGGTACCGAGAACCGTGGATTTTCACTGGTATCGGTACCGAATACTGAAATTTTGGTACCGTGACAACACTACTCTCTGTCCTTCTGTCTGTCTGTCCATCTGTCTTTCTGTCCGTCTGTCCATTTGTCTGTCTCTCTGTCCTTCTGTCTCTCCGTCCATCTGTCTGTCTGTCCATCTGTCTGTCCATCTGTCTGTCTGTCTGTCCATTTGTCAGTTTATTCATTCTGTCCATCCGTCATTTGTTTCTTCATTCTGTCTGTCGTTCAGTCGTTGTATCTATTGAAAGTAAATGTACCATGTGAAAGACAGACACAGACAGACAGATAGACAGATAGATAGATAGATAGACAGACAGACAGACAGACAGACAGACAGACAGACAGACAGACAGAAAAACAGACAGACACAGACAGACAGATAGACAGACAGACAGATAGATAGACAGACAGATAGACAGACACAGACAGATAGACAGATAGATTCTCATTCAACTGATAAATGAAAGTTTCCAAACGGATGGATAGTTTTGCTACAGTCATTAGACGGTTGAGCCGAATTAAATATCTCCTATTCTACTCATTGCCTGTCTATAGTAACTATGTGTTGTTCAATCACTCACAATGATGAACACATGAATGATGAACATATGAATGATGAACACATGAATGATGAACACATGAATGATGAACATATGATAGCCTGGAGTGCTGTGAGCCCACCACTGGCGTCTTCTGAGTCTCTCTTTACCTGTACATGCCCAAACCCTGACCAGATCCCGAGACCAGCAGCTCTGACATCACCAGCTGTGAACGCACATCACACTAACAGACTCGTGCCTTTAAAGGGACACTTCATCTAACAACTGAGTTATGTCATTTACTCACCCTAATCTTGTTTTAGCATGAAAGGAGACTAAAATGGGAGATGACTCACACTGTCAAGCTCCAAGCAAGACGAGAAAGCACCATGAAATACAACTAGTTAACTATATTCCGAAGCTATATGCTAGATATGTGTGAGGACCATGAGGACCAGACTGAAATGTAACTTAAAATTCAATGAAATCCTTAACAGGATTTTTAGTTTTTGGACCCCGACTGTTGGTCTCTAACTAAGAGGGATTGATGACATCGACCGAAAAGAAAAATCGTTTCAGAGGCGGAGCGAGTTATTATGTAAACATTATCACACCAGAAAGAGTGTTGTTACATTGAAAATCCGCTGGATCAAGTGTGTGTGTCACCAAGCAACACACAATCTGACAGCCTGAGCTCAGACCAATCAAATTAGAGGAGTAGAGAGAAAAAAACACTAAACTGTTGATGAAAGATTAAAGGTAGGGTAGGTAATCATTTTTCTAAAAAAAAAACATTCCAAATTTGTTTAAACTGTCTTTATATACCAATACATAATTAAAATGTAAGTACTCTGAAAAAGAAAATTAAAAAATCGAGTGACTGTAGACCTTTTAATCTGCAATAAACACAGCTCATTATTTCCATTCACTCCACCCCCTCCCTTCTGAGCTCCTTCCAAAGCCACGCCCCCAAAACACATGAACGCGCGACGCCAAACGCTCAGGCTGGAACAAGACGCATTTATTACCTGAGACGAGTGGAGAGGAAGGAGCGCAGTACATACAGTGACATCATGTCAGAATCACATGTAATAAAATACCTAACTTTATCACTATGAATATAAACAAATAAGATTTCTTTTAGTACTCACTATCAAGCTAGCATATCGATAATGGTAAAGTTTCATTCGGTAACGAGCTATATTTATAAGGCAAAACAGGTTGCATTGATACACGTTTTTCCATTACCATCAGTTACACTGTGATGAAGATGAATTTCGTGTAAGATTCATAACATATACGGTGTTTTGCATGTAAGAGTTTCCATGATGAAAACATTGTTGACTCTAATGAAGACTAACGTACACTCCGAGTCCGGAGACAAGTACCGCATCGTCGGTTCGAGGACAGGTCCGGGGTTGAGGGCGAAGCAGAGGAGGTCGTTCAAGAGTGCGGGCAGGGTCCGAGGAAGTAGTTTTTGCCTTGTTTGCCTTCGCTGACTGCATATGCAGGTGCTTTGAGCTGAATATTTCCGGGAACGGTGACATGTGATGAGTGCACGCAGGGCAGCGCGCGCAGTGGGCTCGGGGCGGGCACGAGACATGAAGGCATCTGATTGGTTCTTTACATTCGCACCGAATGGCAGTGATTGGTCAGAGTTTTTACTGTCCTGCAGCTGCTACAGAGGTCTGATTTTTTTCATTCCTTTTTCTAAACACATAATGTATTGACTACTATCAGGATGGAAGGACCATTTCACCCAGTATAAAAAAAAGTGTTTCTGAACAGGATTACCTACCCTACCTTTAAAGGGGTGGTTGATTATGATTTCACTTTTCTAACTTTAGTTAGTGTGTAATGTTGCTGTTTGAGCATAAACAACATCTGCAAAGTTACAATGCTCAAAGTTCAAAGCAAAGGGAGATATTTGCTTTTAAATAAATAGTTTTTTAAGGACTACAACAAACGGCTGGTAGAGACTACAGGACATTCCTCCCGGGTTGAAAGCTCCGCCCTCTTGAAGCTCCGCCCTCTGTTCCTGGAGCAGCAGCTCATTTGCATTTAAAGGGAAATGGTGCGTTTTTGCTCACCCTCAAAAAGTGACAATTTTAACATGCTGTATAAAAATATCTGTGGGGTATTTTGAGCTAAAAATTCACATACACACTCTAGGGATATCAGAGATTTATTTTACTTCTTGTGAAAAGGGCATTATACCACCCCTTGGCCTTTAAGACAAACACTGATAAATCATTCACAATAATGTATTAAGGGTCCATTATGATATTATTTTTACATCAAATCTTCAAAAAGGCATTTTAACATAACCAATCATAATGTGACTGTTTTTAATGTGCAAATTTGAGTGCTGTGAATATTTTCTCAAAACTTATGACTTAAAATTTACACTCGCACAAAGATCTCACACAATTCATACTTTTTTCTAGCAGTTGTGAGTTTACATCTTGCAATTCCAATTTTTTTCTCGTAAATCTTTTTCCCTCAGTATTGGACTTTATTGTTCATTCCAGTAGGACTTGGAATAGAAGTAAGAATTGCAAGATATAAACTCACAATTGCGAGAAACAACTCAGAATTGTTGGTTATAAAGTCAGAATTGCAAGTATAAACTTGCAATTGAGAGAAAAATATATTTCGCAATTGAGAAAAAAAAAATCAGAATTGTGTGAGGCAAACTTGCAATTGCGAGAGATAAAATCTATATTGTGAAGATAAAAAATTGCAATTATCTTTTAAATTGTTTTGTTCCATGGTGGAAACAAGATTTAATACTCCAAACAATGGCTTGAACATTCTGAGAACATATTTTTTTAATTTTTTTTTTTTTTATCACGTTTTCCGAACTAAATGGAACCATTTAGCACACGTTCTAAGAACATATTTTGGTAGCTATTTTTGGAGCGCAACAGAGTGAATGAGTCCATTTCTGTAGTATGGAAACAAGTAGAGTTAATATAGCATATTATTTATTTTGCTTTACGTAAAAATGACGTTGAGTAAATAGCAGAATTATTATTTTTTTAGCTATCTCTTTAAAGCTTGTAGTATGACTCACTGAATTTTAAGACCCCAGATAAACCAACGTATCTCAGTGAGTCTTTGTGCGTGTTTGTTGCGTGCAGTCGTGGCTGGAAAAGGCTCTTGCGGGTTTGTCTGGGCCCGCGACACACCTCCCTTTGACATTGACACACATTCTCCACAGCCACGGCGCGTAAGTTCTGCAGAACTGCAGAAAAGCCCCAGGCTGGAGCTGCAAGCCCGCTGCGTGAGCCAATGTTTTTATTTCACAATTCAAGTTCGCGTCAAAAAAAACAAAAAAAAAACACGTATGCATCACTCCTGCGCAAATGCATGAACAAAGACCATCATCAATTAAACCACTAGTAAACTGACATGTTAAGTGACGTTGGCGTACTTAAATCCACCAAAAACACTGGAAAAAAAATTGTAGGTTGGTTTCTGTAATGCTTGCAACCTTAATGTTATTCAGTCGTGGTTCATTTTAACGCAGCTCTATGTTTACAAGTGTCCAGCCGCTGGAACTGATTAGGGTCACGTCGCATGTGTCGTTTAAAACGGCACGATCAGCTCTTATTGTCTATGAATATTTACATTTAATTCCTTTGTGCACAACAAATCGTGACCGTTCGTTACGGGCAACACATTGTTGCATGCATTTAAAAACACACGCGATGTATAGGATAGTCCAATTGCATACATTAATGCTGTTATAAAGAAAAGCGTTTCTCGGAAAATTGCACTTACCTTGCACTTAAATAATTATGATGTCGGCGACCCCAATCTCCCTAAAATACAAAAATAAGCTAAAGTCGGCAGTCCTTTGTCTTTGAAATATGTATTTTTCACAGTCTTGACCCTGGCTGGCTCCCAGTGCTCTTGCGCTCGTACTTTCTTTCCAGCGGTGTTTGTTATTTTCTCTCCCTCTTTTCCTCGCTCTGTATTACCCCGTTTTTGTGCTTTCTGTAGCCACAGAAAAAAAAAAATCTTACAAAAAAAATGTGGAGCCGTCAATCAAATAAGTCGACTTGAGTTATGGATGGGGGAGCGCGAAATTATCCATCGAGCTCGAGTCGTCGGTGCTGAGGTGTTTGAGGACAGTTATGTGGCGTATGTGTTATGAAAAGCTATTTCTGTAGCCAACCCTCCAACATATCTATACTCGGAAGCTGAATGTCAAAGAAACCCCGTACTTGAAAAAGACTCCCCCCTTTTTTTGGCAATGGTTCGCGCCCGTTGTTGAAGCGCCTGGTGGAACAAAACGCGTTCGCATTCCAAGGTTCTGGTTACAGTCTGAAGCAAGAGCTTCTTGTGATTTGGGGCGCGTCAGAAGATATAAATACACTAATCTCTCATTTCATGCAGAAATGTATATGAAATGCAAATTGGGTCGAGGAATGATTTGGAAAGCCGAATGAAAAGGGGACGCGCGTCATCCTCCGAGTCCTCAACATAAAGCTCGCTTCAGGCAGTCCTGTTGAGATGTGGATGGAAGAAGACACATGCTCAATTGAGACACACAACACCGTGGTATTTGTAGTTAGACCAAAAAATATCACAATTACATGCTAACTATGATCAGTGCAGCTATTCTAAAACATAGGCTATATGCCATAAATAATTTTTAAAACTTTATTGATGCCAGGTGTGATTATAAGGCAGATTTCTTCACTTCGTTCAGGCCTGTTTCACACGCAGTGCATATTTATTTTGGCCATCGAATTAATAGGTTATAGCCTACAGCATTGACTCTGAGTGAACCCAGATGATTACTGGAAAAGTCTCCCAAAAATAATTATATCCTCATTTGACTAATTTCTTCTGCAGAGCACAAATATATTATATGGAAGCTTGTTTCCACCACAGAATAAAGATCTCACAATTATTTTATCTCTCTTTGACTTTTTATCTCAGAATTGTATAATATAAACTCACAATTGCGAGAAAAAAAGTCAGAACCGTGTGATATAAACACGAAAAAAGTTGCATGAAATAAAAACGCAATTGCATGATATAAAGTCAGAATTTTGCAATACAAAAAAAAACTTGTTTATCCTCAGAATTGGACTTTATAACTCACAATTGCAACTTTATATCACACAATTTTGACTTTTTTCTCGCAATTGCGAGATTATATCTTGCGATTCCGAGAAAAAAATCTGAATTGCGAGATGTAAACCCACAATTGTGAGATAAAGTCGCAATTATCTTTTTAAATGTTTTATGCTGTGGTGGAAATTTTGGACCCCATTGATTTCCATTGAATAAACAAGATTTTTAAAAATATCTTCTCTTTTGTTCTACATATTAAGTAACAGATTCGGCGCATCAGGTGTAAACAACATTTTTGAATGAACTGTCCCTTTAAGAAGTTTAAAGCTATGCTGTGGGGATTCGGTTCAGTGTAGATTAATTACAGTTTGGATCTTACTTAAAATAGATTTCATGACGATGAAGTCTGTTATTGTTCTTAACGATAATCTCCCATAAATCATTCAATATGGCCGTTATCAAAGGTAACACTCAATGCAGTAACACCAAAAATCACTACCGTGTGAAAGGTCAACACAAACCTGCGATTGCAGTTTCACTCATGCATGTTACGCAAGCTGTGTGAAACATGTTTAATAAGGACATTAGTGTGAATCTACAATATTTCATAGTTCCAATTAGTCTTATTATAGTCAAATGCTTAGCTTTGATATTCATGTGCAGCCTTTAACACTGAGCCACGTGTAAAGCTCAGTTCAGCGGGTTCACTCAGTCCAGGAACATGTTGGGAAACATTCAGGGTCTCACCGGTCCCCTTCAGCTGAACTATGGGGAAGTTTCAGATCCCCGTTGCACCTCAACTTGAACCTCTACGGAAGATAAGTTCTGCAAAACAACACTCATGTTAAACCAGCTGTTGTTCCACCTTAACCACATCGATAAGATTAGGCCTTCCTTTTAACTTGACTTGCAAAGCGTCTCTGCTGTTTCAAAATTACGCAGTTCAAGTCAACATGAAACCAATTTATTTCTATAATGTGGCGTATTATTTCCAATTCAGGTCGTCTGTGTTCGTGAAATCTCTGATGGAGCGGCACATGATGGACAGAAAGGAGATTCTCTTAAAGAGAGGGAAGAGTCAGTCTAATGCAGGAATACAGCAGCCTGGTTTCTGAAAGCACAACTGGATCTCACTGACATGATCATTGATCAAATGCCAAGGTTAGAGTGTCACGCAGCAAACGCTGAAATGTTTTATGACGGAGCATCACTGCTCTGTAAAAAAAAAAAGAAAAAAAAAAGTTAAATTTATGCTAAAAAAAATTACCGTAAAAATACGGTAGCATCCTTTTAGGATTTACAGACTTAACTTAAATTTACACAAAAATTTTGTATTTAATTATCTGATATAATGTTAATTTACCAACCTATTGAAGTACTAATCCCTGTTTTGCACCATAGTAATACACTGACAACCACCAATCACGGCGGTGTTGAGAGTCACATGATGAATCGAAGCTCATCACAAGCAGCTTTTCCACAGTAAAGTTAAAATTAATATATAGAAGCTGCACAGTGTCATTCACACACACACACTAAACACCATCATGGTAACCAGGGCCGTATTAAGACAGTGTGGTGCCCCTGGGCACTATACCTCAAAAGGTCCCCCCACCCATCAATTATCAATTCATTTACAACGTCAATTCATGTTTGCCCAAAAATAATAATAATAAAAAAAGTATTTTACTTGTGTAAAAATACTTTCTCTCTCTTTTTCAAATTTATGACATTTGTCTTTTAACAGGAAAGGAAAGTGGCATAATTTTGAAAATATTTGGTGCTGTTTTATTTAGAGATGCACCGATTAGAATTTTCTAGGCCGATTCCGATTTCCAATTTTTCATTGAGTTTGACCTGCCTATACCGATTTTAGCCGATTCCGATTTATTTTTTTTCTAACCACTTTACAGCACACACAAATATTTATTTTCGATCTTTTCTTTAACCCTTTCACGCGTAAGTTTAAAATATTCACAAACTTGCTTACCATGTCATCAACTAGCCTATCCGATTCTCAAAAACGTGTAAGTGAGTGTGTTTGGTCGTTTAAAAACCTATAAATAATCTTGATCGAAAAAGATGGGCGCCGCAATGTTGTCCTGTCAGTCGGATTTACAGCACGTGAATTCATCAGTTTCTCCCGAAATAAATGCAAGAAAGTGGCCGGTGAACTGAGAAGAATAGAGTAAACTTTATAGTTACTTTAACTATGTTTGTCTGATATGAACAGGCTTGGGAGGGTTACTTTAAAAATGTATTCCGTTACAGTTACAAATTACTTCATAAAAAAAGTATTCAGTAACGTAATCCAAGTACTATAGTATGAAAGTAATGTAACTGATTACTTTTGGATTACTTCAAGGTCACGTATATAAATAAAGTCAAGCAAGAAGAAATATTATAAAAAATATATTAAAAAAACTTTTATTTATTAAGAATTTGGTCTAGTGTACAATATTTTCAAAATATACACACAGACAAATTTATGTAACGGGCTATACAGACATCTAGTGGCTAATGTATGGTATTACAGATTATTTTGTTTTATTTTTAACAAATTTTTAACTAAAAAATAAAAACACAACATTTAAAATTGTTACACAATCTACATATTAGTTTATTTTAAAATAGGCCTACATGTTGACTAAAGCCTGACTGAACTTGGGGCGTCGGCAGTGGGAGTTCCCCTATACCTTACCTAGAAAGCGAACATCCCGTTACGTGAGAAACAGACATAAAAATCCCGTATATGAGACCATACCGCTCAAAAGGTTAATCATGCGGCGCCCGAGTGCATTATTTGACGGCGGTACCATCTGAGATGCTAGTACCGTCTCCACAGTTAGCTCCGGCTTCGCTGCTAGTGATCTTCTCACAAAAAAAAAACTTTCGATCCCTGGAACATTTTGAATTGTAGCTAAACGTCTAGCGACTAGCGTCCTTGTCTTTCTTTAACTTTCTTTTTGCAAAACCACTCAATTGACGTCGGTCCATTTTGGATTTAGATTCATTTTCTGTAGTCGTTAAAAAAATGACATTTTTGACACATTTGCGCGTACTTGTTGTGGACCAACTCAACTCTGACAGATTGGGGAGGGAGGGGGGGAGTGATAGTGGTCATGTAATCTTTATTTATTGATATTATTATTTATAGTATTATTGTTATTGTTAAATTAGTGTTCATAATCGAGTTATGTATGGTCTTTCAAGAATTTCAAGTTAATAATATAACAATTTACGAAAAATATTTTTAAAGCTTGTGTCATGTGGTGCCCCCCTAGTGGTTGTGAATGGTTGGTGCCCCTGGGCACTGGCCCAAGTGCCCTTATGGATAATCCGGCTCTGATGGTAACACACATTAAATTGAAAAAAATGCAATAAACATTCATTTAACAACATTAAATGTAACATAAAGCCCTAATGTACATAACTGATTTTGTGGGGGGGGCGACTAAGAAAAACTATGAAGAAACAGTTATTTCAACAAAAACACATCAAATGTGAAGTGTCACGCAGGGAATTGTGGGAATGTCAATTTATGTTTTTTCACTGTAAATTGTACAAATTACTTGTTCTTTTTCACTTCCAAAAACTGTAAATTTAATGGTATTTTACTGTAAAAATACATGAAATATACGGTTAGATCTATCAGAGTTATTCACTGCACTTAGTACGGGAACTTTCTGTTAACCAATTAACAGTTTTTAACCGTTTTACAGTCTTTTACTGTTAAAATCACAATCATTTTTTACAGTGCGTCTCTTTACGTCCTCGCGATGTACTCTTCGTTTTGAAATCCATGGAGGGTTAAAC
This sequence comes from Leuciscus leuciscus, assembly GCF_965113295.1. Lineage (NCBI taxonomy): Eukaryota > Metazoa > Chordata > Actinopteri > Cypriniformes > Leuciscidae > Leuciscus > Leuciscus leuciscus. The sequence continues at coordinate 58,763,132 of NC_138726.1, read as the reverse complement.
TAATTTGATGGTCGACTTACTACGTACTAAGAAAGTTTGCAACAACGTGCCAACTAACTCTCCTAAGAGTATTAGTAGAGTGTCAGTAGTCTGTTATATAGGGTTCGGGTTTGGAAAATAAGTTGACATGTAGTTGCAAAGTTGCTTATAGTCAGTAGAATGTCTAGAATTACATGTTATTATGACCGCCGCTAGCGTAGCTAGCCGGTCATATAGGGATTGTCAAAGGTTTTTTTTTTTTTTTTTTTTGTCACCTTACTGAATTTTTCGTCAACGATACCAGGGACACCGAAGCACCGGGGAACATGAAATTTGGTGGGCATGTAGCCCCACTAGACTTCTAAGGAAAAATTTCGTTTGGTCCCCGGGGGCCACTCCCCCCCCCGCGCTGGGCCCCCCCAAACCCCCAAAAATGCAGTTTTTCCTAAATAACTACCTGAACCGTGGCACCGAGGATGAAGAAATTTTTATGGTATGTTGGTCTACTAGACTTTTAGGGAAAAATTTCGTTTGGTCCCTGGGGGCCACTTCCCCCCCCCGCGCTGGGGCCCCCTTAAATTTTTCGTCAACGATACCAGGGACACCGAAACACCGGGGAACATGAAATTTGGTGGGCATGTAGCCCCACTAGACTTCTAAGGAAAAATTTCGTTTGGTCCCCGGGGGCCACTCCCCCCCCGCGCTGGGCCCCCCCAAACCCAAAAAAATGCAGTTTTTCCTAAATAACTACCTGAACCGTGGCACCGAGGATGAAGAAATTTTTATCGTATGTTGGTCTACTAGACTTTTACGGAAAAATTTCGTTTGGTCCCCGGGGGCCACTTCCCCACCCGCGCTGGGGCCCCCTTAAATTTTTCGTCAACGATACCAGGGACACCGAAACACCAGGGAACATGAAATTTGGTGGGCATGTAGCCCCACTAGACTTCTAAGGAAAAATTTCGTTTGGTCCCCGGGGGCCACTCCCCCCCCGCGCTGGGCCCCCCCAAACCCCAAAAAATGCAGTTTTTCCTAAATAACTACCTGAACCGTGGCACCGAGGATGAAGACATTTTTATGGTATGTTGGTCTACTAGACTTTTACGGAAAAATTTCGTTTGGTCCCCGGGGCCACTCCCCCCCCCCGCGCTGGGGCCCCCGTAAATTTTTCGTCAACGATACCAGGGACACCGAAGCACCGGGGAACATGAAATTTGGTGGGCATGTAGCCCCACTAGACTTCTACGGAAAAATTTCGTTTGGTCCCCGGGGGCCACTCCCCCCCCGCGCTGGGCCCCCCCAAACCCAAAAAAATGCAGTTTTTCCTAAATAACTACCTGAACCGTGGCACCGAGGATGAAGAAATTTTTATGGTATGTTCGTCTACTAGACTTTTACGGAAAAATTTCGTTTGGTCCCCGGGGGCCACTCCCCCCTCCCCGCGCTGGGGCCCCCGTAAATTTTTCGTCAACGATACCAGGGACACCGAAGCACCGGGGAACATGAAATTTGGTGGGCATGTAGCCCCACTACACTTCTACTGAAAAATTTCGTTTGGTCCCCGGGGGCCACTCCCCCCCCGCGCTGGGCCCCCCCAAACCCCAAAAAATGCAGTTTTTCCTAAATAACTACCTGAACCGTGGCACCGAGGATGAAGAAATTTTTATGGTATGTTGGTCTACTAGACTTTTACGGAAAAATTTCGTTTGGTCCCCGGGGGCCACTTCCCCCCCCTGCGCTGGGGCCCCCGTAAATTTTTCGTCAACGATACCAGGGACACAGAAACACCGGGGAACATGAAATTTGGTGGGCATGTAGCCCCACTAGACTTCTACGGAAAAATTTCGTTTGGTCCCCGGGGGCCACTCCCCCCCCCCCCCCCCCCCCCCCGCGCTGGGCCCCCCCAAACCCAAAAAAATTCAGTTTTTCCTAAATAACTACCTGAACCGTGGCACCGAGGATGAAGAAATTTTTATGGCACATCAACCTAGCCCATAATCACTCATTTGTGATTTGCGCCCCTCCCATAAAAAATGAAAATGCAATATTATTCTGCTTTAATCGCCCCTATCTTCAGTGGAGATGTTCAGAACTGCACCATATTTCATGTGTATGATTAACTTGACAACCTCTGGGGGTATCCTCTGCTAAGTTTTGTAGAATTTCATCCATGGGGGGGTATAAAATAAATTCATTTATGTGCACATTTAGTGACTGTACACTCATCGGCCTGTAGATGGTGCTGTTGAGCGAAGGGTTGCTGGTTTAGGATGATACTGTCACACACACACATGCAGGAATACAAACAAACGCAAGCATGCACACACACTGACATCCACACGCACAGACACACACCCATACACACACATACAAATCCACATGCACAGACACACACACACACAAACACACACGCGCACACATGTACGCACACATACATACACGCACAGACACACACACACACACACACACACACACAGACACACACATACACAAATACACACACATACACACACACACACACACACACACACACACACAGACAGACATGCACATACTATTACTTTTTTTAGGTATATACATAAACACGCAATACAGCCAAATTACTCCACGTCATTTATTTTTGTGGAAAGCCAGTGCAGGCCTGAGCGGCGGTCATATTTTGTACCGCGATGCGGTACATCTAGTTTTGTTTAGATGTCTGTTCAGAATCATGGGGGAATCGTGATCTTTATTTGAAACAAGAAAATCATGATTCTCAATTTCTCCAGATGTATGTATGCATGCGTGTATGTATCAGGGGTGTTTCCTCCGATGAGAAATAGTTCATTTTACAAATATAAAACAACTGAAATATTATAAAATGTGACATTTAAAAAGTGTAAACATCCCTCGTTTTTCTAAAGAATCACTGTCCAACAGTGACACCAGTAGGTCCATTGACCGTAACTGCTCATCTGCTAATGCGTGTGGTGGGTTTAGTGGGGGGTAACTGAGGCTACGTTTACACGTGGACAGCTATTTTCATAAACGGACATTTCACCCTCTCCGCTTTCAAAAATAACATTGTGCACACCTTTCAATTTTCAGAAAAGTGTTTGTTTACGCGAACCCATGTATATATGCCGTCAAGAGCATGCCAAACCTGTAGGTGGCGGTGTAACGAGAAGCTCAAGCCCACGTTAGCCAATCAGAATCCCTAAAATAGCAACAACAGCAACGAATCACTTCCTCTGTCTGGTCACACTTCTGACGCAGGTGCCAGTTCTGCCGCACACTGTGACGTCGGCTGCCTAAACCTTTTCCAAAATCTCCACTCTGGCCGGAGTTTTTAGAAAGAATCGTTTTCAGAGGCGAATTCTCCGTTTGCGTGTAAACGAAGGGCACGAACGAAGGGAAGTGTCTCAGTTTTTCAAAATAACCATGTACGGGGCCTGAGAATGAATGGATGAAAGTCACGTGAGAGGAGGCACGCTGTGATTGGTTACGACTGGCTCACGTGATAAATCCCGCCTCTTGTTTTCATGCGTGTTCCGCGTTCGCGAATCAGTGTGAATGAACAAAATGAAGACGATAATGGGAAGACTTATTAAATAGTAAGTAAAAAGCTCAGCCACTTAGATATTGGGACGCACAATATATATCGGCCACCATATTTAACGTTATTAAAGAACCGCTATAAAGCCAAAACAATCTCTGTTACCTTAAATTATACGTTTATCTCTGTAAAGCTGCTTTGAAACAATCTACATTGTTAAAAGCGCTATATAAATGAAGATGAGTTGACTTGACCTGACCATATCGGTATCGGCCGATATATGTTCATTTATAATGTTATCATTATCGGCCCGATAAGAACATTTGGCCGATATATTAAAGCTGATAAATAATGGATTATTTCCTTCAGCTGAGACACTTCAGATGCACCTGTTCAACATGATGGTTTTGAATTGCTTAAAATATGATTGAAATCACCTCAACAAGGAAAATACAGTAAAGTGCAACATGTGCAGTCATATCGGCTACATACAGTTATAATGAGAACATCATAATTGTGTGTTTGGGACATGGATTTTAATGGTGAGATTTTGGTTTTTGTAATCAGGCTTTCAAAAATGATATAAAAATTTGGATTTTGATTTATCGACTAATATATCAGTTATCGGTTTTCAAATATAAAGAATTATCGGTATCGACCCCAAAATGTTCATATCGGTGCGTCCCTACTTAGATATCAGCGCTTTATGTCGCGTCAAAATCAAACTTGAAAGGGCCTGAAAACATGCCGACTGTGGGGGTTTAGTGGGCAATGGGAAATTAAAGATAGTGACCAGTGTTTACCGAGCATGAGGACCGATGATCCGAAAATAAGCTGTTCTTAAGGAGAAAGAAAGTGGAGTTTGATGAACTGTAGACGGATGATATAATACATGTAGACTGTTTACAACGTGGAGCTATTTCAGTCTTACAGAGCGTTTGCTAGAAATAAACGTGACCTATAGAAAGTATCAAACAATATGACTCAGAGCGGCTAAGGTTACACACGCAACAATGCATGAACACACACACACACGCGGGAGTTTGGCAGCTCTGGTGTGGACTCAGGAAAACACTTCTCAGTTCCAATGCTGTTGTGCTTCAAGCTCAGCGGTCAGACGTTTGGACGGAAAGGGAGTTTTATTATGATTTTGATAAGGATTTATCTTTGTGAGGCGTCGTTCCAGAACACGGGGGAACCTCTCGGGGTATTTTAGGTCACTGTTATCTACCGAACACACACAGGCCGTGCAGTTGAGTAAATGTGCTGTTGAAATGAGAGGTCAGTTAAAGGGAAAGTTCACCCAAAAAAAGCACTTCATTTTATGATGTTCCTCAGAAGAAAGAAATGTGTTCAGGTTTGGAACGATATTAGGGTGAGTAAATGTTTTTTTTGGGTGAACTGTCACTTTAAGAGTTGCAACTACTTGTTTTATTGAGCGATTTAGTGCCCGCCCACTTTTGGTTCTGAAAGTATGTTGTCCATTAATTTTTCCCATAAGGATTTTAACAAAAGTCTATTCGTTGAGGAGGTATTAGTCATGAACCAAATCAACCAGCTATGAGGTGAACCGCAACATTGAACTTTGACTTGAAGCAAAAAAGTATTTGGAAAATCAGACAAAAGTACACGACTGTGAACCTAATGGCTTTGGTGTGGAAAATAACTGCAATCCCATAATGCATTGAGAATGACAATCGAATGACAAACTATGGATAAATATAAAACTACTGATTTAAAGATGATTATCGTGTGTATAGAAACAATGTTTTTTTATGTTTAACGTTTTAAGTGGTTTGAAAGTGACTGACTCTGTTGGGTAATTTGCAGTGGGTGGAGCTCTTTTGATTGTGATTCTCTGATTGGTGGGGAAATCCACTGGTGAACAAGATTAATTAAAAAAATGTGCACTGATGGCTTCAACAAACATTTACTATGAATTAACAACCTCGTCGCTCACAGTAGGTCTGTCTTCAACGGTTAACATTATCGTTCAAAAACACAAACTTTTATTTTGGATGCGATTAATCGTGATTATTAATCGTTGCCCAGCACTACTATAAGAGAAATAAGAAAGCACTGACCGCACATGTGTATTAATGTACATTAGAGCTTTTAAAGATCATTTTCAGGCTGTTAAGTGTGTGTTTGTGAACAGTGTCACTGCTCTGGAAAAGGGAAGTCAGTTTTCCTGCTTTAGCTACAGATTGAGGGAATGATCCTCTCCTCTGATTGGCTGCTCTGGCAGTGACATCACTGCAGTGGCTGACCTACATTAGTACAGCAGTGACGTCTCAGACTCACACACACTCACACACACAGTTAGTCAGCACGGTTTATTCACACAGAATATTTTCAAATAGGACACGACATCTTCAAACTCTGTCTAATCTCCTGAGATTCTGAAGTCGAGTCTGTCAAACGCAGAGAAGCAGATGCTCACACACACACACACACACACACACACACACACACACACACAGGGTTACTGTCACGGATGATTGCGTCGCATCAGAGAAAAACACTGCATTATCCAGCATCAACAAGCATCACCAACACAGAAAATGACCCAGAAATCACAAAGACGAGCAGATATTGACAAAACCGCTATTTCATAAACAACTATTACTGATGAAAGGCCCATGATGGAGACTGTGTGTTCAGAAAAGCAGACTAGCCATGCTTTTTCTGCAGGATTGTGCAGAGAATATTGATTTTCCATATGCACAAAATACCCAGGTGATGTACTCAGGGTTATGTTTAACTAAATCTAAAAAAAAAAAAAAAAATACTTGAAATAAAATAACAGTTAACTGAAATGATTAAATTAAACTTTGAAATGAAATAATAAAACATTAAATACAATTAAAATGTAATACATAAAATAATAAATGAATTCAAAATATTAATAAGAACAATAACAGTATATTAATGATTAACACAGTTGTGCAATATGCACAATTAAAAGTGATGTATGCCATATAATGTGATTTCCATCATTTGACATTTAAATATGCTAAATACTATGGAAGCTCGTTTCCGCCACAGAATAAAAAATAAAATAAGTTAATTGCGGCTTTTAATCTCGCCTTTCTGACTTTTTTCCTCACAATTGCGAGTTTACAGCTCAGAATCTCTCAGAATTGCGTGATATAAAGTAAGAATTGCGAGTTATAGTCTGATATGCTTGATATAGTCGCAATTGTGTTATAAAATCAGAATTGTGTGATATAGTCACAATTGTGTTATAAAATCTGAATTGTGTGATATAGTCACCATTGTGTTATAAAATCAGAATTGTGTGATATAGTCACCATTGTGTTATAAAGTCAGAATTGTGTGATATAGTCACAATTGTGTTATAAAATCAGAATTGTGTTATAAAGTCAGAATTGCGTGTTATAAAGTCAGAATTGTGTGATATAGTCACAGTTGTGTTATAAAGTCAGAATTGTGTGATATAGTCACAATTGTGTTATAAAGTCAGAATTGTGTGATATAGTCACAATTGTGTTATAAAGTCAGAATTGTGTGATATAAAGTCAGAATTGTGTGATATAAAGTCAGAATTGCGTGTTATAAAGTCAGAATTGTGTGATATAGTCACAGTTGTGTTATAAAGTCAGAATTGTGTGATATAAAGTCAGAATTGTGTTATAAAGTCAGAATTTCGTGTTATAAAGTCAGAATTGCGTGTTAAAGTCATAATTGCGTGTTAAAGTCAGAATTGCGTGTTATAAAGTCTGAATTGCGAGATATAAAGTCAGAATTGCGTGTTATATAGTCACAATTGCGTGTTATAAAGTCATAATTGTGTGTTATAAAGTCATAATTGCGTGATAAAGTCAGAATTGCGTGTTATAAAGTCAGAATTGCGTGTTATAAAGTCAGAATTGTGTTTTATAAAGTCAGAATTGTGTTATATAGTCACAATTGCGTGTTATAAAGTCAGAATTGCGTGTTATAAAGTCAGAATTGCGAGATATAAAGTCAGAATTGTGTTATAGTCACAATTGCGTGTTATAAAGTCAGAATTGTGTTATAAAGTCAGAATTGCGTGTTATAAAGTCAGAATTGTGTGTTATAAAGTCAGAATTGTGTTATATAGTCACAATTGCGTGTTATAAAGTCAGAGTTGCGTGTTATAAAGTCTGAATTGCGAGATATAAAGTCAGAATTGTGTTATATAGTCACAATTGCGTGTTATAAAGTCAGAATTGTGTTATAAAGTCATAATTGCGTGTTATAAAGTCATAATTGCGTGATAAAGTCAGAATTGCGTGTTATAAAGTCAGAATTGTGTGTTATAAAGTCAGAATTGTGTTATATAGTCACAATTGCGTGTTATAAAGTCAGAATTGCGTGTTATAAAGTCAGAATTGCGTGTTAAAGTCAGAATTGCGTGTTATAAAGTCAGAATTGTGTGTTAAAGTCAGAATTGCGTGTTATAAAGTCTGAATTGCGTGTTATAAAGTCAGAATTGCGTGATATAAAGTCAGAATTGCGTGATATAAAGTCAGAATTGCGTGATATAAAGTCAGAATTGTTATATAGTCACAATTGCGTGTTATAAAGTCATAATTGTGTTATAAAGTCATAATTGCGTGTTATAAAGTCATAATTGCGTGATAAAGTCAGAATTGCGTGTTATAAAGTCAGAATTGCGTGTTATAAAGTCAGAATTGTGTTATATAGTCACAATTGCGTGTTATAAAGTCCGAATTGCGTGTTATAAAGTCAGAATTGCGTGTTAAAGTCAGAATTGCGTGTTATAAAGTCAGAATTGTGTGTTAAAGTGAGAATTGCGTGTTATAAAGTCAGAATAAATGCATTATTAGAACTGATAAATGTAATTTATATACTGAATACTGAACGTGTTTCAGTGTGTGTAATATAAACACATCTGGAACGCACTGGAACTGTGTGGGAGTTCTGCTGGTTCCGAGATCCACCTGTCAACATTCCAAAGCGTGTGTGAAGCTCTCGACCTCCTGATGAGGTCAAACACACCTTCACTAAAGCTCTGGAGAAACCAACGCATGAAGAAGAGAGATCAGAACTGAGAAAATCAGAAGCATCTCAGCTGCATTTCATCTCATTTTCTGTATAGTTCTCAGTGTGGATAAACTGAGGAGAAGTGTTGTGGATGGAGCTGGTAGATCCAGTTTCATCTCCACAGAGCTTTAATATCACAATGTTGTCTTTGTCTTCCTCTCCTTCACAGATCTGGTTTCTGTTTCTCTCATCTTTTATTCTCTCGCACAAAACACACACTCAATGTGCTTCACACACATTTAATCCCTTCACATGACGGGCAGCTGTCAGTCACCAGAATCCCTCAATAAAACACACAGCATGCATATCACAGGTTTACCGGAAACACAATTCTGAGTCCTAAAAATTAGTCCTAAAAATTCAGTTATGATATGAAGGAGTTCAGTTATGCAGACGCCACTCTTGTTTTCAGACACACTGACTTGAGAACGCAAGAATGAGGCATTTCTCAATAAATCAGTTTCTTTAAGTTTCATGTGCTTTAGTGGCATGATGCAACATGTTTGCCAAAGCATTACATTGAAGTAAACCAGTAATATTAACAAATAATAATAATAAATTGAATGGAATATCTAAATACCAATAGGGCAAACACAGTAAACCAGTGATACTAACAAATAAAAAAAATAAGAAAAGAAAAAGAAAAGAAAAAATATAAGAAAATTAAAGAAAATGCAAATGAGTAAACCATTGTTGACATAAAATAATAACAGTAAAATAAGCAATAAAATAAATAGAAATAGTGCAAATACAGTAAACCAGTAATGTTGAGAAGTAAAATAACAGAAACGCAAAATATATCAATAATTTAAAAATAATAATAATTTAATTTAAATGAACAATTAAAATGCAGATTAAACAATATATATATATATAATAGAAATATTACAAGAGAATAAGTAACTTGAGATTAAGTAGGAGTAGTTATGAGGGATACAATTTGATTATTTTGCCAGTAATAATGACAATCATCAGTTTAGTGATCAGCTCACTTTCTCACACTGTACACTCAGCAGTTTTCATAGTGCCCTAGTAAGTGTGTCTGTCTTGTTCACTAAAGCGCTCTTTGTTCGCTCTCATTTACATTCTAGCAAGTCATCCGTAGACCAGCAGCGGCTCAATGCAGAGGATCACACACATACATGCGCAGACACACACAAAACACACACTGCACTGCAGTCACACTTCCTAAAGATCATGTTATCCAACAGCACTGAACAAACACACACTCACTCACTCACTCAAAACACACTCTCGGCCAGGAACAAACACTGTCTAGGCAACAGCACTGCACACATGACCTTCTCAAAGAAACACACAGGTATTTCAACACACTGTAGCTCAGACATAAATCACCTCGAGACCCAAACATCCTGAAGGATCTCCCAGGCTGCATCAGTGTTTGTGCTTTTTGCACCAAAGTGTTTGTGTTGTTGCGTTTCTGGTTTGGTTGGTCGATCTCCGTGTCTGTTAGCGTTAAGAGTCTCTGAATGAAATGCATGTCACATCACGCATGTATGAGAGAGTGTGTGTGTGTTTGCATAGACTTGTGTTTGCTGAACTGTGAGAACCGTGCTTTGGCAAACATTGGAGATTTAGTGTGATTGCAGAAACTTGTGTAACTGTTTGTAACAGTGTGTGGTTGTGGGAGTGTTGACCTTTGGTTATTTAAGCAAGTGAATGTGCAGTGTGTGTGTGTGTGTGTGTGTGTGTGTGTGTGTGTGTGTGTGTGTGTGTGTGTGTTGATCACTGGACAGCACTGAACTGATTTCAACTGAATAATTACCATTTGGCAGAGGCCAAATAAATACACAAAGTGCACAGATATTCATCAAAATACATCATTTTCAATAAAAATAAAAATGAATAGGATTTATTCATGTTTCGTATTATTAGTATTATTAATACATTCGATTATTTATTTTTTACTAGATTAATCTACTTTTTTTTTTCTGCGATTAATCGCCATTCAAAAAAAAACCCGTACGTTTTTAATATATGTCAATGTAATAATTTCAAGGTTAATTTCAGAATATTTCAAATATACAGAAATGTAATAAAGTTATCAAACAGTTTGCACTGCATAAATCATAAATAGATTCTCTTTGTCTTGGCTTGAATGGTTTAAAAGCATTTGCATGAATACGAGCGTGATCATATAATATAACGCTAGCCAAAGGATGACAGAAAAGACAGATGCTGCTTTAATGGTGTTAAATATTTACCACTGAGTCTTCTCCTCACATTCTATCAGTGACGCTTATTCGACTTCCCATGTCTACTCCCTGCGCTGACATCAACAGCACAACTGGGCTGTAGGTTGAGCTTACAAATAGGTTGAAATTTGTATGATGTGTTGATTATGTTTCATACAAGATCTAGCAACTGGACAACCTTGGAAAAATATATTGATGTGATTATTCATATAACGAGGTTTGGGCCATACAAATTACGGGAGTTTCCCGGGAGAAATAACAAAACGGGAGGGGGTCGGGAGACGAGTGTGAAAAATGGGAGACTCCCGGGAAAAACGGGAGTGTTGACAGGTATGGTGTTCACTACTCACTGCTCCTAATGTGTGCGCACTAAATGTGTCCTCTGTATTTAACCCATCCAATTTAGAGTATGGGTTACAAGTTAGAGTTGGGCGGCAGTGGTTCATGTAGGTTGTCTACAAACCGGAAGGTTGGTGGTTCCGTCCCCGGTTCCATCTGACCAAGTGTCAAGGTGTCCATAAGCAAGACACCTAACCCCCAGCTGCCCCCGATGAGCTGGATGGCGCCTTGCATGGCTGACACCGCCGTCGGTGTATGAATGAGGGAATGAATGGGTGAATGTGAGGCAATATGTAAAGTGATTTGGTGGCCATGGGTCTGTTGAAAGCGCTATATAAATGCAGTCAATTTACCATTTACAACACTTGCCCTTCACATGTCACCTTCACTCCTCCACAGGTCACTGTTCGGCGTAACCTATTCTTACCCTCCCGCATGTCCTCTTTGGTCTCATCCACACTTCCTCCCCTATTCAGCGCTCATCACTAGATACTAAGTGCTCCTCTTCCCTGTCCATCAACCCTAACAGCTGACAACTTTGCCACATTTTTCATTAATAAAACAACCACCATCAGCGGCCAATTTTCCACACCACAAACTGACACACTTATCTCAACAGCAAACACACACATTCACCCCTCCTTCTCTCTACTATCAGAGGCAGAAGTCTCTAAACTTGATCCTGTCCCCATTCATCTCCTTCAAGCCATTTATTCTTCAGTTGTATCCACACTCACTCATATAATCAACTCCTCTCTTCACACTGGTACCTTTCCCACAGCATTTAAGCAGGCTCGGATAACCCCACTGCTTAAGAAACCCACTCTAAATCCAGCACTTCTAGAAATTACAGACCATTTTCTCTTCATCCATTTAGCTAAAACACTTGAACGAGTCATTTTCAACCAAGCCTTCTACCTTTCTTGCACAGAACAGTCTGGTTTCAAAAGCAGACACTCAACTGAGACTGCTCTCTTATTGTGGCTCTGAGATTCACTTCTCATCTTGCTGGATCTGGCTGCTGCTTTTAAGACAGTTAACCACCAGATCCTCCTTCCAATTCCTCAAGACGAAGGGCATCTCAGGAACCGCACTCCAATGGTTCAAGTCTTACCTCTCAGGTAGGTCCTTTAGGGTGTCGTGGAGGGGTGAGGTGTCTAAAGCCGCGTTTCCACCGCAGGAACTTTCCCCAGGAACTAGGAACTTTGGGCTGGTACTCAATGTGTTTACACCGCAGGAACCAGGGTCTAAATGAAGTTCCGGGTAAATATTTCCCCCTCCGATAGTCCCTGCTCATGAGGTAGTACTTTTTCAAAGTTCAGGAACTTTCAGGGGTGGGACTTGTGCGCTGCACAAGCTGATTGGTTGTGTTCACGCCGCATTTTGGTTGGATGATTCCACGCAGCATTTTATTTATTTTTAACCTCCCTTTTTAAAAAATCTATTGCGGTTCGTGTCGTGGCTTCATGCAGTAAGAGTTGTCTGTCTGCAAATATGGAATTTAATAAAAAAAACTGGTGGACTGGCGACGAGTTTCAGGCTTTATTAAGAGTATTTGTGGAAGAGAAAACTTTCTGCGCGTTCGTCCCAGCCATCTCACGGTCAATATCCGCAATAGCTGATAACATACAAATTTGATATCTAACGTTAGCATTACGAGCTTACTGAACACGCTTTATCAGTGCTCGTCTCTTTTCTGCCACAGCTTTTATTGTTAAGTCATTATGTTTACACATTGTCATCTATTGCAAGGCACTCCAAACCATGTTACAAATTCACTATAACAGGATTGAAATAGCACTTTGAGGTTAGTAACAAACAACTATTTACAAGACTGTCACTATTTATGATTGATAGACCGGGTTCAGGCTTTTTTTTAAGCGTATTTGTGAAAGAGGACATTTTTTTGCGCGTTCGTCCCAGGCATCTCACAATAACTGATAACATACGTTGTCTAATTTTATACGCATACGAGCTTTCTGAACACGCTTTAGTATCAGTGCTCGTCTATTTTGTTTTGTTAATTACCTCGTAAGTAAACCAATACATAACTGCAGCACAGTTTGAATCTCCTCCATACTTATTATAAATGTGGCGCAACTGATTACTGTCCGTCGCAGACTGGGAGGAGCAGTTGCGCGCAGTTTACCTTCCCGGTACTTTAGACCGCGGTGTAAACGCAGAAAGCAACCGGTCTGGGGCAAAAAAAGTTCCTGGGAAAAAAGTTCCTGGTACAAATTGTTCTGGGTAATTTTGGTGGAAACGCGGCTTAAGTCACAACATCTAGCTACTGGAGTGCCTCAGGGCTCAGTGCTGGGACCGCTTCTCTTATCCATCTACATGACACCATTAGGAGCTCTCATTTAGAAATATTGTTTTTCCTATCACTGTTATGCTGACGACACACAACTCTACCTCTCATTCCAACCAGATGATCAGACGGCTCGCATCTCAGCCTGTCTGACAGACATTTCTTGCAGGATGAAGAACCACCACCTTCAACTAAACCTTGTGAAGACAGAGCTGCTTGTGGTCTCGGCCAACCCCCAACACTTCATCACAACTTCACCATTCAGCTAGTTTTGTCATCCATAACTCAATCCAGGACAGCCAGGAACCTTGGAGAAGTGATTGATGATCAGTTGAACTTTATGGATCACATTGCTGTAACTGCCCAGTCCTGCAGATTTGCCTTACACAACACAGGATCAGGCCCTTCCTATCAGAGCTACACAACTCCTTGTTCAAGCGCTTGTTCTCTCCAGACTGGACTATTGTATTGCTCACCTGGCTGGTCTTCCAGCTTGCACTTTCAAACCTCTGCAACTGATCCAGACGCTGCAGCTAGGGTGGTCTTTAATGAACCAAAGAGATGCACGTCACACATCTCCTCACAATCTTGCACTGGCTGACAATTGCCGCTCACATCAAATTAAAGGCACTGATGTTTGACTACAGAACAACCACTGGCCCTGCTCCTCTATACCTAAACTCACTACTTCAGTAGTGATTATTATCGTTCTAGGATGTTATATGTTTGGCAAGTTATTCAACCTAATTAATGGAGTAGGAAGACACATCATGGCCATATTCCAGGATGACAATGTTAAGATTCATCAGGCTCAAATTGTGAAAGAATGGTTGGGAGGAGCATGAAGAATCATTTTCACACATTAATTGGGATTGAAAGTCGTTGGGATGTGCTGGAAGAGACTTTACAGAGTGCTGGACTCTTGCATTGTCAATATAAGATCTTGACCAAACATCAAAACGTATGATGTTATTTCCATTGACACTTAAGCATTTGCCTATTTAAATCCAAAACAGTAACTTTATATACATATACACACACACACTGGGCACTATACATTCATAAAAATAAATAAAAAATTCAAAAAACCTTTGCTTCGTGTGCTGTGCTAGATAACTGGCAATAGTCACAGCACTTGCATATTGTTGCCCTATTGTTGGTTTGATTGCTTCTATTGCTTTCATTTGTAAGTCGCTTTGGATAAAAGCATGAGCTAAATGAGTAAAGACAGACATGTAGATAGTCTGGAGAATAAAGGATGCAAAAGAGAAGAGATAAGGCAGAGAGGCCAACAGGGGAGGAGAGAGAGAGAGAGAGACAGAGAGAGCGAGAGATCACTGCACTGGAATGATCGTGAGCAGTGAGGCGTCGGATGTGAAGCGCTGCACGCACACACACGCACAGCCACACACACACAGAGCTTCATTAATGAATATTCGTGTCCGGGTGGCATGCCGTCCTGCCATCTGTGGCATGTTTCACGCAGTAATTGTTCTCTTCATCTTCATTTCATCGGTCCTCGTTCTGTCGCCGCATCTGAAATCGAGCAGATGTGCATCACAAACTCAATTCGTTTGATTGTTCCTGCGTCCGTCTGCTTCCAAAGCACCGAGAGAATGACAGAGTCACTTCATTCGCTTGAAATAATCCCAATTTAATTAAATTGAACTGCAAGTTAATTTCATACAAGTCTTGTTTAACGTTGCTCAATTTCGCAGTGATCTAACAGGAAGGAGGTCATAAAGAACGTGCAAATGCAAATTCATTGAAAAAATGTATGTATATGTATGTATGTATGTATAAAAATCTTGTGAAAGTAAAAATAAATAAAAATAATGAATACATGTGTGATTCCCCCAACAACTGCTCAACCAAATAAATGTTCTAAAATAACATTATAAAAATAGAACATTTCTGAGGATTGGCCTAAAACTGACCTAAAGATTACACAGACTTACAAGTAGTAAAAACGTATGTGAATTGGTTGAGAATAGCATAAATACAACAGATATTAAAACATTTTTAACCATTACCAACTTTGAACAATTTGTGGCACTAGAGGGTTTGAATAACTGGGTGCAAAATTGACTAGCAAAATTGAGATGAGAACAAGATAACCAAAAGATACAATGGCTGAATCCCAAATCACCCCCTAAACCCTCAATCACTATTCCCTACGTTAGTCCACTAATACGGTTCACTTGAAGGAGAGAATGAAAACGAATGAGGGAATTCAGACAGCCGTTGAGCGTACATCGGCTGTACACTCAATACGGTGCATTATGGGATTGAATGAAATAATGCCCACTTTTTTCAGACACCACTACAAATGATTGTCCCCTCAAATAATGCCCTATTTGAGGGTATAGGGGGGCGATTCCAGATTCAGCCAATCAGTGCTTGTCAAACATACTTTTGGCATTCATGAAAGAACATTGGAGCAACATGTAAATCCTTCATCTGATACTGTGGTTGTACATCAGCCAGGAACATTTTGGGTCAACACTTATACAGGCTCCTGAGGCCTAAACAGAAGTGTTTCGAGCGGTTTGGGTTGTGTTTTAACAGGTCCTCTAATTTTGCAGCGACAGACAGATTGAGAGATGAATGTAGAAGGTGGTAAAAGGCTAAAAAACATTTAAAAAAAGAAAACAAAAAAAAGGCTAGTCTAGACGTGTTTGTCTGAATCTAGTCTTAACTTCATTACACAACTCACATCTGTTTCTTAAACATTCAATTGCATGCAACAAATTGCAAAGGGTTCTCAAAAGAAGAACTGAAAACCAATCGCAACGTTGAAGAAGCTCTGAAACTGTAATGCCAGGCTGCTTTAACGTCAGTCAGGTTCTTCTGAAAAGCAGTTTGCTGCCTTAAAACAATGAGATTTCATTTCGGGCGACAGCAAACAAACACAAATTTACACCAGATCTAATAAAACAAGAAAACCAAAAGCCCAAAAGAAATCAGCAGTAATAAACTCACCATCCAGAAAGATTATAAAGTGCAGCGTCTACTAGGAACGCCATTAAATGACTCAAATTAATCAGTGTCTCTTTTAATTAGTTCATTGAAATGAAGCAAATCGTTTCCCTAAAGTGAATCAATACGATTGAAGGCCTCACTCAAATATCGGTTTCAGCTTGTATGCAATTAGGCTGCATGCAATTAAATCCAAAACACATGGCATTTTGTCACACTACATGGCTACTAGTTGGGGGGAAAAGAAACATTATTGGTAAGACTAATAATTGGAAAGAGCAGTCTAATAAGCTCCAATAACAGCAAACACGTCATGAACATTTGTAGTTTTATTGAAACTTAATACACAGACCAAACAAAAGACAAACAGAACAAATGAAGAAAACAAAACACATCTGGTATTTATCAGAAGCAAACTCACCTTAGTGTCACTGTACACAAATACAAACCGATAGGTAAAATTACGTTGACTGTACAATCCAAACTTATTCTCACGCACTCAGTGACCCCTTATGGAATATATAAAAAAGGTTTCCTTCAATCATACAGTATTTCTGAGAGGTTAAATAACAGAACTGGGCCACACTGCCACCCACTGGTCAGCACGAGTACTACATTTACTCCCAAAACAAGTCCTAGAGGAACATTGTTGAGCTTGAACCAACACACACACAAACACACACACACACACACACACACACACACACACACACACACGATTGAACTCAACTTCACCTACTGCATGAGTTCAGGGTCCATCAAGAGCTTCGGGAGAGTCATTTGAGACTAATATGAGCCAAACCAATCAGTTAATTGTCTAGTGTGTGTTGGGAAAGAGGACTACGATGAACAGTGCTTTTAGGATCTGGACTGAAGGGTTTCACAACCACAAGAACCATGAAAAGCATTGGAGAAAAAAGACGTTCTTGGGTATTAAACGCATTATCTTTCTGCACAGGCTGGCTTAAAAATGTGAATGACCTCAAACTCAAGCCACTGTTATCATCACTAACTAACGCAGTGGTCGAAGACTTTAAAAACAAAAAAACAGAAGGACCTGAACGTGTTCTGAAGTGGGAACGCAATTGCCTTCAAGGTTTCACAATCCAATTTGTTTGTACTGGCAGAATACGGTTAGCGCCAAACATATTGATAAGGTACAAAATACATGTTAGTGTCTCTTTAAGATCTCTAATATCTAAATATGATGCATTCTGATTGGCCCTATCAATTTGTCAATCACTAAACCACTGTCCCATCAAGTATACCAACATTAGTTGTTTTAGGATGTTGATTTGTATCGAGAAACTAAGCGGTTTATTCCACAAAACTAGTTTTTTTGGTTTTGTTGTTGCTCTAACCTTCAGCTACTCACAACCTATAACCATCTGTTAAAAATCCAATCATAAAACATCTAGCTCAGTAGCTCCTCCTCCAAATCTCACGCAAACACACTCGAGCTTTCAGGACGCCAGTCTTAAAACAGCTGGACATGGTAAGTTTGCTGCAAACTTGTGCATTAATGTCAATGTTGGAGATAAACCGCCACAAGCATCGACCCTAAAGCAGAAAGCTTACCATCTGGCTGTTTTGTAATGCGAGGATCTCAGAGTAAGGTAGTTGCAATCATGCGATTGATCAGTCTAAAAGTGTCATTTATCAAGCAGAGATTCACTATCATGATCCACGGAGTCTTCGAAATCGTTCTGGACTTATGAAATGAAACTTCAGCTGTGCATTAAGGGTCAGAGGATCTACTCTATATCTCACGGCGAGCATGCATGTGTGTCCGTGTCTGTGGCGTTTAAGAGTTGTCTCCGTTGGCGCTGTCTCCATCGTCCTCTCCTTCCTCCTGCTCGCCCTCCTCTTCCTCCTCGTCATCATCCTCTCTTCCTCGACTCTTGATCTGCACACACCAAATGCAGAGTGAATACGAGCGAGGCGATATGGGATTTCTCTATGTCTGCCCTCGACTAAAGACTTTTCTAGTCGACTAGTTCATTTAAGACATTAGTCGACTAATCGTGCGCTTATATTAATAAGCAATGAATCATAATGCGCCTTTAATTGCCAATATAAAATACGTATAGCCTAATCAGCAATCACATGCAACACATAAGGCTTGCCACAGCGCAACGGCAAACAATGATTATGAATGTGTCGTGGGAAAAAAAACAGATTGAGACGTCTTAACATTTTAATCATTTATTGGTAATGTGTTTTCGGCTGCAGAGATTAAGTCGACGTTTCATACGGATTACATAGTCTAAGAATATTTGTTCATTGAAATGTAAAAATGTCAGGCTTTCTATAAATATTTTTCTCATGTCTGTGAGGCAAGTATAGGCTCGGTTCATTTAAGACCGAATCAACAAAGCGCCATTATTTTTTACAAAAATAAAAGACCCTTCACAGTTTGCATTACTCTTTACT
Source organism: Leuciscus leuciscus (assembly GCF_965113295.1). Lineage (NCBI taxonomy): Eukaryota > Metazoa > Chordata > Actinopteri > Cypriniformes > Leuciscidae > Leuciscus > Leuciscus leuciscus. The sequence goes on along the minus strand of NC_138726.1, from coordinate 58,744,285 downwards.
GTATGACCAAAAATGACGGAGTATGTTAAGTTAAACTGATGGCACCGGCGCCAGTATGTCATGCAGTAAGAGCTCTCCACACAAACGCTTCAATATGCGTCTCGGGTATATTTATTATACTTATTTATATTTATCTAGCAGGCTTGTAAAGTGCTCCTACTTGCGTGTTTCAAGTGATAAGCCATTTTTGAGGTCGATAAATGATAAGCGAATGATTGGATTTCCTGCCGTTAAAGATCTGTCTGTTACAGCCTGCGTGATTTGCGACTAATATCTAATTTACTCTGCGACTAAACGACTTATTACAAATGTTGGTCGACTAACGGCGAGTCGACTAGACTTCTCTCTGCTGTTTCTGGTTCTCTCACCTCCTCTTCCTCCAGCAGGTCTCCCTCGTCCTCGTAGTCGTTCATATCCGTGCTCTCGCGCTCCTTCTTCCCGCTGGAGTGCTGTGGGGAAACCTCCTCTGGTTTAGCGCCCTTCACATCTGCGCAGAAATAATCAGTGATTGTGTAAAGTAGGAGCGGTCAATCTTTTCAAAATGTCATATCACGATCTTATAACGATCTAAATCCATTATATGAATCACGATCTTCCCAATTTTTAGATGTGCTACCGGGAATATCCAGACTGGAACACACAGTATTGCATTAAACCATCAGTTTTCACAATAGTCATTAAACCAAGAGTTAAGGGGTTAGTTCACCTATTGATTTTCTTCTGTGTGGGTGTGTGACGCGAGTTCACGAGAGAGCACCGCGACGCATGCGCGAGAACTGAGATGACGCTCACGATCATTTGATGGGAAAGTGTGAAAGGTGAGCCATTCATTTGGCGGCACTGGTAAGGCACTATTACGTTTTCTCGTTGGTTTCTCATGATTCGGACATCCAGGAAATGCACACTTTAGAACCGTTTTAAACACGGCATTGAGACCCATCAGCGTCATCTTCTCAGTTCTCGCGCATGCGTTCGTGACTCTCGTGAACTCACTCAGAGGCCCACACTAAATCAATAGTTGAATAAAGTCGTTATTTTTGTTTGTTTTTGCGCACAAAAGGTTGAGCCACTGTAGTCACTTGGACTATTTTAACAATGTTTTTACTAACTTTTCTGGGCCGGCAGAATGAAATTGCCTAGAAGCCTATGAAGGAGTGATCCAGCTCTCAGATTTCATCAGAAACATCTTAATCTGTGTTCTGAAGATGAACGAAAGTCTTACGGGGGTTGGAACAACATGGGGGCGAGTAATTACTGACAGAATTTACATTTTTGGGAGAACTAACCCTTTAAACACACTGCATAGGCATCACTGTATAAGCTTAAATATACATTGATTCTTATTAAATCTACTAGTTATTCAGTCAAGAGCAGCGAGTGATTTTGTCTTGGACATTAATGACAGACAGCAGGAGGTATTTCATGAGGCTTTAAGACCAAATGCATGGATCTAATATAATGACATGCATCCGATTTCTTTCCCAACTTAAGACAAAACTGATTGGCTTTACGTAAACACACGCCAAGACGGACTCGGCCAAGTCCGACATATTTTTGTGTATATTTGACCGTTTAGATGCAAGTCTTACAAACCCCAAGTATACTTTTGCCCGTCTGTATTTCTCTCTGTCTCGCAAAAAAAGCTCGTAGGGATCAGTCTCTTTTGCAGTTTAATGCGCTTTTAATAACTCTTTAAAATAAACGACAGTCACGTTACATGATTTGAACTGATTTGGACGTTAAAGAAATAGTTCACTTGAAAATGTAAATTCTGTCATCATTTATTCACCCTCAAGTTGTTTCAATCCTGTATGAGTTTTTTCTTCTGCTGAACACAAAAGATGATATTTTGAATAATAATGTTTATAACCAAACAGTTGAAGGACCCCATTGACTTCCATATTATTTTTGGATGTCAATGGGGTCCATCAACTGTCATATTAAATCGCCAGATGGCCCACCCATATGAAAAGGTGGTCATTTTTGCACCACAAACCAGAATTGTAAATATAAACTTGTGCCATTAGAAGCGAGTATATGTACTGGCCCGTACCTGATTTCTTGCTGTGGTCTCTCTCCATGCGCTCCAGGCTCTCCAGCAGATAATCCACTTTGTGTTTAATCTGAGTCAGTTCCTTCTTAATGGTTTGTAGATCATCAGTTCTCACTGCGCACGCACACACACACACGCTTATTAGCCCAAATGTATACTACTGTTTGGGGTCAGCAAGATTCCTTAAATGTTTTTAAAGAAGCTCCAAAACACAGAGGCTACATATATTAGATCTATAAAACATTAATTTAAAACCACCGTTTTCAATGTGAATATATAGTAAAGTGTAATGTATTCCTGTGATTAAAGAGGGGAGTGTAAAAAAGGGAGAATCCAGCATGGGAAAGCTCTCGCTGTCCTAGTCGTGTAAACGAACGGCCAAAACACACACATTTTTTTATGTTTTTAGTTGAAAACGGTGTTGTGTTTAGCCCGTAAGTTCCTAGAACTAACCGGTGCAAAAGCCCCTAAACTCAAGACCCAGGAAAACACTTTGCTTATATGATACATTTATGTTTTTAGAAAACTAAATTGGGGCAATAGCCTATGGAAACACAAAAATGTTTTCCATACTTATCCAGACATTATATTAAAAATGTATTTGGATAGTCCACTTTATACATTCTACGATCTATAAGTAACTTTGCAACAACGTCAACTGTCATTAGAGTATCAGTATGCCTAATATCTGCTAACACTATTGTGTTGGTCCCCCAACAGATATTCTACTGACTATAAGTAACTTGGCAACTACAAGTCAACTTATTCTCCAAACCCGAACCTTAATATCTAACCCTAACCTAACAGTCTAATGACCGTAATGCTGAGTTCACACTGAACGATTTTAGGCCTGATTTTCACTCGCCGACAGGTTTTGTGTATCGCCGACAAATGCCCTAAATCATAGTCAAATCGCTGCTCGTTCACGCGAGTGACAATCACGCAGTATGAATGATCAAAGACGCGATCTGAGAGAATCGCAGACGCCCGTGAGATATTTGGCTTGTGAAATATCTGGAGCTGTCGGCGATTCACAATCCTGCTGTGCGAATGTGTTCTGACTGAAGACTACATCGGCGAAGACCTACAGCCAATGAGAGAGCGAGATACAGGACAGCGGGGAGTTCGGGGAGGAGTTATAGACCACAATATCAGTATTTTAATAGGTTTATTTACAGTGATATCAAACAGAAACAAAGCACAAACATTTGCTTGACCAGCAGCACATTGCTAAATTATTTATTTACCCCCAACTCTCTTTGCAGAACACACAATCCTTGCTCTCGTCTCCCCAACATTCCCTTCTGCATAAACCGTTTTTTCTTCTTTTCGCTGCAAATCAGCGCACAGGCAATTTGGATCGCAAGCCTTCTTGCAGGCTATCATTTTTAATAATTTCAGTCTCACGCGAGAACTCGCACGCGTGATCTTGCATTATTTCCTTATCACTTCTCGCGTGTGTTTGGTTGTGAAACGTAGTTTGCGGAACAGAGTGGTCGGCTAATCTTTCTTTTGTAAAGTCAGAGTGTGAAACCTCCTGTCGCCGATCCATCGTTCAGTGTGAACACACACAGCAGAAGCTGAGTGTTACCCCAGATAGTCACACAGTGTTGAAAAGAACAGTGACCCGACTACTGACGAAAATCGTGCGGTGTGAACTCGGCATTAGTTGACATGTAGTTGCAAAATTACTTATAGTCAGTGGAACGTCTAAAGTGGACTATCGGAAAAATATATATTATTTTTTTTTCAAAACTGTGTAGGACCCCTGAGGAATAAAGAGTGAGTATAAAGGGAAAGCTCTCACTGGTGCGGGAGGTGCGCTGGCTGCTCTTGGAGGAGAAGCTGCTCTTGGTCCTGCGACTGCCGCCGCTGACGCTCACTCGCGCGCGCTTGGACGGGATCACCGCTCGCGACAGTGGGGGAGGGGGAGGCGGGGGGACACGCGACGGGTACGAGTACATCCTGAAACACACACATGCTCAGAGTAACACACACGCTCCGGGAATCATGCACTCCGTCAAATCCCACTTTAGACAGACATTAAAGGGGTCATCGGATGCAAAATTCATTTTTTTATGGTGTTTGCATATAAATGTAAATCTTAAATGTAAAATCTTATTTTTTAATCCCCAAAAAGCCTAAACACTCAATAATCAAGCTGTTTTGGATTTTCTGAGCAATGTGATAATATGCAGTTGCTCATATCATTTAAAGAGACGCACCGTAACGGGTCGCTGTGAACAGGGCTGTTTTTGAGGAGGGAAAAAACAAAACAAAAAAAGTGTGTTACAAACTTTACATGAAGACCCAAAAGTAACATACAAACTTGTGAAAAATGGGCACTCGATGACCCCTTTAAAAGCCTTTAATGAATAATGAAAAAAGCATTTGATGAGTTTAACCATGCATGAATCTTTCAAGAGCGAGCGCTCACCTGTCATAGTAATCTCTCTGAAAGTCGTAGTCCAGATCAAACGAAGGACTGTGGGGGGAGAAGGCAAAGAATTAACAAAACTTCTACACAAACTATATAACGTTTTAAAATAGAAAAATTATATGAAATGCAAACCTGTACATATCTCCTGCAGAGCGTTTAATAGTCTTTGACCGATGAGGTTTCGGCTCACCAGCCAGATTAATATCTAAAAAAGCAGAAAGATTAAACATTAAACCACAGGACAAGTCGATTTGGATGAAAGCGTCTGCTAAATGAATGAATGTAACCGTAAACATGAGGTGCTCATGCATGTAGACATTTAACATGCATGTAAAACATCTTTCAATGCTACCGGTACGGTTTGGCAGAATGTTTATACTTTTAAAAGTAAGAGGGATCATAGAAATTGCATTTTGTTTTTTTTTACTTATGCTATTGTAAAATGTGCTTCCACCCAAAAAAAAAAAATAGCCATAAAGCCTATTCTTGAGATTTTGCATTAGGCTTTACTTTAAGGAAAATATAATTCGTATTTTTTTTATTTTCAGTGGACATTTGTGTGAGATTTCCCAATGACTGAAATGGGGAAATACTGAAGTCTCGAAAACTACTTGCCAAATTCACATTTAATTGACATATTTCAAATCAGCAACTAAATGTACGCTTTTATGGGACTGTTAATATCAGATTTTGTGTCAGAATGCAAAACTTAATATTCCAAAAATGTTTGCTTTACTTTAAGAAAAGTATAATTCTTATTCTTTTGATTTTCAGTGGGAATTTGTGAGATTTCCCAATGACTGAAATGGGGAAATACTCAAACTGTTGGCCAAATTCACATTTAATTGACATATTTCAAATCAGCAACTAAATGTACGCTTTTATGGGACTGTTAATATCAGATTTAGTTGCTGATTTGAAATATACTTACCGAGCACCTGTCCGACGATCATCCTCCCGTCTTCCCCGCCGACCGCCGCTCTGGCGTTCCTCTCATTGGCGTATTGGACGAACGCGAAGCCTTTGTGCACGGAGCAGCCCACAATCTTCCCGTACTTACTGAAGATGGCCTCCACATCAGCCTTGGTCACCAGCATGGTGTTGAGGTTCCCGATGAAGACCCGGGAGTTCAGCGAGCGCGGATCCGTCTTGTTGGTGACGTTACTGGCCATCAGGCTGCTGGTTGTGGGGGAATGTCTGGGCGAAAAGAGAGGAATGGAAGGGGTGTGCAGAAGATTGACAAAGACGGGAAAGAAAAACGAGAAATTAGCTTGTCGATAACAACACTAATGGCCACAGTAGCTGTTTCCATCCAAAGTTGCGAATTTAACCATTTTCAACTAAAAATGTAAAGATTTTTATGCGTTTTGGCCGTTCGTTTACACGACAACGGCGTTTTGTGCGCCTGAAAACGCAAAGTTTTGAAAACGGTCTCCGTGTAAACAACAAAAACGTGAATCTCTTAAAACGATGACGTCATGCACATGCGTATCACGTGTTCAGTCTATAGTGCTTCATCGCCATCTACTGGCCTGGCAGCAGAATACAGCCGTTTTTTACGGATCAGTGTGAATGGGGATCGATTTGACAATGGCGTCGTCTGTACACGGAAAACTCAAAGGAAAAACTTCTCAGTTATGCATCTCGTTGTCGTGTAAGCGTAGCCTAAATTTGGAATATCGCCTAAAACACTTTCCATCCCATGTGTTCATGAGAACAAATTCACCAAACTTATGCAAAGTAACAATAATAAAAAGGAAGTTGCTGCAACCGGGGAAGCCTCATGTCCTCTCTCGAGTTCGGATGCCTGATGTTTGGGAACTCAACCGTCTGAGAGCGTTCTGGGAGGGAATTAAACCAAATCATTTTGACGACAGACTTTAGCGCAGGCATTTCAGAATGATTGAGGGGCCGTTTACACGACACCGTTTTCAACTAAAAATGGAAAACTTTGTGTGTTTTGGCCCTTCATTTACACAACAACGAAGTTTTGGGGCACTGAAAACACAAACTTTAGAAAACTATACCGTAATCATCTCTGTGTAAACTACAAAAACACGAATTTGTGAAAACGGTGACGTCATGCGTATTACGCTTAGTCTATAGGCGCGTAGTGTTTCTTTACTAAATGACATCGCCACATGGCAGCAGAATACAGCGTTTTTAGTCGTTTTCGAGGATCCGTGTGAACGGGGATAGTTTTGACATCGTTTGACAAACACAAAGGAAAAACTACCATTTTTAGTACGTTGTTGTCAAGTAAACATACTCTAAAACAACATTTGAGATGCTGTGTAATGAGATTGGTCTGCTGGTTAGTCCAGTTATCTGATCAAAGTCAGAGTGTTTTGTTGTTTCTCATAATAGTTCATGCGCATGTCTTCTTATCTGATACAAAAGTACATACTTAAAGCCTATTTAAAGATTTTTTTTTTTATGCAATATCCCAAAATTCTCAAAAATAAGTGGATGGAAACCAGCTAGTGAGATCGGATCAGTTCTGGAGTTAGTGTTCATGTCAACATGAAACGGCATTCGCAACCCATTTTACTTCAATGATAACATGCAGTCAAATCGCTCAAATAAGACCAGAAACACATTATTATTGAGTAAATGTGGCCATTTTGGTTTCATGTTGACTTTAAATGAATTCTTACAGAACCACATGAAGATTACAGTCCAGATCTATTTGCATTTTCAATTGGTCCATTGTTATTACTACCAGAAAACAAGACATTTGGGATAGGAACAAACATTTCCAAGATGTATGTACAGTTTGTAACAATCAAGATCAAATGTTTAAGCATCATAATTCACATTGGTTTCATAAGTTATATCAACTAGTATGCTTAAAATCAGAGCCACAGCAGCCAAATATGAAGCTTTCCTGTACTATAATGTGCTTAGGTGTACATTTGAAATCAGAAGATTCACATATCAACTAGAAGGGCTTGGATGTTATAGTTTATGCAGTTTGTTGGGCGATGGTGTTCATATCTTCACACACCAGGACTGGGCGAGTAACGTAGATATTTATGGGCTGACTTTAGATATTGCATGCAAACTAAAAAAGCAGAAGTGAAACTAATCATCCAGGTGTTTTATTATCGCTTTGCTTTGTTTATGGGTTTGATGAAGAGTAATATGCATGGAAGTGTCTTTAAAATGTATCTGGTTTTAAGAAGCACTATGTGTGTGGATCATTTTCAATGCTTATGGCACGTTAGAGCGGCAAACTGGTGTTTGGAAATATCTTTGGACGCTTAGACCGCCACATAACGTTCACATTGAGAGATTTAAGAGTGCTGAGGGGGATGTTGGGGGTTGAATAGTCAGAACTCACTCCATTTTGTCTGTAATTCAGGTCGAGTCGTCTGTCTGCCTGATTCTGTTGGAGAGAAGAGGGTTGTTATTGGACACCATTGAGCTGCTGCTCAGCAGTGCATTGTGGGTGAAGGTCGTACTGTGTGGGTGGGTGATGTAACCCACCGCACTTTAAACAGACGTCACACCAATTTTAACACTTTCCCAAGGTCAAACACGCAGTCTAGTGTTCGGCTGCTGCCACCCAGTGGTTGGTGTACAAAACTTGAGGCAAAGAAAATGAAATCCAGACAGATATCCCAAGTGAAACAGAACAGCCATCTCATCTGTGTTATTTAAACCCACTCAATCCCAAACTAAAACCCTTTTAATTTAGAGGAGAAATGTCAAAAGTGTGCTTAGCCACGTGACGAAATGACGCATCAAATCCTGCGCTAATGAAAAAAGAAAAAACCCTTTGAAACAGCCGCCAAAGGAGATTAAAAGATGCCTATCAAGTGATGCCCTCGGCACAGCTTAAGACACACCATTAATCTGCATTACAGACCACTGAACACAAAGAGATGAATATCAGTGTGTCTGTAGGAAATTTCAGTATTATAAAGATGAAAGTTTAAGGCCAAAGAGAGTCAGAGGTCTGTGCAAATGAAAAACTCAAATTCTCCTCAGGCTCCATGATAGATAGTTGGAAAATACACATGAATTTAGGGAAATTTGGACCTGTAATTGGTAATAAGTTGCATATTAACATTACTGTATAAATGTGCCCTTGTGTTTCCTCAAGGAATTTGAGAATGAAGACCATTTCAATGTCTTAATATTAAATTGTCAACAGTAAAATGTAATGAAGACAATATTGTTTTCTCAATGGTGGAAATGTGGGTATTTAAGGATTAATGTCTCAATAGCAAAGCATGACTGTATAAAGCCAAGACTCAAGACCAAATGATAATACAGTAAATACAGTGTTTTCACCCCTGACAAATGAAGATGCAATGGTGTAAATGTGTGCATTTCAGCATGAAAGTTCTTGGGAAATCAATGAATTTAAAATGTGAATTTTAAATATTGTTCTTGAAGCATCTATCATGGCAGCCAACATGCTGAAGACTCATCTTTGCACTTGTATGGGGGCGGTGAAAGACAGAAAATATGTTTTTAAACGACATGAAATGAAGAAAAAGGTAGACGTAAACTTGCAATTGTCCTCTATATAGTACACTACCACAAATTCAAAAGACCTCAGTATCAAATGTTGGGATTCTCTCTAAGTGTTGCTCAGAAAAACAGTGTGTCTTTGGTTTAGTGTTGTGCTAGCTTGTTTGCTTAAGCTAATTCAGACTATGAAAATGTCTCTAATTGAACTAAATAAACAAAAATGCACAGGTCTATCCACTATTTATAAAGTATTTTTTAAACTATGGCAGATTTAAAAGGTGACGAAAGCAAGTAAAGGCTACACACAACAAACGGGAGTCTAGTCTGCACACTTTTCAGGAAGATTGGTGCGGAAGTGGAGAATAAAGTAAAACCAACTTACGGATTGACGTGGGTCAAAAAAGCTGCCTCAAAAACTACAAAAAAAGCAAAATGAATAAAATCAGAAATGAACATCTGAGATGTGCCCCTTTTAGATCACTAAAGAAAGGGGAATGTTTTTTTGTTTTGTTTTTTAACCAATTGAGTGCACTGGGCTGACCGACCTGAAGTCTAGCCTACACGATAGGGCTAATCCATCTTCAAGACAAATTTGGTGTAAAATGTGGACTTGATTATGAAAGTGTGACCTTCATGAATTTAAAGAACATGTGTGTTGTAGTCTATACAAAGACATCATGAGTCTAGACCAGGGTTTCCCAAAGTGTGGGTCACAAGTTCTGTGAAAAATCTAATTTAGTCAAAGATAACACTGAATCAATCCCATGTCATTAAACAACACTGTTTAAAGTTGTAGTAATCCTGTCTTTGCAGTCACATTACAACACTTGTTTCTTGTGATAAAGCAGAGAGAGAAACTGATTCAATTACAATATAAACAATGTAATTCCTCCCTCCACATTCCATAATCAAATCAAATATATAAATAATTGTACAACATATTCTTGAGAGAAATAATAAAACACTATTGAGATAATAAAATAAACCAAATGTAATGAAAGTGGTGGACAGGCTGGTTATTCATACCCAATATCTCGGGGTGTGTATGATTCGCATGTTTGGGAACCCCTGATCTACACATACATTATTGATAAAAGCAAAACCAGTTTTAGCTGGAGTATGATGCTGATGTGTGCCAAGTGATAAACATGATTTGGTGCACTCTATACTCATATAAGATAGGCCTACTCATTTACCAAAACAAATGACAAATACTTGTATAATCTATATCAAGCACAGAAATAAAACAAATTTAACCACTTTCAAATGTGATATTGCATTGAAGTCTTACACGACAAAGTGTGTGTGTGTGTGTGTGTGTGTGTGTGTGTGTGTGTGTGTGTGTGTGTGTGTGTGTGTTGGGAGGGAGGGAGGACATAAATATAATTTTCATATCAAGACATTCAACAAGAGCTTCTTCATGGGCTGAAATTTTGGATTACACACAGATATGATGTAATATCTAATTGAATAGATCTATGCAGCATGGGGCAGTTGAGCACATGAGCGAAGGCAGAAATACTGATTTTGGCCCACTTCTTGAAACATTTATTAAATAAATAGTAATGCAACCAAGCTCAATTATCATTCTTGATGTACTTTTAATGGAAAGATTGACCGTTTACATGATTTCGCATAGACCTTGGATGCAATGTAAAAAGTGTTCAAATGGTCCATGCTTTGAAATAGATAATTGCATGAGGCAGAAAACGTGTTTTCTCAGTCCATTAAAAGTGCTGAAACAAATCAAAACCTGCAAAAACGGCGCCTGAAAATTCAATCGACACGATTCTGGAACGCAACGACCCTCAAAAATAGGAGCAAAAATAACGCCCAAATAACCGTATTAAAAAGGACACGCTCAGTCCAAATGTCTACAGCTGAATAAAAATAGTCTACTCGTGTTGGGGGGAAACAGTCTGTCATCTTAAAAATGGTCTTAAAACATGATAAATATTCTGAATCCAGGACATGGAGGGAAAAACGACCCCATCTTGAAAACACAACCACCGGTCCATGAGACATTTCCTCCACAATAACTTCAAAAAAACAAATAAACCAGCTGCTCTAGCAGTAGTCCTGCAAAAAATGGGGTGAAAAATAACTCCTACTTTGAAAAATAAAAATAAAATGGTGCGGTCCTCTCAAAGCATATGTTTTTTTTCTCTCTCTTTTTTTCCACTGCTCTACCACGGCATCACAAAATGTACGCCACCAAAGCCAAGCAGAAAATGACCAGAAAAATGCATTAAAAATAAAAAATAAAAACCACAAAAATTCTCCAAAGATAGTTCAAAGTCAGTCAAAAATAAAAAGTGACAAAAATCTCTCGAATCAAAATACTCACCGGGAGTTTAAGACTAAAAATGATTAAAATTCGGTGCTGTACTGTTTTGTGGATACAGTCCGTACCAGCTCGTTCAGTAGACACCGACCAGACGAGTGCACGAAATGGCGTCGAGCAAATGCGCACTGAACACAAGCCCCGCCCCGCTCTGCATGTCCTCGAATCTCATTGGCTGCTTTTCAACGCGCCGGAGAAACAGATGACACCGATTGGTGGATTTACGCGTCATTCTCTTGTACGCGTTTCTTTTTAAATAAAGAGCACGTCTGATTGGTTGATGCCGGATTTGGTTAGCAAGCAACCTCCCCTCGGAGCAGCACTAATCGCTTTACAAAAGCATTCATCTCATTTATAAATTAAATGGAAAGCTTTCGTACAGTTAGGTCGTTGAATTTGAAATAAAGTTATTCACGAAACAAAAATGTACTATGGTAAACCACATTTCTTACAAAATAGTTATTTGTACGACAATAAAAGGTGGTAAATTGATTGTAAATTAAACACAAGTGAAAGAAATGTTCAGTCAAGTCAAGTCACCTTTATTTATATAGCGCTTTTTACAATACCGATTGTTTCAAAGCAGCTTTACAGTGATAACAGGGGAAAATGTAACAAAAAAATAGTGTCATAGTCCATCTTAAGTAAATTAAGTGTTGGTTCATTTTTGTTGTAAAAAAACATTTATTAATTTAGTCAATCTGTAGCCTATCCACTCTGGAGAAAACAGTGATGCCATCATCCAGCTCAGTTCAGTTCTCATAAATGGTTCAGAAAACACTGTCAGAACTTCGTTATTCATTTAAAATTGTTATAATAAACAATAACTGTAGTAATTATGGTAGGCAATTTGATATTGAATGTCCTGCTGAAAAAAACCAACAACAACAACAACAAAAAAAACACTAAAACCAGCCTAGGCTTGTCTTAACTGGTTTAAGCTGATCGCCAAGGCTGGCTGGCCAAGTATTCAGCTGGTTTTAGCTGGTATCCCATCTTGACCAGCCTGGTCAGCTAAAAAAGCGTCCAAAACCCCTCTAAAGAATAGCCTTGGAGACCAGCTAAAACCAGCCAATCAGCTTAGGCTGGTTTTAGCTGTTTTTCTTTTCTTTTCTTTTCTTTTCTTTTCTTTTCTTTTCTTTTCTTTTCTTTTCTTTTCTTTCAGCAGGGCATGGTTTCAAGCATCTGTAAACCATTAGCACCATGGTTGTTGTAAAATAGTATTAAAAAATACACTTAACAAAAAAGCCAAGATCCTTGCTAATCAAGATATGCTAATCAAGCAATATTAGAAATATAGGCTACTGAATTTATTTGAAATTCACAGGAAATAAGGCAAAAAGAATATGCTTAAAAGTTCATTGTAGGTTACACCACTGTACCGTTAATGTACTAAAACATATAAACAAAGTAGCCTAGTAGCAATGCAAAAAGAAATCACAGAAAAGAGATGTTATTTCAAGTTTTGTTTCCATACTTAAAAAACATATTAGTTGACAAGCTAACGCATCAACGGGTAACACTTTTAAACGAACAAGGATTGGAGATCACCACTTCAGCCTTCGGGAGTGACAACCTGCAACAAACAATTCTTATATGTATTTCAATTTTACTTGAATGCAACCAATGAATTTGGCAACGAATAATACCTCTCTTGTCGGTCGTCTTGCTGCGCTGTCGTGGAAGAGTGAAGTCAAAGCGGAAAGATGATGATTCAGGAGTCTTCAAAACCTCTTCAAGTTTCATCTGCTCCTCATTCTCCTACAGTGAAAAAGTCGTAGCTTCATAATTATTCTCTCTCCAAAATATAAATGAAACATCAAATAAAACCATAGAAGGCTATGTTGTGAGAATGTGTAGCTACTTTTAAAGGAGTTTAGGCCCTTATTTGTGAGTTAGAGCCATTACTTACAGATGGGCTTTGCTGGAGTCTGGTTTTGAGTTTAGGTGTGTTTTGGCTGTCCTTCTCCCTCTCTTTCTCCTTCTCTTTCTCCCTCTGTTGAAGAATAGCATTGCGAGTAGTTCTGTACTCCAGAGCGAAGTCACTGACGGTCTTACAAAAGGCCTCTGCGCTCGTTTCTCTCACCATGAAGCGCGAGTAACCGAGGAAGAGCAGGAACGAGTGGAATCTGAGTGCAAGAAGAAAGGAATATAATGGACCTGTAGACTTTGTTTGCATTGTCTGAGTAATTTTGTGGAACGGATTTTAACACTAATCCCTCACTATTGGTAGCTGAAAGCATAATAAATAATATTCAATAAATTAACTCTTTCCCCCCCAGCGTTTTTTTTTTTTTTTTTTTTTGTTGCCAGCAACTGTATGAATTCCTGAACATGCAATATGTCAAAAGAAAGAACTCTGCTTTAAAAAAAAAAAAAATTTTTTTAAATCTGTTTTATTCTAGCTTCATGCATTATTTTGAATGTGGGTAACACTTGAATGTGGGAAAGTTTCATAAAAAAAGCAACATTCTAAGCAAAAAGCTGAGAAAATCACGTTTTTGTCAAACACTACATCTGGATCAAACTCAGAACGATGATCAAAACATATGGAGTAGATCGAAGATTAGGTAGTTTTGATTCATATGCTGTTTAATGTTGATGATCCCGTTATTTTACATATGATAACATACCACTTGTTTCTGCATCTTCTTGTTTTGATCAGGAGATTCAGTAATCTTTCAGAAGATGTGTCATAGCACCCCCAACCATATAGCAGTGAAAACACGGAATGCTAATGCTAATGCTACCGCTAACCCGGACGTCGAGGTCATTTCCGTGATTTGGGAAAAGCCTGTAAAAGTCCTGGCAGAAAGCGATGCATAAGGATGTAGTGTAACGACGCCCAGTTCCAGGAATGCACTAATATTTTGTTGGTAGTACCAGTTTGCAACAATTATTAGTTAACACTAAGTTGTCAACACTTCGGAAAAAATAATAATGTGTCGTTACACTACATCCTTATGCATCGCTTTCTGCCAGGACTTTTACGTGCTTTTCCCAAACCCCTGAAGTGACGTCGACGTCCGGGTTAGCGGTAGCATGAACCATCAGGCAAGTGTTATTTAAATAAACTCCTGATGTACTACAAACTTTCCAATGTCTCGTTTTATGAGTACAGAACCTATTTGTTCTACTGTAGAAGTTCGGTGCCATTCTGGGCATTATTAGTGGGGTAATTTACGAGATACAACCTTGGATCCATTAGCGCCTGCACTAAGCCATTCAGCTGATATCTCTAAATAAGCTCTAACTTTAATAATAATGTTCACCCAAGGGAGAAAAGGCTTCTGGGGGGTTTTTGGCTCGAGGTCATGGTGCAAAGGACCCTAGGTTGATTTTACTCCGAACCATCCTTTTAAGCCTATTACAAGTCAAGAGGTTTGACAAACTGGATTGAATTAATGTTTCATAAGGTTCACTTAAATGCTTGAAATTTGTTTTGTAGACATAAATCTCGCATTGCGCGGAGCGATAGTGCATTCGTACGGATGCGTCGAGGTTATATTGGGAAATAGTAATGATGAATACATGAAATCGATTGGCTGGGAACATTACATTTGAATAAACCAATCCGAATGCGAATAGAGTTTCATGGCTGAACTATTCATTTGTAGAAAGCAAATGGTTTTACCTGTTGATGACTCTGCGGTGAACTGCTCGTAGCACCTTCAACCTCTCCTCACAGTCTTTCAGAAACTGGCGGAGCCGAAGATGGAGCACTGCCTCTTCTCCACCTTCCTCTTTTCTTCCTCCTCCTTTCTTCTTCTTTCCATCCTTCTCGAGAAGTCTTAGTTGATCCCAGGATGCTTTACAAAGGGATTCAAGCTGGGAGAGATTCAGTTGCACTTGTGTGTAGTCACACTGGAGTGCAGTTGTTTATGAGAGACAGGAAAAGAGGGAGAAAATGAGTCAAGAGTCAAGTCCAAATTTATTCTTATAAATGGCACCAAATGGTAGCATCTAAAGTGAAAAGAGAAGAGGGCCTTAAATGGACCCTTGGGGCACACCGCATAATTGGGGAACCAACGAAGAAGAAAACTTCGCAAGTTTCCTTCCCAAGAGAAGGAAATATGGTCACTACATGTCCAGAACAAATAACAGGCTTCAAATTAACTGGATATCATTAGGCTGAAGTAGGATAACTTACAAAACGAGTATGCATGTTTACAACAAAAGCATTATGCAGCCTTAGCCTAATGATTGAGAAGCACACGTGTTTCCCACAATGCAATGCACTGAACTTGACTTTCCCTTTCCAATGAACGAGGTCATATCTGTTTTTATCATCTTCCTGGGTTATTATTTGCTTAGACTGCCAACATTAAAGAAATGCACAATATTCTTAGTACAAAACACATTCACATACCTTGCTGGCTTTTGTGACAGCAGTGATGTCGGAGTAGAGATCAGAGGATTGTGGGTAAAGCTGGAGCAATAACACACACACGTGATGAAGAAGAGGCTGCCGGCCGTGTGTGTCTCTCACCTGAGAGAGTTTGCCCAGGTAACTCAACTCAAACCCCCTCGCCTATACAAAACAGAAAACACACACCTTCATGCAATGTGCAGGATACAGGTAATCAGGCACACACATCTTTATGCAGGCATTCTCACCTTACAGCCGTTCAGAAAGTTGCCGATGGCCAGAACAGTTGCAAGTATACAGCGAAACGTCTGATTAGCCGCTAGCTGCTCCATGGCAAGCTTCAGATGGAAGAGCGGCTCTGCGATCTCCTGTTTACACACACATACTGTGAGCACAAATCACAGACAACAGACATCACAACAGTTCAAAGCTCTTTAGTTCATGCTTTTTATTCACATCAGTTCAAACAATAATAAATAATCCCATAGCCAAAGAACATTTTGCAAACATTCCCATTAAATTATAAAAATGTTATTCCTGGATGATTCCTGAATGTTCCCTGAACAATCAAAACATCCGCTTTTTGTAAATGTTTATTTATTTATTTTATTCTTGGTTAAGAATGTTGATGGGCTCCATTGACTTCCAAAAACAGTATGGAAGTTCACAATGGTGTACATCAACTGTTTGGTTTCTGACATTCTTCAAAATATCTTCTTTTGTGTTCAACAGAAGAAATAAGTTTTAACAGGTTTGGAACAACATGAGGGTGAGTAAATGATGACCACAGTTTTATAAGAGTTTGTGATATATTATCTCGTCCCCTTCTCGCTCTGTTTGGATGTGCTTAAATCTATAGCAAGGTCACGCTCCTGTCACTAGTGATGTAGTACTCGAGTCCGGTCTCGAGACCGATTTCTGCTTTCTCGGACTCGTCTCGGATTGTTCCTTCAAAGACTCGGTCTTGACTCGGTCTCGACCCTTCAAAAACTCGGTCTTGACTCGGTCTCGACCCTTCAAAGACTCGGTCTTGACTCGGACTCGGCATATGCGGTCTCGTCCCCATCACTAACTTAGTCCACTAGAATACATACCACTAGAAAATTTGTATTTGCTCTGCATGTCCTAACTATGATTAAAAAAGTCAGGGTGGGCTTAACATGTTGATGACAGAGAAGCACTGTTGAAGCAGTTTAGAAAAATAGGCAGAAGATGATGCATGTGGTAGGGATTTTTTTAATGATAGTAAAAGCATAGTCCATATTAAGACGTTAAGACTGCTCCTCTAAACAATTCCCAATCTAGCTTAGTCTGTAGGCCTAACTTTTGATTATTAACTGGGGTGATATTAAATCATGAATATGAAAACTGACATGTTTTTATGGTCTTGGTCTCGACTCCTAAAGACTCGGTCTCGACTCGGATTTGCTTCGTCAAAGACTCGGTCTTGACTCGGACTCGACTGTATTTGAAAACCAATGGACTCGGTCTCGACTCGGTCTCGACCCTTCAAAGACTCGGTCTTGACTCGGACTCGGCATAGGCGGTCTCGTCCCCATCACTACCTGTCACACATGCACACTTCAATGAGCCACACAACACAACGCATGTTAATGTGTTTACACGGCAGGCCAAATCGTGGTAAGGGGCAAAAATGTGTCGATTGGTTAATGCTTAAAGACCCCCTGTGGTGAAAATCCAGTTTTTAATGTTGTTTATGTGTCTATGTGGTGTTTTTAATATGCTTTAAGACAAACCATGTGTAAATTCATAAGTCGACAGCATTTCTGAGTATTTTCTTCCTAAAACTGCAGTGAACCAAAGACAGTCTCAAAAACACACTTTGAAATCGCTGGTGTTTCTGACGTCACAAACTACCTTGTAACCGTGTGATTGTCAACCAGTGGATCTCTGATCTGAGTGAGTGAGTGGGGGCGGGGCTCATTTGCATATTCATAGAACCGTGTATACGGTATAGTTACATTCAAGATATTTTAAGGCATGAAGACATTTTTTCAAGTGAAAATTTGCTCAAAACTTTTGTGATTTTTTTCTAAATGTCGACAAAAAACTATTGTGAAATGACGGCGTTTCCATTAACCGATGTTATACGACTAAACGTCTTTTTTTCCTCTCGCGATAAGTCATTTAAAAAATCATGGCGACAGATGTTGGTAGGTTTACGTATATCCCAGCCACTGCACTGGCCACCATTATCATTAATCGAAGGAGACGCATGTGTGTTATCCAAGCACTAATGGTAAGGAAAGACCCTATACTTGTGAACTGGATATATGGATGGTAACTATACTGGATGTATGAGGTGTTTTATGGGTGTTTCTCCCTCATATCTGCTTCCAGGTCTTGATTGTGGCATTTCTTTGAGGTTTAGAATCCAGTATTCCTGTAATTCTTTTGTCTTATATGAATTTAATAAAGAACTCTGTCTCGTATTCTGTCCAAACACACCGCCTCATCTACGTCAGCTGACCTGTAAATGCGCAAAAACTGTTTCCATTGCAGTTTTGTGAAATATTTCTTTTTCGAATTGCCTGAAAAACCACCTCATGCGAGCGGAAAAACTTTTTTGCGAAATTGACATGTTTCCATTGGGCGTATTTTCAATTCGCAATTTCAATTTGTGCAATTTGAAGGGTAATGGATAGTCTAGTCTCTCACTCTCTCCATGCTGTCGTGGTCCAGAGCGAAGGCCCAGATCTGCAGTCTGGCGCTCAGATGAGGAACGGTCCCCAGGGTCAGGAGACACTGCTCTGCGGGGCCCAGAGACGAGCCCGGGGCCCGAGCCTGAGCCTCTGCGATCACGTTCAGCTCGTCTTCAGTGGGAACCAGCATCTGCAACCTCTGAACCAATTCAATTCACATTTATTTGTATAGCGCTTTTCACAATACACATCGTTTCAAAGCAAATGCATGTGTCTACATTACAATCATCATATCTATGGTGAATCTTCCAAAATGAGACCATATTAAAGGGCAAAGAGACTGAATGTTGATGTCATGACTAAGGGAGCTCACCTGGATGTCTTCTCTGTCTAGTACCGTGTTGTCCATGCTGAATATGGCAGGAGGGAGAAGGTGAGCCGGTGGGAGTCCGCTCAGCGCTATAGTGATGATGTTACTGCGCTTCACACTCAAAACACACACACACGGCTGCTTCTGCTGCGCAAACCAACAGACAGAGAGAGATGTGGAGCAGAAACACTGAAAAGCTCGATACGTAGAGGCTTGAGGCTGGAATGCACTACGATTATTGACTGATTTGCAGTCGGGATAAGATGAAGCTGTAGTTGCCATGCCAGCTAGAGTTGACAGATTTCACAGAAAATCAACTCTGTTTTTTTAGCCTCAGACTTTGATTCCATGGAGTCGGAGGAGATCAAACATGTTTGATGTTTTGAACCGACTTTAGAACACGTGTTGTTTACATTTGTCACACGTCTCCTAGCAACAAGCTGCACGGTTGTTGTTTTCGGAACAACTTGAAACGTCTGTTCTGCGTTTAGTGCGGCGTTTTCAACATTTTAGATGCCGGAATATGATCGTTCTGGTACGAATTTATTTATTTAGCTAATTTAATCTTTATTTTTCATTATTTGTTTATTTTTACATTTTTTACACTGTTTTTCTTAACTTTTTTCTTCTCACGGGCCCCCAATACTCTTAAAAATAAACCTTCAAAAAAAGCAGGTTTTCACAGCAATTTTTTTTTATTCCAAAAGAACCTTTCATTGAAAAGTTCTTAAAATAACTATATTTTCCCCCTTAGTTAAAATATCTAAAGAACCATTTTGTGGAATGGAAAGATTCTATGGATTGTAAAGGTTCTTCACTGAGCCAATAAAGAACCTTGGGGTTTTAAAATCTGTCCCGTTAAGAAGTCGTGTAGTGAATTCCAGCCTTTACTGAAAGATTTATTTTAGATGTATATGTGAACATCATAGTCTTACCCGCCGTCGCTCCATCAGACAGCAGAGGGCGCTGTTGCTGCTGCTGCTCTTGCTCTCAAACAGGTATTCCAGTCGATTGGTGTCAAGATGAACCGGTTCCAGACCGGCCCAGATGGACTGGGGCCCGAAGCGGCCCACTCTCGGCAGTGGCTGCAGACTCACCAGCGCCCTCCAGTGGAGCCTCAGCGTACGAGCGCCTGGCGGACCCGGCGACCCGCTGGATACAGGAGGAGGAGCTGAGGGGGGAGGGGGTGGAGCCAAAGGGGGAGGGGGCGGGGGCACCAGGGAGGCTGCAATCTGATTGGCCGAAATGCGGGAGGAGTCTTCATCAATGCTGTCCAGCTCAAGATCCTCGTCATCCCAGAGGTCGGAGAAGTCGAGGGCGTTGAGGCGGAGCAGGGGGGCGTGGCTTATGAGGGATTCGAAAGATTCGGCTTGTTTCATTGGGTCTTCGTTGGGGATTTTTTTTTTTTTTTACTTGAGGAAAGTCAATGAATGTTGTGCAAAATGATGGATAGGAGGTGAATCTTCTCCAAATCAATGACCAAATATCAGCTCAGTATCGCTACTTCAGAGGGACGGTTTACCTTGATCAGTGTCCGATGATCCAATGATCCTCCAACGTTACAAGATTTGCCTTGTACAATTTCACTGGGTCTTCGTTGGTGATTTATATAAAAAAAACTTAAAGTAAATGAATGTTGTGCAAAATGATGCCTAGGTGGTGAACGTTATGTGAGAACTCTCATGAAGGGGTTTCGAGTGCGCTTGTGCAAAATAAGAATGAAGAAATGAAATGAAATGAAAATGAATGAACCTGGCTCTGCTTCTTCTCCAAATCAACACAATGACCAAATATCAGCTCAATGCAGCTCAGAGGAAAGCTTTACCTTGATCAGTGTCGGTATAGTTGCACCCAGCTTTGCAAATGATCCTCCAACGTTACAAGATTTGCCTTGAACCAATAATAAAGAAACATACTCCCATGTTCTTCAAAGTAAAAAAAAAAAAGGCTAGTAAAGATAATCCATTCATAAAACAACAGCTCCTCCGTCAACACTGGGTTTGAGCTTGATGTGTCTGATGGGTCAAATGAGAAAGTCTTGCAGATCATGTGATGTGTATTTCAGAAGGCCCAGTGAATCCATCCGTTGACCGTCAAGCATCTATAGGATCCTTTTTAGCACGTTCTCCACGCCGTCGTCTTCATTTAAGCGCTCTGTTGAGCATGTGTGTGTCTGTGTGTGTGAGAGAGACGTGAAACTCCGTCTGTGTCCCAGACATTATGAGGGGTCGTTTACACGGTGTTTATTTGAGTTGCGCCCTTTCCCTTAATTTCCTTATCTCTCCAGCATCTCCTGTTTATATCACAGCTTCACTATCTCTCCGTCTCCACCCTTTCGCTCTCCTTCCCTCTCTCTCAGGCTCTCCATGCTGAGACTCAGACTGCATATGGATTTTGGGTCAATAATCACTATAACTGTTGCTGATTCTTGATTGGTTTGGGATCCGAACAACTGTCTAATTCTAAGTATATTGCATTATATATAATTAGAAAATGTCTTTAGGTTGCTTTCCAAAAGCAACCTAAAGTAACCAAAAGTCCAAATCATAGTCTCTGCTGCACCAATTCAACTGATATAAATACTAGTGTAGAACATTGCATAGAAACCGTGTCTATTCCTCGTTTAGTGAGATCAAATAATAAATCTAATGCAGGATCTAGGAAAAATCTAATTGTTATTAAAACAGAAAATGTTGCTATTAGTAAACAAAAACTATTTCTAAAGCTAGGTCTTCTAAACATTAGATCACTCACACCTAAGGCAGTTATTGTAAATGAAATAGTCACAGATAATAGCTTCGATGTACTTTGCCTTACTGAAACCTGGCTTAAACCAAATGATTATTTCGGTATTAATGAGTCTACTCCTCCTGGATACTGTTATAAGCATGAGCCCCGTCTGATTGGCCGTGGCGGAGGTGTTGCAACCATTTATAAAGATATTCTAAATGTTACTCAGAAAACGGGTTATAAGTTTATTTCATTTGAAGTACTTGTACTAAATGTTACGCTCTTAGATGTTAGAAAAACATCCCTATTATCTCTAGCCTTGGCTACCGTATATAGACCGCCAGGGCCTTACGCTGATTTCCTAAAAGAGTTTGCAGATTTTCTCTCAGACCTATTAGTCAATGTCGATAAAGCATTAATTGTTGTTTAATTGTTGTTTAACATACACGTAGATAATCCAAATGATGCGTTAGGAGCTGCGTTTACAGATTTATTAAATTCATTTGGGGTCAAGCAAAACGTCACCGGACCAACTCATCGTCTTAATCATACACTCGATTTAATTATATCACACGGAACCGATCCAACCGATATAGATATCATTCCACAAAGTGATGAAGTCACTGATCACTACATGGTAACTTGCATATTACGTACTGCTGTAATATGTCATGCGGCGTCGCGTTATCAACCAGGCAGAACAATCCTCCCATCCACCATAGATAATTTCTCAAATTGCTTATCTAATCTGTCTCAGCTGCTGCCTGAACCCAAACAAACAGATGAACTAGAAGAACTAACTAGCACTATGAGCACCATTCTCTCTAGAACATTGGATGTGGTTGCACCTATTAAATTAAAAAAGGTCAGAGAGAAAAATAAAGCACCATGGTATAACAATACTACGCATGTTTTAAAGAGAGAAACCCGTATTTTAGAGCGTAAATGGAAACAAACTAATTTAGAGGTCTTTAGAATCGCGTGGAAAGACAGTCACGTTATAAAAAGGCCCTAAAAGCTGCCAGGGCTGAGCACCTCCGCAAACTAATAGAAAACAACCAAAACAATCCAAGGTTTCTATTTAACACCGTGGCTAGACTAACAAATAAACAGACGTCACCCGAACAAAATATCCCGTTACAGTTCAGTAGTAATGATTTCATGAACTACTTCACTGAGAAAATAGAAAGCATCAGAACCACAATTATAAACGTTCAATCTTCAATCGCGCCTTACAATTCAGCTTCAATTATCACCCCGAAAGAACAATTACAGTGCTTTACAACTATAGAACAAAAAGAGTTAAATAAACTTATCACTTCATCTAAAACAACAACATGTTTATTAGATCCTATACCAACTAAACTACTGAAAGAAGTGTTATCTGTAGTGGAAGAGCCTCTCCTCAATATTATTAACTCGTCTTTATCTTTAGGTCATGTTCCAAGAACATTTAAACTGGCAGTTATAAAACCTCTCATTAAGAAACCACAATTAGATCATAATAATCTAGCAAATTATAGACCCATTTCAAATCTTCCATTTATGTCTAAAATATTAGAAAAAGTGGTGTCCGCTCAACTGGGCTCTTTCTTGCAACAAAATGATATCTATGAAAAGTTTCAGTCTGGATTCAGACCGCATCATAGCACTGAAACTGCGCTCGTTAAAATCACAAATGATTTACTTTTAGCTTCTGACCAAGGCTGTATCTCAATACTAGTTTTACTTGATCTTAGTGCTGCGTTCGATACTATAGATCACACAATACTCTTAGATCGACTACAAAATTATACTGGTGTTCAAGGACAAGCACTAAGCTGGTTCAAATCATACCTATCTGACCGCTACCATTTTGTCTATTTAAATGGAGAAAAATCGATCATAACTCCAGTAAACTATGGAGTGCCGCAGGGATCTGTATTAGGCCCCCTGTTATTTTCAATATATATGATGCCACTTGGAAATATTATAAGGAAACATGGAATTAGTTTCCATTGTTATGCTGATGACACTCAAATATATATTTCATCACGGCCGGATGAAAACGCTACATTTTCCAAATTGACAGAGTGTGTTAAAGATATAAAAGATTGGATGACGCGTAATTTTCTTTTATTAAATCCAGACAAGACAGAGGTAATACTTATCGGTTCAAAAAACCGCCCACAAAACCTCGCACAATACAACTTTAACATCATAGGATGTCCTGTTACTTTATCCTCTACAGTAAAAGACCTGGGTGTTATACTCGATTGCAACCTGTCTTTTGAAAATCATATTTCTTATGTTACAAAAACAGCCTTTTTCCACCTTAGAAACATTGCTAAGCTACGTAATATGCTATCAGTTTCTGATGCAGAAAAGTTAGTTCATGCATTCATGACCTCGAGACTGGATTACTGTAATGCTTTATTAGCTGGTTGTCCTGCATCCTCAATAAATAAGCTACAGTTAGTCCAAAATGCCGCCGCTAGAGTTCTTACGAGATCAAGAAAATATGATCATATAACACCGATTTTATCATCACTGCATTGGTTACCTATAAAGTTCCGTATTAATTACAAGGTATTGCTACTGACTTATAAAGCCCTAAACGGCTTAGCTCCAGTCTATTTAACGGATCTTCTATCGCCCTATAATCCATCGCGCTCTTTGAGATCACTAAATTCAAGGCTTTTGGTCATACCTAGGATATCCAGAACCACCAAAGGAGGGAGAGCATTTTCACATTTGGCTCCAAAACTCTGGAATAGTCTTCCTGATACTGTTCGTTGCTCAGACTCGCTCTCCCAGTTTAAAACTAGATTAAAGTCGCATCTCTTCAGCCAGGCATTCATATAATCCTACAGTTCAAACTACAATCCGGCCTCTATCCAATGCCAGAGGAGAACTGGCCCCCGACTGAGCCTGGGTTCTCCCAAGGTTTTTTTCTCCATTAAGGCACCTGATGGAGTTTTAGGACACCATTAGGTCACTTGATGGAGTTTTTCGGTTCCTTGCCACTGTTGCCTTTGGCTTGCTCAGTTGGGGATATTTTGGGGATATTTAATTTAATTTTATCAATCAATAAATTCCTCTTGAAACAAACTTTGTTGTATTATTTTAATTTAATACTGTGAAGCTGCTTTGATGCAATCTGTATTGTGAAAAGCGCTATACAAATAAACTTGACTTGACTTGACTTGACTTTCTGTCTGCAAGAACATGAACTAAAAGAGTTGAAGAACTCAGTTCAAGTTGCCTAAGAAGCAAAGTGTGTGTGTGTGTGTGTGTGTGTGTGTGTGTGTGTGTGTGTGTGTGTGTGTGTGTGTGTGTGTGTGTGTGTGTGTGTGTGTGTGTGTGTGTGTGTGTGTGTGTGTGTGTGTGTGTGTGTGTGTGTGTGAGAAAATCACGCAGTGGATTTTTCCAGTTCAGCTCCTATAAACATGCCATTAGTTTTTCTGTTTTCCTGTCATTCTGCAGATAAAATGGCTCTTTAAATATATATATATATGGTTCAAGGACTCTTAACAACCCTTAGGTTTGAAATAGAGAGTTTTTATCAGTTCTAAAACATTAGTAGCACAGATATAGAGACAAAAATTATGTGGCTGAATTTATTTTTTCTACAGCATTTATTTTTTCACTTATTATTTTTCTAGTAATGAACATTTATAGGCCTAATAGTATATGAATAGCTTGATCTGAATGGCACAATACAGAATCTGCTGGTTTCTGAAGTGAACACTGTTCAGAATAACGGCGTCTCATGTGGCTCAGTCTCCAGAAGCTGTTGATGTTTGTTTGGGAACTCGGGGGAAGTCATTGGCATCACAGGACCGAATGTTGTCTATAATTATGTTTAATGATGTTTAATTATCTGAGCTTTGAGAGGGCAATCCCAGACTCCGGTCCACAGGGAACGACCTCTGATTAGAATCAGTGAAACGTTATTCATATTCGTTCTCTTTATGATGTGAAAGAGACGTATGAGTCAGAGAGCCTTCAATAAAGCTATTCAACTGCTAGACTTTAATAGCTAGTTTTAAATGTCTCTCAGTTTTTTTTTTCTCTCTTTCTCTATTTCTTTCCTTTTTTTCTTTTTTTTTTCTTTTGGTCCTTTTAAAAAGCTCCTAAACAAATCTTTTCATTTTGTGCATTAGAATCCTGTTGATTCTAAAGGATTCTTGGTTGAGCTCATTTAGCATAAGAAACAAATGACAAGGTAACACTTTACAATAAGGTTCATTAGTTAACATTAGTTCATGTATTAACTAACATGAACTAACAATGAGCAATACATGTATTACAGTATTTATTCATCTTTCTTAATATTAGTTAATAAAAATACAGCTGTTCATTGTTTGTGAATGTTAGTTCACAAATACAACCTTTGATTTTAATAACGTATTAGTAAATGTTGAAATTAATATTAACTAAGATTAATAAAATGCTGAAGAAGTATTGCTCAATCTTAGTTCATGTTAACTAATGAACCTTATTGTAAAGTGTTACCAATTATAATATTTATATTATAATTGGTAACACTTAATAGGCTATTAAAACATAATAGGCTATTTTAAACCACATTAAAACATAAATATGAATTCTAAAGGAATACTATGACAAAATGTCATAGTATTCCTTTAGAATTCATATTTATGTTTTAATGTGGTTTAAAATAGCCTATTATGTTTTAATGTCCAACTATTTGAAAATGTACCTTATTATCTCATTAAAATCTCTGATCTTTGTACTTCCAGTGATGGTGCTGTATTTGCTGTGATCGTCACGACGACATTTCATTGGCTCTTCGTAACGCCATACGTCATCTCTCAACGCCGGGAGCGCGCACGCTCCTTTTGCCCTGCTCCGGAATGTTATTTATGGCAGGCGCGTTCCCGCGGACCGCACCGTTATTATTCGACGAGCGACTGACACCGAAACTACAATGTCAAACATTTTCGGGACTCTGAGCGCTTCCGTGTTCACGCGCGCCGGGAATAAGGACCCATCCTGATTAGTTATATTACACGCGCAAAATCTCCCAGCGATCAAATGGTATTTCTGGACGCAAAAGATTGAGAGGATGTGTCATCTTTCAGATAAGGTAAGTGGCGAGCGAGCGCTTTACAAACTTCACACCGCAGTGTTATTTTCTGTTGCGCTGATAACGAACATTTTAACGCGATTGTTAAATTATAGCGCGTTTGTTTCATATGAAACTCGCAGTTTTTTGTTTGTTTCTTGTGTTTATAATGACTTTAAATGATTGACGTCAACCTCGATCTACGTGTGTTACAGCTACGAAGCGTATAATGTTATTTAAAGTGTTCGCGAGAGACGATACGAAGAAAACGCGTTCAAAAAAACTGCGCGAACAAACGAAATATGTGCGCCTGTATTTATTACGTAATGAGCGCGCGGGACAGATGCGCGTGGGATTGAGCTGCAGTTCATCTAGGCTTTCTTAAAAGCGCAGTTCCTTGGGAAAATGATTAGAAGAGAAAGAAAACTGTATGTATATAAGTTTATGCATTTCGTAACATGATCTAAACCACGCCGGTTTCAGTTTCAGACAGCTGCATGATAGACTGATGGTGCAACCACTTCAAAACACTTGTCACGCGCATCACTGTCACTGCTGACATCATGCAATAATGTCTCTATAGAAACATTGAAATGTATTAAAATGATCACGAACTGCATAGTCCAAAATTAACCTACTATGATGACACTAAGATGAAAATGTTAAATGCATGGGTAACACTTTACAATAAGGTTCTTTAGTTTATTTACTAACATGAACTAACAAAGATCAATTTGTTACAGTATTTATTAATCTTTGTTAATGTTAGTTAATACAAATCCAGCTGTTCATTGTTTGTTCATGTTTGTTCATGTTTGTAACAAATACAACCTTTGATTTTAATAAATAGTATTAGTAAATGTTGAAATTAATATTAACTAAGGTTAATAAACTCTGTAGAAGTATTGCTCAATCTTAGTTCACGTTAAAGGTATAGCGGAGGATGTTTTACTTCCTGGTGGGTAGTCTAAACTATTGGTCCTCCTAATTGTCAATCATTCTGGTGAATCAATCAAACTTTTCAAAAAGTGGAGAGGGCGGGTCTTATCTAAAATTTGGAAAGATCCTCCGCTATACCTTTAACTAATGTAGCTAACTAATGTTAAATAATGAACCATATTGTAAAGTGTTACCAATTCATTTTATAATGCCAACAGATTCATGTGGTATGATGAATATCTCCTCTTTTTTCAAAGTCCTAATATGTGTGATTATTTTAGTAGTGATCGTTTGCATTCGGCCTGCTGATGCACTGGTGATGCATGTGTGAGTTTCAGTGGAAGTGGCTCTGTCTTTATTTATCCCTCGCTCGCCCGGTGTAGGTGGAAGTGTGAGAGAGAGAGAGAGAGAGAGAGAGTGAGTCAGGAAGAGATGATGGAGGTAATCAGAAGAAAAGACTCGAACGGCCTCTTCTCAGACAACTCCGACAACGACTGTGAGGTATGAACGTCTGTGTGTGTGTGTGTGTGTGTGTGTGTGTGTGTGTGTGTGTGTGTGTGTGTGTGTCAGAGATGATCTGTGAGTGTCATAATGTGAAACACACATGTTGATGGTCTCTCTGCAGAACATGGGGGCGTGTGGACAGAGTACAGGTGTGTGTCTGTGTGAAAATACACCCTTCTGCGATCAGCACACACAGGAGGTGAGAGTCTATCGATGGCTGTTGTCATACTGTGTATATATATATATTGTAGAGAGAGAGAAAGAGAGAGAGAGAGAGAGAGAGAGAGAGAGAGAGTAAGGTCATTTATTGTGTTACAGAAGATTCTATTTCAAATAAATGCTGTTCTTTTGAACGTTATATCTATCAAAGAATCATGGATATACTGTATTTACAAATATATTAAGCAGCACAGCTGATTTTAACATCGATAATAATCATAAATGTTTCTTGATCATCAAATCATCATATTATCCTGATTTCTGAAGGATCATGTGACTCTGAAGACTGGAGTAATGATGCTGAAAATTCAGCTTTGATCACAGGAATAAATTACACTTTACTATATATTCACATAAAACAACTGTTTTATATTGTAATATTTCACAATATTATTGTATTTTTGATTAAATGAACACACAACACACACACACACACACACACACACACACACACACACACACACACACACACACACACACACACACACACACACACACACACACACACACACACACACACAGTGCTAAAAAAATTTAACTTCAATTTATATAATATATTTATTTATAATATTACATTTATTAAAACAGGCTTACATAATATAAATCTATACATTTTCTGTCCAGGCAATGTTATATAACAAAGAGAGATAAGCTTCTATTCTTCTTTTAAATTTCCAGAGACTACATGAGCTAAATTTGAGCTAAATAATGACATTATTATCTTTAAGAGTCCAGTTTATCACGGTGAAGCTCATTGACTATTGATTATTGAATAAAGCACTACAGACATCAGTGACCTGACTTGATATGAAGACCCACAGAAAGCACATGACTTCAAAATACATTGAAATGTCTCACAAAATAATCAGAGCTTCCAAACTCACTGGAGGGTCTGACTGTAATATTCAGAAGTGCCACAGGAATAATCATATCATAATGTCTCAGAAAGCAGCCAGTAACTGCAAAAGGACCTTAAATTACCTGTTTAATTCATTTAATTACTTTATCTTAAGTTACAAGTGAAAATGCCACATTTGCAGCCTCACTGAGCAACGGTGAAAACCGACCCTTTACAGAGAGAAGCTTCACACACTTGCATGCATGGTTTTGAAATAATTAAAAAAATATTAACAATGTAAATCTATGGGATTTTTTTCAGCCATTTTATCAACCACCATTTTATCATCTGTTAAGTAAAAGTGAATGATGTAAAAAGGGTTGTGGTGTCTCGTCTCTCTCCAGGACTCCCGTGTGAAGTGTGTCCAGTGCGGGAAGAACAGACCCATGATCACCAGATACTCCGAGGGTTACGGCACAGAGGTGAGCATCTGCACCAAAGACTGTAAAAAAATATGAATTATAATAATAGTGTCCGTGACGTCACCCGTTTTCGAAGTCCAAAGTGGGCGGAGCCGGCCGTCGCCAGTTTATCACTCATGGATAATAAACGAAAATGGGCAAAGAGGCGGATTAGCTGAGGTGACGTGACGCTAACAGACAGCAGACAAACGGCTAGTAGTGACATCAGCGGCAATCCACCTGTCACTCAAGTGGCCACGCCCTTAATTATGCAGAACTTCCGTCCTTCCCTCTGGTTTTACATTTTTAAAAAAAAATTGAGTGTTCATCAGAGGGGTCCAAGACCCCAGGACTTTTGTCGCACTTTAACCATGAACATTTACACACAATTTTTTTTTTTATGGATTCGAGGAGTTTAAAGAGTAACAAATCCTTCCCTCACGGGTCAATTTGACCCCTCTAGGAATGAATAGAATGCGAGGAATGCTTCAGTACACATAGAAAAAACTAAAAATGCTCAAAATTCAAACCAAAAATGCTAAAACTTTTCCACAAAAAATATTTTATAATGTCTACATGTGTATCTGAATGCATACTGAAGAAAAACTGACTTTAGGACCCAGCGGAACTGCTCATTTGCTCCATATAGAGATATAAGGCCATCAAGAGTTATATATTTTTTTTTTTTCCACAAGAGGTCGGCAAAGACACCCAATGTAAGATATTTTGAGCTGAATTAAGTTAGTTGAGTTCATTTGAATTTCAGTTGAATGAATGTGAGAATGTGCTTAAATTACTATTTCTTTATTATTTATTGATCAAATCTAGTCATTTTGACCCGCGAGGGAAAGATTTGTTACAAAGTGCGAGGGAAGGATGAGGGTTAAGGCTTAATACAATTATAAAATACAGTTTTATACACTTAATACAGTTATAAAAAACATTCACCAGTTGTCATGATGGGCAAAATTAGCTATATAGACCAAAACCACTTTTTGCACCAGACTGTAAACATGTTTCTTTCTGCTGTAAAGTTGGGCATTTTAACATGTGGGTCTATGGGACTGACTCTCTCCTGCAGCCTGTCTCTAGTGTTGGGCCGTCACTTCAGTGTTGGGTTCAAGAGAGAGACGGAAGGTTGTCGCTTGGTTTGGACGTCTCTGAATGTATGAGTGCAAGTGTGTGTGTTTCAGTGTGTGACTCGTGTTTCAGGAGGAGTGTGTCCAGTCTCATCCTCAGGGAGACAGTGATGCAGACGCAGACATCGAGGACACGGACAGCAGGTGTGTGACACACACACACACACACACACACACACACACACACACACACACACACACACACACACACACACACACACACACACACTGAACTGCATCCACTTCTACAACTCTTTCTCTGCATTGTGATTGGTTCAGGCTCCAGATTGTGGGTTCCCTCCAGCGAATCAGCTCCCGGAAGAGGAAGCGTCAGCGAATCACGCGACAGGACACGACGGAGAGCGAAGACGACGGTGGGCGGAGCCACAGGACTCACCGCTGGAGTCTCCGACTCAGCCCTCATCGCTCACACAACAGGACCATACTGGAGGTCAAATATATGTCTTAATTATTCTGTATCTGGTCTGAAATTACGGTAACACTTTACAATAAGGTTCATTAGTTAACATTAGTTAATGTATTAACTAACATGAACTAAACATTTGTTACAGTATTTATTAAAGGGGTGGTATAATGCTCTTTTTTTACATTATGTAAAATAAGTCTCTGATGTCCCCAGAGTGTGTATGTGAAGTTTTAGCTCAAAACACCTGATCATTTTTTACAGCATGTTAAAATTGTCCCTTTTTTAAGGGTCAGTAAAAACACGTTGTTTCGTGTGTGTCCCTTTAAATGCAAAAGAGCTGCTTCTCCCGGCACAGAAGGCGGTGCTTCAAGTGTGTGTGTGTGTGTGTATGTGTGTGTTAGCAGCTCTGATTACCTCACGCAGACAAGCACTAAAATGTCAGAATGTGGTGTAGTCCCTACCAGCCGTTTGTTGTAGTCCTTAAAAAATGATTTCTTTAAAAGAAAATATTTGTAAGTGTTGAAATTAATATGAACTAAGATTAAGTAATGCTGAAGAAGTATTGTTCATTCGTAGTTCAAGTTAACTAAGGTAGTTAACTAATGAACCTTATTGTAAAGTGTTACCGAAATTACTTTTGTAATTTGTAATTTTTAATTGTGTAATTGTGTTCGAGAAGTACAATATATTAAATAATACAACCTAGTTAATGAAATAATGAAATAATAAAAGCACTGATTGTTTTTTTTTACCATGTAAACTAAAAAAAAAAAAAATTTATTCATGTACTGTTTTAATATGCATAGACAAAAATATGCATATTAGTGAATAATAAATTATATATATATATATATATATATATATATATATATATATATTTGGTATCAATATATTATTATAGTTTATTATATTTATTTACATTTTCAGTTTTATATTTTATTGACATTTTTAATTTTATATTTTCTGTTTTCTTTTTAATTTTATTAAATTAAATTAAAAAAATATGTTTTAATGTCTCAAATATATTTTTAAAATATAAAATTAATAAAAATAAAAATTGATAAAATAAATGTTATCTGTGTTTTAAATATAGTTTTCATTATTTATTTATGTATTAATTTTTTTTTCCAAATTTAGGAATTCAAGTTAAACTAAAATGTTGCCTTGGGAACTAGATGACATTTATTTTAATATATTAACTAATGCCACAAGTAAAACAATTTTATATTACATTTACATTTATTCATTTAGCAGACGCTTTTATCCAAAGCAACGTACAAATTAGAACAATAGAAGCAGTTAAACTAACTATAGGACAACAAAATGCAAGTGATGTGACCCTTCTCAGTTTAATCTTAAAATAAATATATTTTTTTAAATATTTTTTTTTAATAAATTGAATTATTTTTAAAAAATAAGTCAAATCTGTGTATAATAAGTCAAACTCTTTAGTACAATACAAATAAATGTGTTAAAATAAATAAATAAATAAAATAAATATAATTTTATATATGTAAAACATCACATATGGACTAATATTAATGAAGTAAATGACTATTTGAACCGGTGTTTTGAAGCAACCCGATTGACTGTAGGTTCCTCTTGATCGTATCTCTCTGTCCCGCAGGAGAGCGTGTCTCAGGTTCGTCCGCTGGTCATCTGTCGCTGTGCCGCGCGAGACACTCAATCCGTGACGGATGACAAACCCGTCGGGGGAAAATGGCTCCTCACAGCGTTCCCCGTCCCACTGTCCTCGCCTGTGTCCTGCTATCTACTCATCGTTCCTCTGTCCGTATCTATTATCATCATTCTCATGTCATTCCTCTTACTGCTCACAGATACCTGACATCGCCTTATAACATCACTGTATAATCCTCCTCACTGTATGAATCATGCATTTCTCTCTAGATTTGTTCTCATGTACAGTAATATTAGATCATGCACTTTTAATCAAGACATTTCATTTTAAACTCTTTTGTACAGTGTTATCTATGGAAGACCATTTCTGCCACGTAACAAAACAAAATGCTTTGGTATAATTATGAGATAAAAAGTCAGAATCATGACATACAAAGTCATAATTATGAGATAAAAAGTCATAATTATGACAAAAAAGTAAGTATGAAAAACTAAGTTTCAATTATTAAACAGAAAATTATTTCATAATTATGAGATAAAACGTCAAAATTATGGCATACTTATTCATAATTATGGCATATAAAGTCAAAACAATTGACATACAAAGTCATAATTATGGCATAAAAGTTATAATTATGACAAAAAAGTCAATTATTAGATAAAAAGTCAAAATTAGGACATACTAAGTTATATTTATGAAACTATGAAAATACTTAGTCATACTTATGAGATAAAAAGTCAACATTGACATTCATAATTATGATATAAAGTGTCATGATTATGAGATAAAGTCAAACTCGACATAAAAGTCATAATTAGAAAGTCATAATTATGAAAGTCAATTATGAGATTGAAAGTCAAAATTATGACATACTAAGTTATAATTATGAAACTATAACTGTTCATTATTACATATAATTATGTACTATTACTATAACATAATTATGAAATTTCTGTCATAATTATGAGATAAAAATACAAAATTATGACATACTAAGTTATAATTATGAAACTGAAAATTCTGTCATAATTATGAGATAAAAATACAAAATTATGACATACTAAGTTAGAATAAAAATTATGTCATAATTATGAGATACAAAGTCATAATGATGACAAAAATTATGACATTTTTATCATAATTATGACTTTTTATGTTGTGATTAGGACATTTTATGTTTGAATGATTTATGTTCAAAAGGTTGATGAAATAGGCTTCCATAGTTATCGAACACCAAAGACATCAAATTCATTTGACAAAAAGCACATTTGGATGCATGACGTGAGTGTGAAATTACAGCGATAATGTAATTAAGCGAAATCACTGTGTCAAACGTCAAAGTATCTAGTCAAAAACAAGTTTCCACACATAATCGTGTTTAAGTATAAAGTTGTATTAAGTATAAAGTTGTACTTTTTTTAACGAAGGCATCTCTTCACAAGGAAAAATGACTGTAATTGTGGCTAATTACATTTCACATTGAAATTTCATTGGCTTTAAATAATAATAATAATAAAAAGCACCGGAGCTCAAATTGATGGACTCAGCAGTTTAGTAAGATGAGAACATAATTTATATATATAGGCCTATATTTTTAATATAATACAAAAGATGTTAGTAATGACCATGTACTTGGTTCTTTGAAATGTGGAGTAGTTTTTCCCTTGGGTTTCATGCGATGGCGTAAAGTGGGCGTTTAGTGAGTTTGAGGAGGGTTTTTTTGACCCAGACGAGGAGGATGAAGGCCGTGTTCACCCTCAAGAGCAAGATCTATCCTCATCTGCTATTAGCCGTGACCTTTAGTACATTAACCAGCATGCAATTACTTCAGGAAGATTGTAGAAAGGCTGCATCACCTATAACAGCATCTGAGTGCAAAAGAAAGATGTTTTCCGGTCAGAACAAATTTTTACCCTTTAAACATTTTTTAAGTCATGCACAACATTTATGAGGACAGCTGCTTCCATCATCTTGATGGAGTAAATCACTGCACGTCTCTCAGTGTCATCAGTAATAGAGCTGTTATCTAATTCTTCATGTGTGGGAGAGAAGCCAAAGGCCCACCGCCACATGTGGGCTGAATCTATGCAAGCGTCAATCGTTTTACAAACCGTTTTACTTTTTTGGTGTAAATATGCTCTTAAGAGTTTCAGTTCTTCTCGCTTATTCTGTCTTTCATCTGTTCCTGATTCTTCATTTGTGTTCATGGATTCGTTCCTCTGTGTAAAGGGGCTGTTGTTTTACGGCTTTACCGCAGTTTACCGCATTTGAACCGTCTCGAGACGCATTATTCACTGACAGAAGCACAAGAGGCGGGTCAAATGAGTTCAGACAAGCCTTTCCCATAATCTCTCTGCATTAGTTCATTATCTGAACGTGACCGTTCACAGTTTTCCTCTAAGTTATCAGCTGCATGTTTATAATCGCTAAAACGATTCACTACCGGTGTGCATCTGTACCACATTCCAGCTTATTCTAGATCTCACATTTATTCATATTTGCTTACTGCATATTTTCCTTTTTATGTTATATATATATATTTTCCCTGTGGAAATGGTATTGTAAATTGAGTCTATGTCTGGATTTTAAGAGAAATAAAATTATAGTTTGACAGCAAGTCTTGAGTGTCTTATTTTCACAATTAACAAATACTATTGTTGTATCTGCGGTGTATTTTTGGTTGTTTTATTTCTCCTCTTTCATTCTTGACTGTCATGATTCTTAGGTTTTGCGATTGGTTGGTTTTCCTGTCAATCATCATTAATCAACGTGTCGACACCCTAAAGGAACCAATCCGAACTCATCTTCTCCGTATAAAGAACCTGAAGTGACGAGAGGATTCAGTCGCGTGTTTTCTCTTGGTTGTCTTAGGACTTGCTGTTTGTTGTTGTTTTTTTGCTTGGTGAAATTGAGTTATGTTTCCTTTAATTGTTTGATTAATTTGTGACGTGATTTTACTGAAGTGTTCAATCGAAATATCTTCCTGGTCCCAGAGAGGAGGGATAGTTTATTATGTCACGTATATCTACACAATGCATCACGTTAGAGATTGAGTTTGTTTATGCACACCAGGTTAGGAGCGAATAGTAGTTTGATTGGCGTTTCATTGCAGAAGATTTGTTTATTTTCAAAAAAAAAAAAAAATTCTTTGTTAGTTTAGTACTTTAAATGATGTAAGTTTGGTTGATTTCTTTGCTTTAGCACCGCTCATGGTCCCAAATTATTATTTGTATATATTCTGTAAATATTTGTTTCTTGTTTTACTACTGCACTGTGGTTTCTTTACGATTTTGACTCTAATTCATAACTGTCACTGCCTGATTAATTTCACCACACAAGTCATCGATTAACTTAGCCTGTTTCTTTTATTTTCATATTTTCTTAATTTATCTATCACGTATTTGTTACATACCCTATTAGCCCTAGCATAACATAATTGGGGGCTCGTCATTATAATTGTGTGTCGTCTTGATAATGGCAGAGATTCAGTGTGGATGGTGTGGATATGGTTAAATGTGATATGGTTAAATACCGCCCCCTAGTTGGGGACTTGGAGGAGAATAAAAAAGATATATCATCACGTTTGTCTGACCTGGTTTACTTCAGCATAAAATATCAATAAATAGCCATCCTAACACAACATGGTGTCAGAAGATTGCACAAGAACAGCATAGGAGGAGCCCTTTTGCCAAGAGTGATACAAAGAATTCACTCTAGTGGATGTGAAATTTCACAGACAAAATATCGCTCGACACGTGCAGAGGAGAGAGCTGCGTGAGGGAAAATGGATCGGTTTTCAGGTACTTCCACCACAAAAGTTCAACTTTTCAAAACCAGAAGAGTGGCCAAAGTGGAGTAAAGGGTTTGAAAGATTTAGAGTTGCATCTGGACTTGAGTTACAAGCAGAAGAGGACCAAGTGAATGCACTCGTGTATACAATGGGCGATGAGGCAGAGGACATCCTCACATCACTGTGTCTCACTCCAGAACAGCTTAGTGAGTACAATACTGTCATGGAGCGACTGAATGAACACTTTGTAGTATGAAGAAATGCAATATTTGAACGTGCAAAGTTTAATATGAGACAGCAAGAAACAGGAGACTCTGCTGATAATTTCACCACAGCACTACATTGCCTAGCTGAGCATTGCGGCTATGGAGAATTATATAGTGAAATGATTTGGGACAGATTAGTGGTTGGACTGAGAGATAAAAGATTGTCAGAGGATGCTGAACTCACTCTAGAGAAGGCTGTCACACGTGTATGCCAAAGTGAGCTGGTAAAGAAACAGCAAGAGGAGCTGAAAGCCAATTTCAAAAGTGACATAGCAACAAATGTTGACATTGTTCATGCACAGCAACGACCTTACAATAAAGGACGAGATATGATGCAGAGGAAGCCTGCTAGGATGGCAGAGAAGCAAACAGGGTCAGAAAAGTCCATCTCATGTAAGTGGTGTGGAAAAACTCACCAAACTCAAACAAATTTCAATGCCCAGCGAGACAAGCAAATGACAAGGGTCATTATGCGAAAGTTTGCAAGTCCAGAGGAATAAGTGAGGTAAACATGACAAGAAAGTGATATAGCATTCTTAGGTACTGTTAGTACAGAGCAGAATGATGCCCCCTGGCTGATAAAACTAAAAGGGAATAATTCTGAGGTGTTGTTCAAAGTGGACACGGGAGCAGATGGACACGACGATGATACATTCTTCCTTCCGTGGAACATTCTCTTGCCACGGTCTTCTCAAAACTCGACGCCAACTCAGGATTATGGCACATTCCTTTATCATAGAATTCAGCCCTCCTCACCACCTTTATTACTCCTTTTGGAAGGTTCTGCTTCAACCGACTTTGTTTTGAAATATCGTTGGCTCCAGAACATTTCCAGAAAAGGATGTCGCAAATGCTGGAGGGTCTAGAAGGAGTCTTGTGCCACATGGACGATATATTAATGTTCAGAGTGTCCCAGATAGAATATGATCAGCGTCTCTTTGCTGTGCTGCAAAAACCGCAAAAGGAAGGAGTGACTCTCAATGATAAATGTGAATTCTCCAAGAAGAGTGGGAAGTTCCTTGGGCAGATACTGGATGAGTCAGGAGTTCATGAAGATCCTGAAAAGGTGCGTGCAGACACACAAATGAGCGAGCCAACAAATGTGAGGAGTGTGAGCAAAAGTGAAGTGCGGAGATTCATGGGCATGATAAACCACCTAGGGAAGTTTTTACCAATCCTAGGTGAGAAAACGCAGCCTTTGAGAGATCTACTGCAGAAAAAGAATATGGGGGCATGGGGAGAGCAACAACAGAGAGCTTTTGAGAACATTAAAAGAGATCTAAGCACACCGCCGGGGCTGGCTCTTTACGATCCAAAAACCATCACAGCTGTTTCAGCTGATGCATCATCATTTGGGCTAGGAGCTGTATTGCTACAGATACAAGGTGACAAGCAGCTTAAACCTGTAGCCTACGCATCAAGAGCACTCACAAATACAGAAAGGAGATATGCGCAAATTGAAAAGGAGGCCTTAGCTGTCACCTGGGCTTGTGAGCACTTCTCAGACTTTCTCGTAAGTCTTTCCTTTCAAGTAGAAACAGACCACAAACCATTGTCACCCCTGGTCCTCCAAACCAATGGTCCTCTCCAGAGACATTGATTCCCACAGAATTCCCTGAGAGGCCTTGGACAAAAGTCGGAGCAGATCTGTTTCAGTGGAAAGAGGATCAATACTCGCTGGTGATTGACTATTTTTGGTTTGTGGAAATAGCGAAACTGTCATCAACAACTGCTGCAGGTGTGGTAACTCATCTCAAAAGTATGTTTGCCCGACATGGAACTCCTACGGAGTTTATATCAAACAATGGACCACAATTAAGTGCAGAATTTTTCAAGAAATTCGCCAAAGAGTGGGGTTTTCAGTCCCAGATATCCTCAAGCCAATGGGGAAGCTGAAAGGGCAGTGAGGACTGTGAGGACTGTGAAGGATTTTCTTACCAAAGCAGCAGATCCATATCTTGCTCTTATGGAATATCGGGCAACACCATTTGCTAATGGATATAGTCCTGCGGAACTGCTGATGGGTCGAAAGCTTCACACGACTGTCACAGTTATTCCATCAATGTTGAACTCAGGCTGGATGGACATGGATTGTCTGAAAGCAGAGGAAATGGTTAAGAGAGAGAAACAAGGTAAACAGTATAATAAAAGCAACAGAGCACATGACTTACCACAGTTGCATCCAGGTGAGCCAGTGTGGATTAGTAACACTAAAGAAAAAGGGACTGTGATTACGAAAGCAGAGACTCCAAGATCTTACATGGTGGATTCACCTAAGGGTATTTTTCGTCGGAATCGTAGTCGCCTAGTGTCAACCCCAGTAGCACTGCCAGTAGAAACATCAAGTCTTAATACACCTGTACTGGTAAACAAAAATTCTGGTGTTGGACCAGATGTTGTGTGTTCGGATAATGCTTCAGTCCTTCTCAACACTCCGGTGAAAAGATATCCTTCCAGGGACAGAAGACCCCCAAGGTACTTGAAAAATTTTGTGCATAGTTAGCAGGTACTTTTGGGTGAACTGAGTGATTTGCTACGGGGCAGAATAAACCCCCACACTTAGTAGAAGGAATGTGCAGTCTACCCCACCCTTCTTAGAAAAAAAGAAAGGTTTATAGGTTTATATGTTCTTTAAAAAAAAGAAAAAAAAAAGAAGAAATATTCAGTTTTTTATTTGTGCAGATGTGATGTGTATGGAAAGTATGGAAAATTGTTAAAAATGTTAATAAGCTACGGTTACCAAAAACCAGTCAGTGTCTGGTGTGACCACCATTTGCCTCACGTAGTGCAACACATCTCCTTTGCATAGAGTTGATCAGGTTGTTGAATGTGGCCTGTGGAATGTTGGTCCACTCCTCTTCAATGGCTGTGCGAAGTTGGTGGATTTTGGCAGGACCTGGAACACGCTGTCATATACGCCGATCCAGAGCATCCCAAACATCAATGGGTGACATGTCTGGTGAGTATGCTAGCCATGCAAGAACTGGGATGTTTTCAGCTTCCAGGAATTGTGTACAGATCCTTGCAACATGGGGCCGTGCATTATCATGCTGCAACATGAGGTGATGGTCGTGGATGAATGGCACAACAATGGGCCTCAGGATCTCGTCACAGTCTCTCTGTGCATTCAAAATGCCATCAATAAAATGCACCATATGCACGTGTTCGTTGTCCATAACATACGCCTGCCAATACCATAACCCCACTGCCACCATGGGCCACTCGATCAACAATGTTGACATCAGCAAACCGCTCACCCACACGACGCCATACACGCTGTCTGCCATCTGCCCTGTACAGTGAAAACCGGGATTCATCCGTGAAGAGAACACCTCTCCAAAGTGCCAGACACCATCGAATGTGAGCATTTGCCCACTTAAGTCGGTTACGACGACGAACTGCAGTCAGGTCGAGACCCCGATGAGGACGACGAG
Source organism: Leuciscus leuciscus (assembly GCF_965113295.1). NCBI lineage: Eukaryota > Metazoa > Chordata > Actinopteri > Cypriniformes > Leuciscidae > Leuciscus > Leuciscus leuciscus. Next base: position 58,704,107 of record NC_138726.1, on the reverse strand, counting down.
CATGCAGATGAGCTTCCCTGAGACGGTTTCTGACAGTTTGTGCAGAAATTCTTTGGTTATGCATACCGATTGTTGCAGCAGCTGTTCGGGTGGCTGGTCTCAGACGATCTTGGAGGTGAAGATGCTGGATGTGGAGGTCCTGGGCTGGTGTGGTTACACGTGGTCTGCGGTTGTGAGGCCGGTTGGATGTACTGCCAAATTCGCTCAAACGCCTTTGGAGACGGCTTATGGTAGAGAAATGAACATTCAATTCAGTGGGAACAGCTCTGGTGGACATTCCTGCAGTCAGCATGCCAATTTCACGCTCCCTCAAAACTTGCGACATCTGTGGCATTGTGCTGTGTGATAAAACTGCACATTTTAGAGTGTCCTTTTATTGTGGCCAGCCTAAGGCACACCTGTGCAATAATCATGCTGTCTAATCAGCATCTTGATATGCCACACCAGTGAGGTGGATGGATTCTCTCGGTAAAGGAGAAGTGCTCACTAACACAGATCTAGACATATTTGTGAACAATATTTGAGAGAAATAGGCCTTTTGTGTACATAGAAAAAGTCTTAGATCTTTGAGTTCAGCTCATGAAAAATGGGGGCAAAAACAAAAGTGTTGCGTTTATAATTTTGTTCAATATATATCTGATGTGATGTAAATCATAAATCTCTGAAAGGGGGATGAAGTGATATGGGTAAATGGTATATGGCTAAATACCACCCCCTAGTGGGGAGTTGGCGGAGAATAAAAAAGGTATATCATCACGTTTGTCTGACCTGGTTTACTTCAGCATAAAATATCGATAAATAGCCATCCTAGCACAACAGATGGCAGAGATTAACTTGTAGAGTATCTTTCTTCTTTTTATGAAGCATGTTAAGGCGAGACACTGCAGGTGAATAGGGTCAAATTTTAAAATAATAGATATCACCATGAAACTTCCTCAGTTCATTACTTACACAAGTTCCTAAAAAAAAGTTTTACAAGTTTTTGAAATTTTTATGTTTAATTATGCAAATTAGGTATTATCTCATTAAATATGTGCAATTTTGCATATTTTTTCAGTAGATATATCTGAAAATATGATAAAGCCAGAAGCAAAATTATTTTTTCATCTTGATTACATACAAGATGAAAAAAGATGTTCAGAGGGATTTCAGGATATATGCTTTCATTACCTAGGAAATCAAAATATACTGTCCATAGCCTTAAAATATCGATTTTCGAAAAAAAAAATTTAATTAAAATGTCACATAAATCAGGCCAGGAATGATTTATTAACAAATCCCTCAGAACAGATCTTCAGAATACTGCTAAGTGTATAACTGGAAAGTTTGGTGTACATAGGTGCTACATAGGCTGAGATGTTTCTACTGGAGAGTGACAAAAAAACGCAAAAAAAATATTTTGAGAAAACGGCAGTTAAAGATTTAATAGTTCTAAATGAGATTTCGTCGTTAGCTTTAAATCCCCCTTTGGACATTCACGATTGGTTACTGATAGAAAGGAAATGCTCATATTTGGGATAGCGTTGTGCATGAGAATCAGAGCTTTACAACGATCCCGGACAGACTTCAGTGAACAGACGGATCTCGGCATGTCGCGATGGAATACTAACTTCCTGGTAAATTCGGGAGAAACTTACTGCCACAAGTAAACAAAATGTAATAAAATAAACATTGTAATGTATATTTTCAGCGTTTTCTTTATAGCAGCTTGAAATAATACATATTGAAGGAGTAAACTCGGCCAAAATCTCAAAACTGACCACTGCATGAAAAATCGATGTTTTTGCCTGCCGTGTCTCGCCTTAATGCAATTTGCGATAATAATAATACGCTTGCTCACGGGTTTAATTGCGGAGTTTCCTTGATAATCTCTTGTTAGAGGTGATGGAAAAGTGTAGGAAAGACGAGTTGTTGACAATAGCTACACACTTCCATATTCCCATTCCAAAGCAATCTCTAAAAAACAAGTTAAAGCCGAAGTGATAGATCGACTGTTTGAATTCGAGATTTTGAGCTAAGTGTAGGATGTTACTGAAGTAAGTAATGAGGAGGTAGAGACTGTCATGGCTGAGGCTGATGTCGGGGCAGTTTTGCCACCCTTTGAGCCCTTTTCACCAGGTACTTCCAGTTCGAGAAGGGAGGTACAGACGAAGGTGCGAAATTGCACTGCTCCATATGGAGGTAGAAGAACAAGCACAAGCCAGCCAAGCAGAGCTGGATCTGCATCTGAAGGTCAGCAAGCTCTTAATTCAAGCCGAGAAAGAAGTGAAGCTTCGTAAATTGGAGATTGAAGAGTCTGTGCAGCAGGACTTCACGTCGGTGAGTGATAATTCGTCTAATTCAGGTTCCATCACATTTGATGTGGGAAAATGCATTGGTTTGGTGCCGAATTTAGAGAATCAGAAGTGGATAGTTATTTTAACGCTCAATAGGTCTGCAAAGTTTTAGAAGAGTACTCTACCTTGCCTTTGGAAGATGGTCTTAAGTACGATGTAGTTAAATTGCAGACTTAGAGCAAGCTAGTGCCAGAGGCTTACATGCAAGTTTCAGAATCGCAAGAAAAACGCTACTCAAACCTCTGTATAATTTGCATGAGAGAAGGGAAATCTCTTTGACAAATGGTGCAGTTTTAATGAGGATGATGATTTTGTTTTACATAGGGAACTTATGATACTCGAGGATTTTAAGCAGTGTTTTCCTGAGCGGGTGGTGCTGTATTTAAATGAGCCACAGTGCTAGCGAACAAATTTGTGCTTGTGCATAAAACATTTTCAAATAGCAAGTGCCGAAAAGAGTTCCTTACCGAGATCTTTAGTGAATGTTCAGCTGCCTAATCAGAACAGTGAGAAGTCTAAAGAGACTTGTGACTGTTTTTACTGTCATAAGAAAGGATATGTGATAGCTGACTGTTTATCTTTGAAGCTCAAACCGGACTTTCAGAGGACAGAAGTTGCGCTGGTGACCTCTGTTAATTCATGCTTGTTTTCTGACCAGATAGACGAAACGCCAGACCCTTGCCTTTTCTATTAAAAGGGTTTGTTTCTTTGACAGGTAAAATGGAGGACCAGGTTGAAGTCCAGATGTTATGTGAAACATGAGGTGAACAGTCTTTTGTATTTGCTGGTATGTTGCCCTTTTCAGATCAATCGTCAGTAGGATCCAATAGGCTAGTAGTTTCAGTATTAAGGTTATGAAGGTGCCCATACACCGCGTTCATCGCCAATCTGACTTGGTGACAGATTCTGTGGTGGTAGGAGTACGTCCATCATTACCTGTGAAAGGTGTGTCTTTTATTTTAGGTAATGATTTAGCCAGGGGGAAGGCAATATACCTTACTCAGCTTAAGACCAATGAGTTGTTTCAGAAATACCCGAGTGCATTTCCTGCATGCGTTGTTTCACGTGCGTTGGCCATCCCTAAAGGAATGAAATCTTTATCTGACTCTTTCTTATGTACAGATGAGGAGACTGAAGAGGTTGTGGAAACCAAGTATTGTGACAATGGCCAGGTGATTGAAGTTGTAGTTGGGGATCCTTTATCATTAACTGTAACTCATGAAAAATTCATTGAAGCTCAAAATAATTATCCCTCATAGTAAAGTGTTTCAAATTGGCAGAGAACTATGAATTTGACATTGTTTCATTCTTGGTTAAGGGTGGTTTACTTCTGTGAAAATGGCACAAAATTAATACTATAGAGAACGAGTGGAGCATAGTAGTTATCAAGTAGTAGTTCCCACCGACTTTCGGCAGCAGGTTTTGTAATTGGCGCATGATCCCCTGTTGTCGGGACATTTAGGAATAACAAAGACTTATAACCCTGTCCTTCAACATTTCTTTTTTGGTATGGTCTAAAGCGCAGTCTACTGTAATATAGTATTGTAAGACCTGTCACATTTGCCAATATGCAGGAAAACTTAACCAGGTGATTTCACCAGCTTCTTTAATTCCAATCCCTGTGTTGGGCGAACCGTTTGAACATGTGATAGTGGACTGTGTGGTGCCTCAAATTCTAACTATAAAGTCTATAATCCGCCAACCAGTTTTTACTTATGATCATGTGCACCGCCATCAGGTACCCAGAGACTATTTCAATGTGCAGAATTACAGCCAAAGCGGCTGTTAAGGCTTTAAAGTCGGCATGAAATCAAATTTGACAAATCTTCTTTTTATATGTAATATTGTAGTGTTTATTATAAATGATTTATCTGTGCACTTCATTATTTTTAAAAAATTCATTTACCCTTATAATCTTTAATCAAATACATTACCCTTCCCTCCCCCCTCGAAACGACCTCTCTTCTCTTTCGGTCACGTGCCATGGCGAAAGGGTGCGGCCAGAGCCGATGAGGGTGCGGCTATCGGTGTGTCTCGTTTTGAGTCAAGTCAAGTTATCAGTCAAGTTCACCCTCGAGAGCATCTCGAAGTGTCCGAATGGTAGGCTATCTATCTTATCTAAATCTAGTTATTTACTTATCGGACACGTCGAGATGCTCTCGATGGTGAACTTGACTGATAACTTGACTTGACTCATCTTGGTTCGCGGGAGGCTTATATAAATATGGGCTGATTCCTGCCTGAAAATTTAGCTGCTCGTCCTCGTCGCCGGGCTCCTCAATAAAAAATACTTCATGGGAGGGTAACGGTGGGGAGTCCGGTGGAGAGAAATCCTCCACAACTGAATGTAAACTGGCATTCAAATCTGCCTCCATTTTGTTTGCAACGCCCAACCTCCAACGATCCAATCAATTCCCGAAGAACGAAATCAAGCCCCGCCCTACATTTTTCTCTAATTTCAGAAGCCGTTTCACTCGGATATACGTCACAACAAGGAAAAAAATGACAATCTCAACTTCCGTTTCATGCCGACTTTAACAGAGTTTTTCTTCACTTTAGGTTTACCAAAGGTCATACATACCGATCAGGGCAACAATTTAAATTTAAAATGTACATTAACAAAATATTACACACCATATATATAGTGCTTATCATTCCCAAAGTCAGGGAATGTTAGAAAGGTTCTACTAGACACTAAAAGCAATGTTGAGGAAATATTGCAAATAAGTGGGATGAAGGGGTTCAAAATGCCATAAATGTAAACAAATGTAATCAAACAAGCAGCAAAATATGGACATACATTGAAGCTCTGAAGTTTAATTTCTCTGTTTATTCGTTGAGTTGCAGTACACAGTCCACTTATGGTCTGTAGGTGTTGCTGTGGCTTTAGAAGAGGTTTGTTTGTCATTAGCAAAATATGAGCACTCGTCCTTGCGCTGAGAGTGAGAGAGAATGAATCACTCAAGTGCCACTGGACGTTACAGAACAGAAGGGGCTCAGCCTCAGGGCTGCTTGACTATCCGGGCCAATAGTAGAGTCAATATGCATGTGACATTTCAAAGAGGCTCCTTTGGAGCTGTAAGGGTGGTTTAACTACAGTGGTTGGCTGCAGGATTGCCAAATGACAAAAAAAAAACATTATCAGTAAGATGGTGTAAAACTGTATCTTGTCTATTCCACTGCTACTAATACCAATGACGGAAATATGTACAGTTATAGTATGAAAATATATGGGAAAGCATTGCTATAGTGTGACGATATTGTTCAAATAGTTAGCACAGTATTTGGTCATGGTTACACTTGAATTGGTTACAAATTAGATGTATAAAATTGTATAAAACACAATTAATTGTACCCAGCATGTAGATTGCTAGAGAGAGAGAGAGCAATAGAGAGAAAGACAGAAAGTGTAGAGAAAAAGAGAGAAGGAAGGCAGAGCTCAGGTAGAAGGGAAGTGAAAGACCTCCAAGAAGAAGAGAGGAGTCAAGGACCCAAGGAAAGGACCCAGAGGAAAAAGAAGAGACAGAGCAACTGTTATAATCTACTTTTATCCCTTCCTTGACCATGTGACTGTAACCCAAATGTGAGACATTCAAGCTGACCGGCCAGCAGATTACAGCTTCCCCCACCGTACTAAAGGTGTGAGAACTAGAGGGTGACACAGGAGTGGATTTTCAAACCTCTCCTGTCCCACTCCCGCAAAAAAAAATCCTGTCCCATCCCAATCCCACGAAAAAAAACTGGGGGGAAGTCCGTCCCGTCCCAATCCCAGAAGAATGACTCCCATTCCCTCCCACTTCTTGAATCTGTCAGTTACAGTAAAAAATACAGATCACAGCATGCCCACCTTTGTTGAATAAAAATCCAAAATGTAGTTTTTTATGTTATTTTATTGAACTGAAAGCCATCTTAAACAATGCATACACATTAAATTACGCCGTCTTTCTCAACTCGTAAGCATTTTTTGTTTACTTCAGACCTGCCAGAAATGTATAATTAAATTTTTATATAACAATGTATAATTTTCCGACAGTAGTTGTTGCAGCGTGGCTTTCATGTCTGACTCCATTTTGATTATGCTTTTCGCGGCTACAAAGTGCATGGCGAAGCCGCCTTCTTTTTTTATTGGTGGTTGGCATTGGCATATCAACACGGTGCATTACCGCCACCAACTGTTATGGGTGGAGCACGTCATTCAGCAAACAGGAGAGCATAAAGATGAAGTGCAACTAGAATTGAGTTCAAAATTAAAATAGTTTATTTATATGAATGGTATATTTGTGTATAAAGTTGGGTATCATAGTGTTATTATGATTCCCGATCCCGCCCACTCCCGCTAAAAAATTTTCCTGTCACGTCCCAATCCCGTGATTAATAATGATTTTGTTTCCCATTCTGTGGGATTCCCGCGGGATTCCCGTTACCCTCTAGTGTAAATGTCAGCCTCTTGTGAAAACTAGCAGACCCTGATGTAAGCACATCTTAGCCTACAGTCCTTGATCCCTATCAGCACCTTTAGGGATTCCAAATGGCAAGAGTCTTTGTTGATTTTCAAGCCTACAGAGGGCATTGACAAGTATAATGGTAAATATAAAAAATATTTTTGTTGTCTTCAATTTTAAATCTCTTTTAAACGGATGTCATTTGCATTGAAATTCCAACAGGTGTGAGAGTGGCTTCAATTTCCAGACTCTTTTGGTCACTATATTAATTAGAAAAGGCAATTAGGCATTGCTAGAGTCTTAGCATGAGTATATTCTCTCTGTCTGTCTCTCCATAGCCTCTTGGCATCTCCGGCAGGATTCCAATCCAAGGCTGACAGTGACATTTGCTCCTCTGTTTGTGGCTCTTAAAGAGCAACAGTTTTCCATTTGCTGTCTCGCGTATTCACAATTTCCATACATAGACTGACATGGAGAAGCCTTATGCTCCAGGATACGTGTGTGTGTGTTTATTAGAAGAATGTAGCCAGGCTATATTATAGCAGTATGCAGTATTATTATTATTGTTAATAACAAAAATGTCATATGAGATTTTTATTAAAGCATTAAAATGAAAAAAATTAATAAAAAACTTTAAATCTATCAAATGTTTTATAATGTGAAGTTTCAGTTAAAGCATTAAAAAAATTACAATAATTTTTAAATAATTTTTAAAAGAAAAATATTAACCTTCAAGTCTATAAATTGCTTGTTTATACCTGCCCTGGACTCCTCGACCCAGATAGCATTCCAAGGCTTTGGAGGAGAAACATGACTCTACTGACTCAATCAGAATCTAATGCCAGCCATCACATGCTCCCAGAACACATGGCCCAGAATGGTGGGCAATCGTGGCCTTATGGTTAGAGTCAAACTGGTAACCCAAAGGTTGCAGGTTTGATTCTTAATACTGGCAGGAAAAGACTGAAGTTCCCTTGAGCAAGGCACCTAACCCCCCATGGCAAAATGGCTGCCCAGCGCTCCAGGTGTGTGTCCACAGTTTCCAGTGTGTGTGTTCACTACTCACTCCTCCAAATGTGTGTGCACTAACTTGCTTGGGTTAAATGCATCTGGCCAATTCCGAGTATGGGTGTACTTGGTATCTGGAAATTGAAGCCACTCACACACCTGTTGGAATTGCATTTGCCTAGATGACACATATTAAAGCAAATAGCATCCATTTAAAAGAGATTTAAAATGGTAAAAGAAGAAGAATGAAGGACAAAAAAAATATTATTATTGATTACCGGTAAATATTTTTTTTAACCATTATATATGTTTGGCCTTCCAATTCATGTCACATAATAGTCACTTAATAGAACTGAGCCAGAACACCGCAGGCACATAGTGTTCTCACGCAGGCAAGGTCACGGAGTTCCTCTTTTAAAATCATCCCAGTGCAGTGTTGAGTTGTGGAAAGGTCCAGTATCAGTGCAAAAGGTAATTTCTTTTTAGATGTTTTAGATGTAATGTGACTGAGAACTGCATATTTAACCAAGCGTAACATTTATTAGACTGATATTTTAGATTTGGAAGACATTCTTTGCCATGATGTTCTTTAAACACAATGGTGTTTACAACCTATTTTTCTTTTAATCAAATTGAGTGGTACACCTGAAAAGTAAGAGGAATTGGTGACATTATCTGAAAAGGAACGGCGGAGCACGTGATTACATTAGATGGCTTGTGATGTGATCATAGTGAATGCTAGAGGTAAAAATAGCGTAATGATGATAACGATGTGAGCTTGTGAGACACTGATCTTTTTTGCATACCTGACTACAGCATAAGATCCCACATCAACAGAGAGATTCAAGAGAAGTTAAGAAACAGATTTGATGCAACTTTTTTTTGCAACTGTTTTTTTTTTTTTTTTTACAGAAAAAAGTATATTGATGCTTTTTGACATTTGCTTTTTATAGAAACCTGAAGACACAATGGCAATGGATCAGCAGTGTCTTCAGAGAAAGTGGAGAAGTTCATGGAGAACAGCAAGAGAGGATGAAAACATGAATAATGGAAATGGATGGATGAATATGGGCGAAGAAGAGTACCACCGGGAGAATCCAGTGGAGGAAAATGAGTGGTCGGAAGAAGAGGAGTTGCAAGTACAGGCATATGGAAGTGAGAAGGCTGTTGATGACTGTGATGGATGTAGTGTTTGTTTTCCTTTTATGCATGTAAACAGTGACAGTGACGTTGTTATATGTACAAATAATTATAAGGCAGGTGATGAAGAGTGTGCCAATAAATATGACAACAACAGTAATGTAGAGAATGCTGATAAATACGACAACAAAAATAATGATGAAGAATATAGTAACAGTTTACCTCTTAGGTCTACAAATGGTGACGGCTCAGTTGCTACATGTAAACATATAGATAAAGGCACTGATAAAGCTCACAATAAATATGATGACGATGATGATAACTGTTTTGCAGCTGCCTCCGTCAGTACCGATGACATTGGAGATTCTGAAAAAGACTCAACTTTTAGAGGTTTAACATTTAGAGATGAAGAGCAGCAGATGACAGACTCATCAGATGAATATGATGGACATTGCAGTTTTGAAGATTTTGATGATTGCGACATGTATCCCAAGAAGCTATACTCCGATCCAGCGTACCCAGGTGCGGTCTTCGAGGCTCTGGAGAACATGAAGTTGTATTCTGTCCTCACTGACTTGACCATCTACACAGAGGATGGACATCAATTCCAGGTTCATTCTATTGTCCTGGCTGCGGTCAGTAACCTTATTCAGTTGAGGCTCAGACAGAAACCCAGACAAGAACAGATTATCGCATTGTGTTTGGGGCCTGAGGTTCATGGTTCAGGGTTGGCAGCAGTGGTGGAGTTTTCCTATACGGGGAAGATCAGCATTCTGAACAAAGCAAATATGGAGTTGGCCAGGACTGCAGCTGTTAGCCTTGAAGCTCCGAGAGTTCTGGAACTCTGCACAGAGGAGGAACAAAGAGAACAGGACAAGGCAATAGGGAAGAAAGAAGGTAGAACATGTTTTTCTGCTGAAGAACATATGAATGATAATCTACAGCATATCAGACAGCTGTGGACACAGAGAGTGGGATGTGATGTGGAGCTTGAAGCAGAGGGAAGAGTGTTTCATGGTAAGACATTTGTTAATATGACAGAGGTTTAAGTTTCCTAAGCATACATTAGATGATGCCTTCATGTTGTAGATATGTAAACATCACAGCATTAATTTGATGCCCTCTGCATTTGCGAAACTGCTCGTAAACTTGTATTTATTTCCCACCCCCATGAAGCTCACCGGGTGCTCCTGGTTGCCAGCAGTGACTATTTCAGAGGCATGTTTACCAGCGGTATGAAGGAGAGCAGGCAGAAATTGGTGTCTCTGCAGTTAGTCTGGGCTGCCAAGTTTGAGGCACTCCTCCACTACAGTTACAGTGGGGCTCTTGCTCTTGGATGGGGCTGCGTGTTTGATCTCACCTGTACATCTCTTCAATTACAGTTTCAGACTGCCTACTCACTATGCCTTAACTTCCTGGAACAAGAAATAGATGCTTACAGCTGCCTGGACGTTGTATCTTTCGCAGAGGCCTATGGGATGTCCGACCTACTTGCACTTGCCAATAACTTCGTCTTGAGGCACTTTCAAGATGTGTCCATCACTCCGAAGTTCCACGATCTTCCTGTAGAAAAAATTAAGAAATACCTTCAAAGTGACTCCCTCTACGTTCTCTCTGAGTTGCCTGTGTTCAAAGCAGTCATGTCTTGGATCGAAGCCTATCCCAAACAACGGGTGAAACTCGCCAGGGAGCTGATGGGGACCATCCGCTTTCCTCTCATGACCTTTAAGGAGTTCAATGAAGTCATGTCTGTAACATCTTGGCCTCGAATTGTTGACAAAAATGTCTATAAGTCTATCTTTAAGGAGTTCTTCTCCAGTTCTTCAGATGTCCAGTCAAATATCAGGGTCTACATGCCTAAAGACACTATAGTCCTTGTTGGGGGTGAGAGGATCAATGATAATTTAGACAAACATAGACCCTGCAGGGAAATGTGGTTTAGCAATTCTTTGCAGAACCATGTCGGATTGGTGAAAAAAGTAGAGTGGAAAATGCTGGGAACTTTACCCGAGAAACCAAGATTCAGTCATGGAGTTGGGACGATAAGGGGGAAGCTTTACGTAGTTGGTGGACGGCATTATTATGGCAAAGCTGATACAATGAAATGCACCTACATGTAAGATGAAATATGAGGCTTTTTCTGTCTAACCTTGTTCAAGTTTACCCCCTCATACTATGGACTACTTGTTCAATCTCTGATCTAGGTATGATCCTATCCAAAACTCCTGGCAAAGGTTGGCTGATATGCATGAGAGAAGAGGCAGCTTCGCTGTAGTGGTCCTGGATGGTAAACTATATGCTATTGGAGGAGAGAGATACTCGGGGGTCAACATGGAGAGTGTAGAGGTCTACTGCCCCAACACAAATTCTTGGAGGTTAGTACAATAAATAAATAGCACGCACAACATCAGCTGTTGTTCTTGAAACATGTCTAGCAGGTAATTACACACCAAACACAACTGCAAACTCTAAACCATGTCTGAATGTTGTTCAAGACCGAAACCCCAGATCAAACCCTTACCCTTATATTTGATTTGTTTACGGATAAGGGTAGGTGGCATATTTAACTTTGAACAAATGAAAACAAGCTTGAGATTGACAGATGCACTGTACTGTCTTAAGGTCTAATTCTCACAAAAGTCTTTCCAGAGGTTTGTGTCACCAGGAATTGACAGACAGCCAGGTTAATAACATTACTTATATGTCTTGTATGTCTATCCCTCATATCCTCATTAAAGGGATAGTTCACTTTGAAATTCAATTTTGGTATGTGTTAGCTTACCTCAAGGGCATCCAAGATGTAGGTGTCTTTTTTTCCGCAGTAGTTTCAATTTTGATATTTTTAGGTCAAACCGTTCTTGTCTGTCAGTCATATAATGCAGGTCGATGGTCACTGTCTCAAAGAGCATGCACAGAGTCCAAATTAAAACAATTCCCCATCGTCCAAATTAAACAATTCCCCATCGTAAGTACACATTGATGGCCTAAGACACGAAACGAGCAGTTTGTGTGAGAAAACGAACAGTATTTATATCGTTGTTACCTCTTGTACACAGCCACGTCCAAGTGATCTGAGGGCGCGGGCGGGTATAGATATATACAATAGAAGTCACCTTGGCTACTGCAGTTCATTGGAACGAAACCGTAGCCAAGGCGACATCTAGTGTATATATCTATACCCGCCCGCGCCCTCAGATCACTTGGGGTGGGGAATTGTTTAATTTGGACGATGGGGAATTGTTTTAATTTGGACTCTGTGCATGCTCTTTGAGACAGTGACCATCGACCTGCATTATATGACTGACAGACAAGAACGGTTTGACCTAAAAATATCAAAATTGAAACTACTGTGGAAAAAAAGACACCTACATCTTGGATGCCCTTGAGGTAAGCTAAAACATACCAAAATTTTATTTCAAAGTGAACTATCCCTTTAAGCACTTTCCATTAATATTAGGAATGTTGTTTCAGGACTAACAACAATGTAATTCTGAATCATGTCCTACTTCACTAAATAACTTTATTCAGAGTAAGAGTTAGGTAGATTTAAATGTCATAGAACATATTGCAAATGTATAGCAAAAGTCAAACTCTTTCTAATAGCTTGGTTATAATAGTGAGCAATGTTGGTTAACCTGGCCCTTCTCTTCTTAATTCTCTACTTCTCCAGTTTTGTCTGCCCATTAGACCAAGCTCTATGCTGTCATGCAGCCAGTGTATGGAATGCCACAATCTTCCTATCCGGGGGCTTAAACAGCCAGTACCAATGCCTGTCGTCTATGATCCTTTACCACCCAGAACGAGGATCCACTAACCTGGGTGAGATGAGAAATGACAGAGCGCTGCACTGCATGGAGACCCTGGGTGACCGTCTGTACGTGGCTGGTGGGGTTTTAAGCGATGCTGATGGCCATCTGGTAGATCAGTTAGGCTGTGAGGTCTATGACCCTGTGGCCAACTCCTGGAGTGCCATTATGCCAATCCCAGTGCCTCATGTTGGGTCAGCATCAGCTGTCTTAGAGGGGAAGGTCTACGTAATCGGAGGCTACTGCCATGCTAACTACAAAGATATCAAATTTGTGCACCGCTATGATCCTGCAACAGCACATTGGGAGAACATGAGCGTGACACCAGGCCCGAACACATGCATAGCGGCCTGTGTGATGCCCATACCTATTCACCTTAGAAAGTAAGAGGAGAATATCCTGAATACAATAAATTATCAATGCACTAGGGCAGCACGATTAGGGATGGGACGATTACCGGTTTCACTATAAACCACGATAAAATGCACTGACGGTTAGTAATATCGTTTAAAATTTAATTATCATTAAAACCGTGTTTGATTATCGCGATTTTAGATCCTGTTCAGCCAGCAACAGTCTGACGCAGGCGCAGCGCGCAATGTTTTTTTATTATTATTATTCAAGAAGGAATTGCGGAAGGCAGTGACCGTGCTCGGGAGATTTTTCTGCCTTTTAAGAGAACCAATTCTGAGGTGTGGTCATATTTTGGCTTTAACAAAAGGGAGTCCTGAGGGAAACTTAATCGAGGATGGTCACCCTGTCAGCAGAACATGCACAAGAAAGTAGCCGAGTCGTCTTGTGTGACCATCACCGACTGTTGTATAGCGAACGCAAGGCAAGTTAACTTTGACCTCAATACCAAAACTACGTCTGGGAAATAATTGGGCATAAAATGTTGTTTTAAGTTGAACTATTTTATATCAATCACTTGAAACAAACGTGAAGCTTCCGCAAAGAAAAGTTCGCAGCAAGTGGCTTTGAGCCAAAGACGAACGAACAAGTTCAAACAAGACTATGTGACATTTAAGGGATAATAATTTATATTCATTATACACTTATTACACCGATTTTTTTTTAGCACATAATTACGGGGACATTGAATTGAGATTAATGTTTTAAATCTTACCTGTTTATAAATCCATTATGTACAGCGTACAAAACAATCGTTCAGACAAGATGATCACAACAATATTATCAAACTCTGTAAACAATAAATCAACTCTGATTTAATTTTCAATACAATTAAAAACGGAGACGCAAGACGGCAAGTTGTATTTGAATGAAACGAGAGAGCGCGTCCATTGTGATACATGGTGTAACGTCTGTCAGAGAGTTTGAATACTACCCAGATACAAGACGAAATGAACTGTTAGTTCTCTTACGAGAGGTCTCTCGTACTGCGTAAGATATCTTACGCTAGGGGAAAATCCTTTTTCCGCGAGATATTGAAGCCAAAAATTATCCTTAATTTTGTTATAATGCAAAACGCGTTGCAGCAGCAATGCAGACATAGGCGAGACAGCTCGCGCGCCTATTGGCTGCTCTGCGGCAACTGCAGCAGCCTATCGAGCGAGGCCTGGCGTGACGTCAGACCCAATCAGGGCACTTCGCGCCCGCTACGTCACGTCCCGCCGAAATGGGCGTGGTCTAGGCCTATAAATATCGCTCGCAGGCAGCTATTATCTGATTTTTCATCCTTCAAGCGAAGCACACGCATCGCTGGAGCTGGATTAGGAGCCGCGCCGTCGAGAGAGAGCACCTTCAGCGGGACGAGTCACTGAAGTCGCTGGCCGCGCCGCCTTCCTGCCTTCCTGCTGCGCTTTCCGGCGCTTATATCCTTCTCTTTTATTACACTGTATTTCTGTGTGTGTGTGTCGCCGCTGCGACACACATTTCTAAAAGAGCTAGCGTCTTTTTAAAGATGCCTTCCTGCGGCTCGTGCAGAGCCACACTCAGCGACGGGGACCGCCACGTGATCTGCGTTTCCTGCCTGGGTGAGGAACATGCAGCTCTCGCGCTCGCTGACGGCGGATGCCCTCACTGCGAGCTGATGGCAATGGCGACTCTGAGGACTCGCCTAGCCGTCTTCACCGAGACTGCTCCCCCGCCCGCCGCGGCGTCGCGCCGTAAAAAGCGCCGTGCCCAGCGGGCCCCGGAACCCTCCCTCAGCCGCCAAAGCTCGCCGGTTCGCCCGCTTGCTTCCCCGGCTTCTTCTATTTCGCTTCCTGACGGACAGCGGCCGCCGTCTGCCGCCGCTTCCGTTGATATCGCGGATGAGGAAGCCCTGCTGGGAGAGGATGATTCCTGCTCTATCCTGGCGTCAGGCAGTGAGGATTGGGCGGGCTCTGAGGACCCCGCGCCCCCTGCCCGCACTTCGTCAGGCAAGAGAGCTTCCATAGAGACGGAACTCATGCGAGTACTCGCACAGGCCGCGGCGAGCCTCGGCCTCGAGTGGTCTTCGCCTGAGCAGCCCGCTCACAACCGGCTGGATGGATTTTTCCTGCCTGGGGAGCGCGCTTCACCTGTGTCCAGGCCGGCGCCCTTTCTTCCTGAGTTACACGAAGAAGTCGCCAAGTCCTGGAGCGCCCCCTATTCTGCTAGAGTGCGTCCTGCTGTTTCTTTGGCATTCTCCGCTGTTGACGATGCCAAGAACAAAGGATACCTCTCGCTGCCGCCGGTCGAAGAGGCGATAGCGGCCCACTTATGCCCGCCCTCCGCTGGACGGCGCGCTAAGCCGGCCCTACCCTCTAAAGCTTGCCGCACGACGTCGAGCTTGCTCCACCGCGCTTTCTCCGCCGCCGGGCAAGCTGCGTCAGCGTTGCATACCATGGCAACGCTCCAGATCTTCCAGGCCGATCTCCTCCGTAAGCTGGATGAGGAAGGACCTGACGCGATCTGCGTGCCGGACTTAAGGAGTGCCACGGACCTCGCCCTTCGTGCTACTAAGTCCGCAGCGCAAGCCATTGGACGGACTATGGCTTCTCTCACCGTGTCTGAGAGACATCTATGGCTGACGCTCTCGGAAATGGCCGAGTCTGAGCGCACCGCGTTCCTCGACGCCCCGCTTTCCGCCGCAGGCCTCTTCGGATCCTCCGTCAAAGATTTCGCGGAGAGATTCGCAGAGGTACAGAAAGCGTCTCAGGCTATGAAGCACTTCCTCCCGAAGCGCTCCAGCTCTGCAGCAGGCCGTGCGAAACCGTCTGCTCAGAGCTCACAGCCACAGCCACCGTCCACTGCCTCCACTTCACAGCGCCGCCAGGCCAGAAGCGCGAGACCGCGCTCCCGCTCATCCGGTCGCCGCCCCGCAGGACGCGGCCCGCGACCTAAGGTTACGGTGAAGCCCGAGGCCCCGAAGTCGTCCTAGCACAGCTAGGAAAACGACGGTGTTCCAGTCCCGCTGCGGCCGGACTCACACCAAAGCTATTCGCTCGTCCAGTTCCAGAAAATGTGACTGTTCCAGTGTTTTCTGCAGCCAACAAGTCGGTTCTGTCACCCGCTTGCCTGCACACAAATGCCGTTTTCACGGCTACCCAGATAAATCCCCAAAAGAGCGTATTTTCTGGTGTCCCGGCCACGGCCGATGGTGTTTCGTGTGTAGTAAGAATGCCCACTGCCCAGTGCCCATCCCTACACATAAGCACAGCCTGTCACACAGGGCTCGCGCACATAAAACCGACTCAGGTCGGTTGCACTTCAAACATGGTGAATGTGCCCACTACCCAGTGCCCACTAACACCACGTTACGCATGTCTCACGGTTTCTGTAAAAACGAAACCAACGTGCACTCGCTTCACGCAAGCGAACGATGTTTTCGGTGTGATAAATGTGCCCGCTGTCCCGCGCCCACATCCACACATAGACATGACAGTTCCCACGGGAACCGCCCAGCCCTCCCCCTCGCGGTTAACCACCGTAGAGGAGTCGAGCGCGGGCAATCTGCCCGCTGTCATCAGCGCGCCCCATGCCTCAAATGTCACGAGCGACACGCTTGTGTTACAGCACACAGAAGCTTCTCCATCGCTGAGCGAGCGGAGCGCGCTTCGTATTCGACCCCTAGCTATCCATGCAGACGCATGGGCAAAGCTGCCCGGGGTTTCGAAGTGGGTGCTGAACATTATAAAAAGAGGCTATTCGCTGCAGTTTCGCCGACGCCCTCGCCGCTATGTGGCGCGCGTCGAGACCACGGTAAAAACAGAAGTAGCACATCTACTTCGAGCCGAAGTGACGAAACTATTGAGAAAAGGGGCCATAGAACCCCTCTCTCAAGATCAGAGCGAAGGAGGGCTATACAGCAGATACTTCCTGGTACCGAAAAAAGACGGGGGTCTCAGACCCATACTAGATCTGAGGCAACTGAACAAAGTGCTTGTGAAGCGACAGTTCAGGATGCTCACGACCAGGCAAATCCTTGTGCAGATTCGCCAAGGAGATTGGTTTGTGTCAATAGATCTGAAAGACGCGTATTTTCAAATACAGATAGCGTCACGTCACAGGCGATTTTTGAGATTCGCCTGCGAGGGCCAGGCATATCAGTACACAGTCCTGCCGTTCGGCTTGTCCCTAGCACCCCGTACATTTACGAAGTGCATGGACGCGGCGCTCGCACCCCTCAGAATGAGAGGCATACGAGTGCTGAATTATTTGGACGATTGGCTGATTCTAGCGCAATCTCGCGCAGTGCTCATAGAACACACGACCATTTTACTCGATCACCTCGAGGATTTGGGTCTGAGTGTCAATTGGGCGAAGAGCTCCCTGTCACCCAGTCAGAAAATATCTTTCCTGGGCACAGAACTGGACTCACTATCCATGATAGCGCGACTATCACAACGGCGCGCGGTAGACATTCGACGCACAGCGAACTCTTTTCGCTGCGGCGCGTCTGTCCCGCTCAAAAGATTTCAGAAGATGCTAGGTCTCATGGCCTCAGCATCGTCAGTACTCCAGCTGGGTCTGCTCCGCATGCGCCCGCTGCAGTTTTGGCTGAAAGCGCGAGTCCCACGCAAAGCGTGGGCACCCGGTTTGCTTCGCCTCAGGGTCAATCAGAAATGCGTTACAGCGCTGAAACCCTGGAAAGCGAACGACTGGTACCAATCAGGTGTAAGCCTGGGGACTTCCTCGAGGGTGAAAGTGGTGTCCACGGACGCGTCCACCTCGGGATGGGGAGCGCTGCTCGAGGGCAGACCGTTCTTCGGCCAGTGGTCAGAACGGGAGAAGCTCCTGCACATAAACTGCCTCGAAATGCTGGCAGTAGACAACGCGCTGACGCGTTTTTGTCCCCAAATAAAAGGTCACCACGTCTTGGTCCGCTCGGACAACATGTCTGTGGTATCCTACATAAATCGCCAGGGCGGCATCAGATCCGAGAAACTGTACAGGCTGGCAGAACGCCTCCTGGCATGGGCTCAGTGCAACCTGCGCTCGCTCAGAGCAGCGCACGTGCCAGGGATCATGAATATAGGACCAGACAGACTGTCCAGGAACAACGTTCCGGCAGGCGAATGGTCCCTACACCCACAGACAGTCCAACTGCTGTGGAAGAAATTCGGCAGAGCGGAAGTGGACCTGTTTGCGTCTCAAGAAAACGCTCACTGTCAAGAATTTTTCTCCAAGAGCAGGAGCGCGCTGGCCCATGTGTGGCCCCGCCGCCCGCTCTATGCTTTTCCCCCCGTCTCTCTCCTGCCTCAGGTGATAGAACGGATCAGGGAAGAAGGATGCTCAGTACTGCTGGTAGCACCGCTCTGGAAAAACCAACCTTGGTTCCCAGCCGTGATGCAGTTAGCAAGTACTGCCCCGTGGCCAGTACCAGTGAGGAGAGATCTCCTCTCACAGGCCCGCGGCTCGATCTGGCATCCTCACCCGGATCTATGGTCCCTTCATGTCTGGGCCATCAACGGGTACATGTTGGACTCCCTAAAGGAGTATTAAACACGATCACGCAGGCTAGAGCTCCGTCTACAAGACGACTCTATTCTTCGAAATGGTCAGTGTTTTCGGGCTGGTGCACAGCCCGTGGTGTGTCACCCACAAATTGTGATGTGACGGAGGTGCTTTCCTTCCTACAAGAGCTGTTGGATGGGGGCAGGGCCCCCTCCACGCTCAAAGTTTATGTGGCGGCTATAGCAGCGTTCTCAGAAACAACGCTTGGTCAGTCAATAGGAAGGAACGATTTAGTCATCCGCTTCCTTAAAGGAGCTAGGAGACTGAATCCTCCCAGACCTCCCTCAGTCCCCGTATGGGACCTTTCTACGGTTCTGGAAGCCATGAAAGGTGCGCCATTTGAGCCTTTACAGTCAATCGATTTGAAACACCTGTCTTTCAAAACGGTGTTTTTGCTGGCTCTCGCTTCGGTGAAGCGCATAGGGGATCTGCACGCGCTCTCTGTGAGCGTGCATGGAGTTTGGGCCCAATGACTCAAAAGTTATACTCAAACCTAAGCACGGTTATGTTCCAAAATCCCTCAACACACCGTTTAGGGCGCAGATTATCTCTCTGTCAGCCCTACCGGTCCCTGATGAGGAAAGAGACGCGAGCCTCCTTTGCCCAGTCAGGGCATTACGAGCTTATGTGTCTCGCTCGTCTGTTTTCAGACAGACGGAACAGCTCTTTGTTTCGTTTAGCGGACGTTCTAAGGGACTAGCCGCGTCGAAACAGAGCCTATCCAGATGGATAGTTGATGCTATAGCGCTGGCATACGCCTCCAAGGGCATGCAGTGCCCTTTGGGTGTCAGAGCGCATTCCACAAGAGGCATGGCCTCTTCGTGGGCTTGGTCGAGTGGGATTGCCTTGCAAGATATTTGTATGGCGGCAGGCTGGGCCTCCCCGTCTACATTTATAAGGTTCTATAACCTAGAGGTTCCCGCCCTGCAGGCCAGGCTGCTGTCGGTCTAGACTACCAGTATTATCTGACCTGATGCGTTCAGCTCAGAATGCTGCGTTTACTGAGCACAGCTCAATTTTCGACAGTTTAAAGCTGGGCAAACGGTGTAAGACCCACATTTTTTCCATCAGTTCAGGCCGTACCCCGCCCTGTCTGTATGATGAAATTTGCGTCCCTTCGACGCTACTCTATGTGGAAAGTGAGGCTGCACCCCTCCTTCTCCCGGACTCTCTGTGAGTTCACTGAGTGATTGTGCACTATATGTACCCCGGGCTTTTCGCCCTTGGGTCTTTGGTGTCAGATCTCAGCACGCACGGCGTTTTACACTGGGTCCCCTAGCGTAAGATATCTTACGCAGTACGAGAGACCTCTCGTAAGAGAACGTACTCGGTTACTAACGTAACCTCGGTTCTCTCTAGAAGAGGGACCGAGTACTGCGTATCTTGCCGTGCATGCACACGCTCTGGTTGCTTCGATGATGAAAAACCAGATAATAGCTGCCTGCGAGCGATATTTATAGGCCTAGACCACGCCCATTTCGGCGGGACGTGACGTAGCGGGCGCGAAGTGCCCTGATTGGGTCTGACGTCACGCCAGGCCTCGCTCGATAGGCTGCTGCAGTTGCCGCAGAGCAGCCAATAGGCGCGCGAGCTGTCTCGCCTATGTCTGCATTGCTGCTGCAACGCGTTTTGCATTATAACAAAATTAAGGATAATTTTTGGCTTCAATATCTCGCGGAAAAAGGATTTTCCCCTAGCGTAAGATATCTTACGCAGTACTCGGTCCCTCTTCTAGAGAGAACCGAGGTTACGTTAGTAACCGAGTACGTTCCACCGATACTTTTATAGATGTTTTCTCTCAGTTAAGCGCACACTTCACATACATGTCGAAGAGTGAATGTTAAAAGGGAAAATAAAACACTCTAAAACACGCTACAAATCAAAGTGGAAGTAAACACATTATAATAAAACAACGGTCTGCAGTAGAGCGGTCATCTTCCTCTTTGCGCGAGCATTCTCACTCTCACTGTGCGTGCGCGCTCACATAAAAACAGCATGCATACAATAACGTACGCCATAGAAGTAGTTATCTTAAAGGCACATCAACATTCATGTCATGAACACTACTTAACACAGGGCGGCCGTTACAATGGATGTGCGCGGTGTTATAATGTGTTGCTATTGACGACCGTCATTATAAGGAAGGAAATGCCACATAATAGAATCTTGCTTTAAAAAGTGCATAGAGCTGCTTGTTTTATTTGTTGTTTGTTGATTTTCAAATATTAAACTTGTTGAAATGTCTTCAGTGTGACCATCAACTCTTTTTGAAAAACTTTAATCTCGTTTTAACAAAACCGTGATAATATTGATATAATCGTGATATTAAATTTTCATACCGTCCCATCCCTAAGCACGATATGTCATTTTTGAATCAATATCGCGATGTGCAAAACATAAATCACTGCTTATTTAATTTTTATCTTTGTTCTATTTTATTTATCTATGCTTGTAATTTGTTTATTATTTTCTATGCAGATGCACTCCCCTACAAAATCAACCAAATTATCCTAGAATGATTCATTCTTTACAAATAGAGCTATTAAAATCATCTGGTGAAATTGTTTTCATATCGCAATATATATTGCAGAAAAGCAAAAAATGTTGTGTAGCCCTACAATACACACAGCAAGGCAATGGTTGAGTATTAACTCTTTCCCCGCCATTGATGGAATTTTCCATCGTTTATTAGACAACGCTTCAAGTTAAAACATTCTGAACAGAAACACTTATTTGAAAATACCATTAACCGGTTAATAACGTTATTTTATCGTTCTGTTTAAGATTTTAATTTGGCAGTCAACCAATCATGAATTCAAATATTAGGACCTATGCAAATCTGACTTTGACGCATCCATCGTGAGTGAAATTCCTGTGCTAAGTTGTCAAATCATCCTCTGTAAGTCACAAGGCAATGTGCAGGCATTAGCTGTTGGATCGCAGGAGTTTATCCGGTTATATCCAGCATGGTGTGTTTTGAAACTAGCGGAAATTGCAGGTTACTGTAGAACAGTTTTTACCGTCGTTTAATATATTTGGCAAAAAGCTTGTGTTATAAAAGGCTGTTATGCACAGGCTGCATTGGCTATGAGTAGATGGCAAATACCAGACTAAGACACTCTTCTCCACTCCTCAAATACAGTTTTAAATAAAGAAAATGCGGTACTTATTAAAAGAAGCAGTTCTTTATTTACCCTTGCACTGCAAACAAGCAGAGACAGTCTGTTAAAGAAAGAGCGCATAAACACAAATGTTAAAATACTGATTCTGCTCGGAGTGAACATTTGGATTTTCCCCCTGTTTTTTAAGCCCTGGATAAAGCATTGCTTATGCATGTTTCAGTCTTTAAAAAACACACAATTTTCTCAGCTTTATACCAGATGTTATATGTATATAATATTTGTTTTGAAGATTACTTCTAGAATAAACAAAAATAAAGGAAAATAGTTTCTTCCTACTGTGTGCATTCAGTTTGTTAAGAAGTTTCTTCCATATTGTGATATATTACTGTACAATTCATCAAAGAATACCAACTTAAATCAAAATCTCAGTGTTTCTTAAGAAGGGATGTCAACAATTGTAGGATTGAATGACAAAGATAATTTAGGTTAGATAAGTGCGTTACTGTCAACATATTCTTTATTTTTACAAATTGAGGATACATTTTATCCATCAATCAACAGTATGTCACAAATACAGTCAACCAAGCTTAGTTTGTATTTAATCCAGAATATTCATTTGAAAGGTGTTTTGTGTGTATTCAAACAACTTAACTATATACTTAACTATTTTGTTGGAATTCATTAGCAAGTTGGTTAAATATGAGAAATCCTCCCATCTAGGGATGTACAGTAGTGGCCAAAAGTGAGGTCTGGCCTAGGAAAATTGAAATCTTTATTCAAATAATATTAAAGATTGTGTAAGCACATTGTGTAGTTGTGTTTTATTTGTGACAACACAATGAAACATGCCAAATTTTGCAGACATGATTTTTCCCAGGCTGTCACACAAAGAAATTATAAACACATGCAAAAACAAGAGAGAACCATACCTTAAAGGGATAGTTCACTTTGAAATTAAATTTTGGTATGTTTTAGCGTACCTCAAGGGCATCCAAGATGTAGGTGTCTTTGTTTCCGCAGTAGGTTCAATTTTGATTTTTTAAGTCAAACCGTTCTTGTCTGTCAGTCATATAATGCAGGTCTATGGTCACCACCTCAAAGAGCATGCACAGAGAAGTCTAAATGAAACAATTCCCCATCGTAAGTACACATTGATGGCCTAAGACACGAAGCGAGCGGTTTGTGTGAGAAAACGAACAGTATTTATATCGTTTTTACCTCTAGGTACACAACCACGTCCAAGTGATCTGAGGGCGCGCGCGCTTCCTGGTGTGTGACGTGTGCGCGCGTTCTGGCTTAAGGCCATTGCACACTGAGTCCGAAATTTTCGTATGCGTTTTTTCGTGTTCGTCAGCCTTAAAATTCGTCACACACAGAAACCTTGCACACTGAGTCCGATGCGTATTTATTGAACCTTTGCGGAAAAAAACGCAACAAATTCAAATTGGATTCGTCAAGCAGTGAGGATGATTTTGTTGCCCTCTTTCTTCTTAAAAAGAGAAAAAGAAAGAGGAAATATTGGGTCCATCCAATTCTGAGATTGCGCCGAGAGGAAGGAGAGTTTCACCTCCTTATCAAGAAGTTGCGAAATTATCCCGAGCGATTCAAAATTTACCTCAGAATGTCAGTGGAACAGTTTGATGCTTTGCTAGCGATACTCCACATATTAAAAAGAAGACCACCAATTTCCGTGAACCAATCGATCCTGAACAGACTGGCAGTATGTCTAAGGTATGGACACACGGACACACACACACACACACACACACACACACACACACACACACACACACGGCTGGCGTGTGACAGACACTTGTCTGCTTGTCAGACGCGTTTATATACTGTCTATGGTCAGACGCCACTCTGGATTTTGTCGTTTGCTTGTACGGTGGCTTTGAATTGTCAAAAAACCTCTCAAAATACTGGCTGTGGATGCGAAAAACGCAGAAAATCGAACCCGATCCGAATTTTTTTATTACGGACGAAAGTTTCGTAGACAGTGTGCAAGCGTGATTGACATAACGTGAGGTCGAATTTTTTTTTTAACGTGCGAAAATTTCGGATGCGAATTTCGGACTCAGTGTGCAATGGCCTTTAGTCTGCGCAAGCGCCGGAAAGTGTACAAGAGGTAAAAACGATATAAATACTGTTCGTTTTCTCACACAAACCGCTCGTTTCGTGTCTTAGGCCATCAATGTGTACTTACGATGGGGAATTGTTTAATTTGGACTTCTCTGTGCATGCTCTTTGAGGTGGTGACCATAGACCTGCATTATATGACTGACAGACAAGAACGGTTTGACTTAAAAATATCAAAATTGAAACTACTGCGGAAACAAAGACACCTACATCTTGGATGCCCTTGAGGTAAGCTAAAACATACCAAAATTTTATTTCAAAGTGAACTATCCCTTTAACCAAGATTAGTGTTTTGTTCTTCCATCATATGGAAGATGGTTATCCTCATATTTTGATGGTTTAATCGAACTTGTAGGGCCATAAAAAAAAAAAAAATCCCCCTTAGACATCACTTTTGTACGGTGACCGTGAGGGGACATGTTCGGTTCACTTAGTTTTGTCGTGGCCACAACATATAAACTCGTGGGAACGTGATATTAAGTCATGAGAACGTCATAATATGGGGCACGAGATCGCATGTTGAGGGAACGACATCTGTTTCTCGTGGCCACGACTTAATATGTTGAGGGAACGACATCCGTTTCTCGTGGCCACGACTTAATATGTTGAGGGAACGACATCCGTTTCTGGTGGCCACGACTTAATATGTTGAGGGAACGACATCCGTTTCTCGTGGCCATGACTTTATATGTTGAGGGAACGACATCCGTTTCTCGTGGCCATGACTTAATATGTTGAGGGAACGACATCCGTTTCTCGTGGCCACGACTTAATATGTTGAGGGAACGACATCCGTTTCTCGTGGCCACGACTTTATATGTTGAGGGAACGACATCCGTTTCTCGTGGCCATGACTTTATATGTTGAGGGAACGACATCCGTTTCTCGTGGCCACGACTTAATATGTTGAGGGAACGACATCCGTTTCTCGTGGCCATGACTTTATATGTTGAGGGAACGACATCCGTTTCTCGTGGCCACGACTTAATATGTTGAGGGAACGACATCCGTTTCTCGTGGCCATGACTTTATATGTTGAGGGAACGACATCCGTTTCTCGTGGCCACGACTTAATATGTTGAGGGAACGACATCCGTTTCTCGTGGCCACGACTTAATATGTTGAGGGAACGACATCCGTTTCTCGTGGCCACGACTTAATATGTTGAGGGAACGACATCCGTTTCTCGTGGCCACGACTTAATATGTTGAGGGAACGACATCCGTTTCTCGTGGCCACGACTTAATATGTTGAGGGAACGACATCCGTTTCTCGTGGCTACCAGTTTTATAACATGTGGGAACCGAATCTTCACATGCGACACGGGCTCCTCCTTTTACCCCGGTCATAATTTACTTTGTTATTTGTTAATTTAAGTTTCTCATTTGTTTATTGCCAAAATGGGACTTTATTCATGTCTCGAGTATTTCATTCAAGCCAGCAAATTTCTGACGAAAAAGCCCATTCAACTTAAGAATGCGCTTCATGTGTCTTTAACTTACGTACCCATGTCTTAATGCCAGAGACCGCACTATATCTTTATATGACATTCCTAATTCAAAGTAAAATGTTATTTCATAAGTCATCTCCATCTCTGACTGCTGTATATGGTTACAGTATTGACCGGTGTGGTACCCTCAACATAACTCGTGGCCATGAGAAATAGATGTCGTTTTCTCAAAATATGAAGTCGTGACCATGAGAAAAATATATCGTTCCCTCAACATATGATCTCGAGGCCACAACTTTAAATCGCGTGGCCACAACATAATGATGTCGTTACCTCAACAAAATGATCTTGTGGCCACGATTTATTATCACGTTCCCACGACTTAATATGACGTTCCCACTAATGAATATCTCGTGGCAACAACATATTATCACGTTCCCACGAGTTTATATGTTTTGGCCACGACAAAACTAATTGAACCGAACATGTCCCCTCCCGGTCACTGTACCTCTGTACTCACTTGGAAAAACTCACTTGGTCTCATTATAAATAACTTTTTATAAAACAATAGAAGTCTGGGGCAACTAAAGGAAGAACGTTGTCAATGTTAGATAGTTTGTAAAAGACTGATTGGTTCAGAGATGGCAAAGCTCAGGGTCCGACCAAGATAACGGCAGAGGTTGCTTGATCCCACGACAGATATACAAAACAGACCTCCTTCTTCTTAAGGACCTCTGAACGACCCCAGGGTTGAAATCTCTTAAAACCACAGAGACTGAGACTTTACTTATAAAAATACTTCACTAGTTCACACTTACAAATAAGTTAGATAGAATAAATGCGTATTTGGCGTGCTGTCCGAGGAGAGGGCTCCGGGCTCGGTATTCGGCCCGAACCCAGAGTACTCCCCCCGTATTCCTGGCTGTAAAAGATTAAGCCAAGAGTGAGGAGTCGGGGTGGTGGAGGGATGCTGGAAAACTGTCAAGGAATATTAGGTGAGTTGACAGTGTGGATATATATACTTCTTGTCATGCTGATTAGGGTAGACATAATTGTTTGATGACGAGTAGATTGGATTGATTATTTGAACGTGCTCCTCCCGAACTTTGTTTATAAAACATCATATAAAATCATCCCAAAACAATTCTTGATGGACTTATAATCAAACATCGTTCAACTACATAATTCTATATTGTGTCTACAACCTATATGTGTGTCTATTATGCTTAGATCACATATAAGTCATGTAATTGTTATAACTATTAGATGTTTGAATGAAAGTGTGTCTTGTTTCCTATCAGTGCGATCGTATGTTCACAATTATGAAGATGGCTTGATTGAAATCTGTGTAAAATGTTTTGTATTCTTATAATAGGAATGATGTCTAAACTGTGGCCTCTGTACTCTCTGCTAGAGCTGGAGAGTAAGGAGATCACAGATAACACATGATTTACGATGAGAAGTGAAGAAAATGCCACCTCTCAAATAAAGACAGTGTCTAATTGGTCAGAACTCATCCAGGAGGCTGGACAAACATTTGAGTTTAAAATCTTAGGACCCAAACAAAGCTTTGGAAGTGAAAAAGTAGATTCAAAAACGATCATGGAGAAGCCATGACGGAGTAACCATGTAGACGAGCAGACGAAAGATCCCAAATCAAGATCAGAAGAACATGGGTTAAACAGCTTCATTCAAGCCATCTAGCTACTCTCGTCTCAATTTTCTTTCTTTTCTTAGTTTTCTTTTCTTTTCCGTTGTGAGTCTCGGATAAGTTAAGTTTTGTGACAAAGTTTCGGTCCACGATTCGACTGCAAAGCCCACTTCCAACTTCAAAGACTTTCCAACCATCCGCCAGCACACCACGTGATTGGCCGCCCCAGACATCTATCCAGGCACGAGGAGACGCCAGCCAATGAACCCGGGAAACCCGCATGAAGGGAATCCCCAAAAGGAACGCAAAGACAAGCAAGTAACCTCCAGACTCTTAAAGGGTCATGAAACCCCCCTCTTTCAGCTCAAGTGTAGCTCACAATCTTTCTGAAAAATGCAACTTAAATGGGCGTGGATGGCTGTGAGAAGAAGGGAGGGGAGTGGGTGTGGTGTGGCACGGCAGGGGAGAGGGGAGGGGGGGAAACTGTCATCGCCAGTGGCCCATGCATATCGACTGTCACTAAAAACCAGTGGTAACACGTGAGGAAATAGCTGGCAAAGTTAAAGTCTAATGAAAAACACGGACACCTTATTTTTGTCCTTTCAAAAGTAACTTAATGCCCTGCTACATATATTAGCCTACAATAATCATAATTGTATTTAAAACATATAAATTGTTTCTATACACACTATAAATGCATATATTTGAAAAATACGCGATATCACAGTTTGACATGTCTGTCATTGGACAGTTCCACGTGGAGTAATGAATAATTAAGAGCAAGTGTCTTCTCATTGGATAAGAAAACTCAGTACATGAATAATTATGAGACACCGATGAGTCATCAAAGTACTATAGTGCTCTGACACGTGGACACAATGAAGATTTTAAACCCGGAAGATGAAAATAGCGGAAAAAAACTAAAATTTAACCATTTTCCCCCTACAATTAAATCTAACAGATGCCATGAAACCCATACTGATTATTTCTTCACAAGACTTTTGAAAATTGTATGACATAGCCTAGAATATTTGCTCCAAAACTATGTGAAAATCACCCTGACTGCTCATTCAGATAAGACAATATATTGATTTAAAATTTCTAAGACGTGTTTTGTGTGACAAAGCCATATGCGAAGAGGAGTGATCTTCTCATGAATATGTAAGCTTTTCACACCTGAGAAAGACAAAGACACTCCCCTAACTGCCCTATTAGGAGCGATCAGGCCCTGTCATTCAGAGCAACCTTGCACAAAGAATGAGGAGATTTAAAAAAGAATGGCTTTTAGATTGTTTGGATTTATTTACAACACAACACAATCCAAAAATACAAATGACAAAAGAGCACATTGAAAACAATGATCCAAAGACAGAGACCTTTGTGCCATTCCTAAAAACATTGTACATACCTTTCATTTCCAAGGTGTTTGATTTTCACTTTACCATGTTCATGTACAGAGACTCATGTGAATGTTGAAGTCAGCAGGACTCAGTTGCATCTGGTCCCTGAAAGAAAAGAAAAAAGAAAAAACTGTGAACATAATGATATCAAGAGAAACTATAGGGCTGCACGATTTTGGGAATAGATTTTAGATATTTATATTTATATAAAATTTCTTTTTAAAATTCACAGAATACACACACACACACACACACACACACACACACGTTTCCAACAATATATAATGAACACCAGGTTTATTGTGCCTTGTTAGGCATAGGCTACGCAGTGCTGCATAAAATAATAATAACAATAAATTAAATCTTCCAAAAGATTTCAAGAACAACTACGCTAGAGAAAAATATATTGATTATCATATGTTACTTCAAATGTTTCCATTCGTTATGATGACATGAAATGAGATAATAGTAAAAACATAAAGCCTAATGTTTGGTGCATTTTTCCTTTCAAACGCAATCACGCTACAAAATATGATACATTAAAACCCACAGCGCGCTCCAAAATATGATACATTCAAACGCCATCGCGCTCCAAAATATTAAACATTATGGTTATACATATCTATGTTTGAGCAGATATCCACAAACAGTATTTAACAGGAAACACGGGTCTAAATAGTATAATATTCACCATATATCTAGCAACAGTTCAACTGCAATGTGAAGTTTATGCAACAATACCATAAACTAATAAGTAAGAATTTCTTACCTTACATCTTTCTTGTCTTCAAATCGCGTTCTTCTTCTTCTGATGTAAATCCAATGTAAGCTCAGACGTGTCTTCCAAACTCGACGAAAAGCAGAGACTTGTGAAGTGTTTTGGTGTTTTGTGTTTGAGGTAACGAGGGCGTTCGCGTTCCATGTGGAGATTTGCATGTGAATCTCTTTTGCGCGAGTGGGCGTGTCGAATTAAAAAGTAATTAGCAAGCGTTTGAGATACTGGACATCCTGTTGGTTTTATACAAATTACTTAAACAGAGAATATTTGTTTTCAGTTTGAATCCGATCATTTAAAAGTACACACTTAAATGTGTATAAAGGTATATGGCTCATAAATGTGTGAGAAGTATTCACTGAGTTTTGTTTCAGTTTATAGACGTGCTCAAGAAAAAAAAGTTCACCGCGACGGAGAGGCAGAACGCACACCCTGTTTATTTTCTTTATTTTACAAAAGCACAATGTTTTGATTTGATTGTAAGTGGACACATACAAAAGTAGAAATATCACAGATTATTTTTTTATATTTCTTTTTTCTGTATAACCATAAATGACGGAGTAATTTAAGTTTATGTTGCTGCTATGTGAAAAAAATCCAGCAAAACGCGTCGGCGCGTTTCTCGACCTCAGAGGGTTAAGCTGAACTGGTAGCCTGGATGCAGCCGAACTTAGCCCCGCCCACAACATTTTTTGGTCGGGAAGTTCGGTCTGGACTCGTTCCGTTGAGGAGCTATTATGCCCGAACAAAAATTGTTCGGACCAATCAAATTGTCAGGGCGGGCTTTATACGATGATGGACAGATGAGCAACGTAACGTAATCATCCACGTCACCAACGAGCGCTTGGGTTGAATTCGTTTACAACACAGATGACTGCCGCTGGAGAATTGTTATTTCACGAGTTCACACTTACAAATAAGTCAGATAGAATAAATGCATATTTGGCGTGCTGTCCGAGGAGAGGGCGGGCTCGGTATTCGGCCCGAACCCAAAGTACTCCCCCCGTATTCCTGGCTGTGGAAGAACAGGCCGAGAGTGAGTGGAGGGATGCTGAAAACTGTCATGGAATGTTAGGTGAGTTGACAAAGTGAATAAATATATGCTTCCTCTCATGCTGATAGTGTAGACCAGACGGTCATTGTTTGATGACAAGTTGATTGGATTGATTATTTGAACGTGCTCCTCTCGAACTTTGTTTATAAAACATTATGTGTAGATTCCGCCATTGCGTCTGTTATAGAAGATATCGACAGCGCATTCATTTTAAAAGAGGAACAGAGAACCACGATCAAGGCATTTGTCGATCGGAAACATGAATGAAAAACATACATCACTTACTCCGTTGCTCTGATTGGTTATAGGTCTATCCAATTGAGTGCAGAGGCATTTTCCTTCCTGGTTCAGTTAAAACACGCCCCATAATCAAAGCTCAATGGAGCAGTATCAGACTCACATTCTGACTAGAATCTGAGTATGACGACGTCAGGCTACTGAACTGGTGCATTGATATAAATTTAATAACCCGCCTAAGAAACGATAGAAGGGTTAAATTAATGATTGATGGTTCGTTCAGGTCATGTGTTATAAGTGCATATAGAAGCTTGGGATTTCATCATCTCACTCTTAAAAATCGTTCTTTCCTCACTCTCTTTCTTTCTGCAACTCGTATGAGTGTGTGTGCGTGTGTGACCATCTAAGTTACCTTGCTAATAAATAGTGTTTCATTATAATTTGGATATTTATATCCGCTGCAGAGCTGATAGTTACGGCTGGTTCAAATGAACGCTGGACGAGTCATTTGCATGGCCGTAATAAGTGATTCTTTCGAATTCCCTATAAATTAATTAATAATTGCTTTTGAGCTAAATTCAGAATCACTACATTACGTTACATAGGGATATGGTTAATGCCAGGGACACACTAAGCCGACGATCGGCCGTCGGGCAATTTTGGGCCGTTTTTGAGCATCAGCCGACTTGTTTTTTTCGTTGGCTCTAGTCGGACGTCGTTTTTTTTTAGCCCATTCAACGCGTAGAATCAGCATCGGAATGTCAGTGAGAGAGAGAACTCTGATTGGCTGATCAGTTAAATGGATGAGTCAGTGCACGAGAATAATAGCAAAACAGCGCAAGTCAATACGATACAGACAGAAGGCTGTTCTAATTTTACGAATAAAGAAAGTGATCAGCATGATTGATATTCAAAGTGGTGAGCACGCACTGCTTTGTTTGCGCTTTGTGTATCTGCAGCCTACAGTGTCGGGAATGACGAATAAAGACATCACAGTTTTCTCCAGAGCGAGTGAATCAAAACTTGTGTTCTGTAGAAGAGCAATTTAAGTAATAGAGGAAGACTTGTTTTTGTCTGTATATCTGAAATAGTAACCTTTTAATTAAATTAATTCATATTGAAGAAACATAAGATACAATTTCAGGACTGTTAAACAGTTATTTTTGACATGTTGCTAAATAATTCACACTGTTTAAATTATACAGAAGCAGAATCCTGTGGGTAAAGCAGGTAGCCTGTGAAAGTGGAATAGTTGTACCGTCGATCCACAAAGATCCAACATCTGACCCACAGCGTCACGTGAACCTCCTCTCCAACATCCAGCTCCATCACGGCTCCATTGGACATTTGGTCGTTGCGCTCACTAGAATTATATTCGTATGAAGACACAAATCGTGCCTTGCCTTTAAAGATGCTCAGACCCATATCATGGGAGGCAAACGCGGAGCCTGAGTACCTGAAGTAATACACACCCTTAACAGGTGCAGTGAAGACTCCTGCAAAGATATTTTAGTCTCATTTTATCATCATATAATAAGCAGCAACTAAACCAAATCTGGAGCATAACAAATACTCTGTATCTACCTTTAAGTACTTGTATAGAGTACATTCTAGTTTTAAATGCTATACAGAGCAGAACAAAGCAAGGATCTCGATGTTACAAAGTACAATTATTGAGTTATTTTTTATTTTTTTACCACAGAAAGTCAAACTAAATATGCAGTTACCTGTGACAGGGTTGTATGCATCACCAACGTTTGTTAGGACTTTATCAAAGATGAGTTTGGTCTCTGTACTAAAAGGCCCTCGGTTTGTATCCTCTGTTGCCGACATGGATGCAGTGAATGCCACTTTTGGACTCTCTGTGTGTGGAGAAGAGTATTTCCAAAAGGAAATGTGAATAATGCTTGCTCATGCTAATTGGTAATAGTTGCAAAGTTACAACAATGTCCAGATACTGTATCCATACCCCCAAGAAATTGGAGAATTTACCCTTAACCTGTTTCCGCAGGTCCTGAATCAAGATTTTCTGCTCTTCGAGTTCATTTTTGGCAGAGTTCAGATCCGTTCTCAGTCCATCAAGCGAAGCTTTAAGCTCCTTCAACTCAGAGAAGATATTCACCACAGGAGTCATAATATCCGCATCCTGTGGCATGCAGGAACTTATTATCGAGATGAAGAAGATCTGTAATAAAGCCATGACGACCGTTTCTCTGGTGCTAAAGAGAAGAGCAGAGATCTACAGTTGCTGTGCTTCTTATTTGTATAGAGCTACCCTTGGTTAATGATTAAGAATTTGGAGTTTTTTGATCTGTCATGAGATTTACGGCTGATGTCTGAGGAAAAAACAAAACAAAACAACGCAAGTACTCAGATTTGACTAATCAATACAAAACTTTCTAGAATTGCACAAGTGAATTTCCATTATGTTGTAGGCAACAAACTGCTCATATTAGTGTAAAATTAGATGTTCTGTAAAGGGAAAAATCCTGTGATAACAGCATGGGTGTTTTATTTACATTTTTAGACATATCAGGGTTTCCCGGAGGAAATGTGTCAGTTAAGTTGGTGAGGTTGGGTTTGGGGGGGGGGGGGGGGGGATCTTGTGTGATAGACTACAGGCTCTGTACTAAATTTAACAATTATTTATTTAACACTAAATATTAAATTTAAATAACAATTTATAATTTATAAATAACCAGCTTTTCAAAATAACAGATGCAATGTGCAATTATAACAAACTATACAAATATTTAAAAATATTTGTGCTAAAAAGTGCAAAACAACATAACAACTGAAACAACAACAACTGAATTTTAAACCAAATGCCAGATGAAGGTATTTTTTTTGTTGTTTTTTTTGGTTACATGATGTTGTAGAATGATGACATTCAACCACGAGATGCCGCTGTTCAAACGCATCACACGATTCAGAGGCTTATCACTTATTTAAAGATTAAGTAGAGCTTAGATCGGGCCCAAAAAATCAAGCCCGACCCTACCCAAGCCCGTGCACGTTGTGTCCGAGCTTGGCCCGACACATTAACTGTAATTATGAGCCCGATCCGGATTTAAACCCGACCATTTTTTAATACGTGGGCCGTTATAACCAGGGGCGGCGCCAGATAATTTTTTAACGCAGGTGCTGAGGGGGTGCTAGATATATTATATATAAATACTATTAATAAATTAGCAAACATTTTAATATTTAATATTAAATTATTTTAATTATCACAATTAAAGTATTAATTTTATTAAATTGAACAAGCACCACACTCAGCATTCAATCAAATATTCTAAAAGATTTATTAGGCTATTATTAATAATGTTATTTCAACATAATATCTCGTTATTTCGTAATATGTACATAATATGTGTGCATGCAACAAGCAAGATGTGCATTTGTAAATCATGTGACAGGCGTGCATTGATTTAATATTAATAAACAGTGTCGGCTGCAACTTCAAAGATGAAGTTGACGATCGCCATCTCCATAGTAAACGCGCCTATAGAGAGAAATGCACATCATGGATTACATAATCAGAGAGTTGCCTATTTCTTTTTGTTTTGAATTGTTTCATTTAAAGACATTTCAAGCTTTCTTTAGATATATTTATCATGTCTGTGAGGCATACACTGAGTTTCGGTTAAGTTAGGATGAGGTGCGCTCCAGTTAACGTGCAATGCAAGTGACCGCGGCACGCCAGCGCCTCCATGATTATATTGTCTGCTATATTTGCTTCTTATTTATTAAATACAGGCAAATCGTTGATGAAAAATTTATTAAAATTAAGATACAATTTATACAAAACTAAATTCACTTTAAAGAAAGGCTTTCTACAAAACAAAACTTAATGAAGTGGTCAAAATCATGTCTGACCCACTTCATGTCTCTCGATATATTGCGCATCCTATCTTACTCGTGCTGTTCACTTTCCATAATCAACATAGATGGAAAAAAAATAACATTATAATATTTTAACAAATATGAAACTAAATGAGCTTATTTAATGGCTACAACACATATAGTAGGCCTACAGACTCTCTATTTGTACAAATTGCTGCACATTCATTTACTTCTGAATTTTGCACACATAAGTTGAAAGGCATTTGTTTGTGCATAGTAAAACAAATCTGCAACATTTATCAAGTTCACGAATAATTGTGCGTGCATTTATTAATTATTATCTTAATGAATGATGCAACAAGGACGAAGCATGTAAACTGCGTTGTTTGTTTATTCAGAATGGAATGGATCGCAAATGGATCCGAATGAAGAAACGTACATTTTTTTTTTTTTTTTAAACGTGAACAATGATGAACACAGAAAATGAACAAGAATAAACTTTGGATGGCCTAGGAGGAGTAGGCCTAGGCTACTACTCTAATATAATTCAAGGTTTTAGAATATAGAATATTTTTTAAACAAAATAAATATTTTTAAAGCCTACTATTCCGGGCCCGGTGTGATGCGTGCGAGCGGAGGAGACATGTGACTAGTTGCATTTTGTAACACAAGTGCTTGATCAAGGGCCCGGCCCGAGGATAGTGGCGGGAAATATCGGCCCGACCCGGCCCGAGGATAGTGGCGGGAAATATCGGCCTGACCCGGCCCGTGTGTTGCTTAGGCGGCCACCTTAGTTCCAAAGTGCTGCGGGAAACCTAGCATATGTTCTTTCTTAAAACCTTTCCTCCAGCTTTATTCTTCAAGTCTACCACCAGTCTGAGGAACAAAAGTATTTTTCTATTTATTTTCTATTCAGCATAATCAACAAAATAAAACTCCTCGCAAACAATAAAATATTTGTTTTATTGAATCAGAATACACTACTACTTTTGAACAGACATTAAATTAAGTGGGAAAAATGTCTCAGGTTACGCATGTAACCATGGTTCCCTTTCAAAAGTTACAATCGATGCTGCACTGATCAGCGCATTGGGAACGTCTTTAACATGACCAGCTGTGAATATGTGTGCAACACGTCAATGAAATTGACCCGGAACTTTTATAGCCTTGGGCGGTGGCGTCACCGGAACGTGGCGCGCTGCGAGGCTATAAATAGATGAGCCACAGCTGCATCGACAGGTCTTTTGTCTTCAGACCATACTGTGATGTGTGTGCGCTTCTCAAGCTCTCAAAAATTCTCTGTTTCCTCTGATAGGAGTTAGTTTTTGCTAGGCAGTGCGCAGAGAAAAGAAAACAAAAGAAAAGAAAGAAAAAAGGAGTGTTTTACAAAACAAACGGTGTGTGCCTCCGTGTTCACGTCCAATGGCTGAATCAGACACACACCAATGCTGTTTTTGTTTGTTTGGAGAAAGAGCATGCTGCCCTTGCGTTTGAGCATGGTGATTAGGAGAACTGTGGAATGTTCACAGTTAAAGAGCTTCGCGTTCGCTTTGCTTATTTCAAAGGGGTAGCACCCACAATGCGATTGTGAGGCTCGCGTGTCGATCTGGCTGAGGAGTGAGAGACGGGTGCGTCCCTATCGCTCGCTCTCTCTCCAGATCGCGATGTCCTTTCGCCTGACTACCGAAGCGTGCCTCGGCGCTTCTTCGGCTCAGGCAGAGGACACTGAATCTCGTGAGTTCGCCGCCTCCGAGCATTCCTCCCGTGATGATAAAAGGGAGGACTGCTCATGGGTGCAGGGGCGTGTGGGTTGTACGATAATGCGCCAGTCCGTAGAGACGCTCGTGGGCTATCTCTTCTCTGGGGCTCATCATCATTTAAGCAGTCAGCACACCCCACCAAGCCGTGTATAATAACATCCACGCTGGTGGGTGTCAGACTGGTGCTGCTCTGTACACTATGGCAGTGTTACAGTCATACCAAGCTGATCTGCTTAAAAAAAAGAAAAAGAAAGAAGAACAAATGGTGGGCTCAAAAGCAGAGTGCGGCGAGTTGCACTCCCCCTCGTAAAGCCTGGGGACTGGCTCGTTGCGCTTAGCAGCCTCATAATAGACCTGAGACAAAAATCCTGAACCACTGTAACATCCCCGCCACCTCTGGTGAATCGGGGGGCAGCAGTTTCCAGCTAAATATTTAATGTTTTGTTGTTTCCTGTTATTGCCCAGGACACAGAGCATTTAACATTCCCCCAACAGGAAGTATTAAAATTGGTACCCCTTTAAAAAGACTTTGGCAGCGTGAAAGCTACTGCCGGGTATCTCTCTTTGCGTCCTAAAGACAGTAAAAAGGAATATGTTGCCCTCCTCGTTTTAACGGCGTGGTTCTCCCTACCGTGAAACAGGAGTAGGCCACAACACTGGAAGTTCCTGAGGTTGGCTTATGGGGGCGAAGCTTACCAATATCGGGGTCCTTCCATTCGACCTAGCCATATTACATAGACGATTAGTTGATACTGGCCCAGTCTCAAGAGCTTGCACTTCAATATCGAGATCGATCCTCGCTCATCTTCTCTCTCTGGGGCTGAGATGCAATGCCAAGAAGAGCGTTTTCTCTCCTGCCCAGAGGCTAACGTGCTTGGAGGTAAAATGGGACTCTGTCACCATCGGGGGCACATCTGTCTCCCCTCGTGTCAAGACAATTTTAAACACCCTAAGCAACATCTGGCTAGGTCAGGACATTACATAGGTCTCATGGCAGCTGCGTCCACAGTGATCCCTCTGGGCCTTTTGCACATGAGACCACTTCAGTTGTGGCTCATAACCGGGGGATTTCATCTATACAATCCCTAAAGGCAAATAAGGTCAAGGGCACATACTGAGTGCTTTTTTGTCCTTTCTAAAAATCCATGTTTATGGTAAGTCACGCGCTGAACGCTTCGTGCACTTTCTAAAATCCATGTTTACGGTAAGGGTCACGCGCTGCGGCTTTGTTCCCTTTCTACGTGGTTCAGACCCCGGTTCCTTGCCTTGGGTCCCACTCTAGGTGCGTCTTGCCGTCGCAGAATGCAAACGACAGACGCCTCCCTGTCGGGCTGGGTAGCGGTCTTAAGTGGTCGTCCAGCCCAAGGGATCTGGGTAGCATCATCTTGATTGGCACATCAGTTGCCTCGAATGGATGGCTGTATTTTTGGTCCTGAAATACTTCCTCCAGTAGTTTAGGGGCTATCATGTCCTAGCGCAGGTGGACAATACTATGGTAGTCGCCTACAAAAATCGTCAGGCTGACTGTGTTCGCGCCTTCTAACAGGTGAGCACAGCAGGCTCTGCTTTAGGGTCAGGACAAGTTCCTGTCCCTTAGGACGATTTACACGGTTCGTCATCAAGGGTACTTGCCTCTTACTGATAGCGCCTTGTTGGCTGAACAGAGTTTGGTTTTCGGAAATAATCTCTCTCCTCAACGGTTTGCACTGAGCGATACCGAACAGGAGGGACCTTCAGTCTCAAACGTGCGGGGACAATATCCCCAGCCCGAGTCGTGGAACTTCATCCCGTAAAAGAAAACGGAACACTGAAGACGCCCTGCTAAAGAGATTGGAGAGGCTGGACGAAGAGAGGCAAAGTGCCATGCAGCAGGACAATGAAGACTACAGATTTGCTTTGGTTATGGCTGACATGCTTGTGAAAGTGGACCCAAGGAAGAAGCTTGATGTAAAGTTCAAGCTGAATCAGGTCCTTTTTGAAGCACTGAGGGACAACGATGCATAGACTTTTTTGCATTTTCTGCCCAAGACTTAAATACTTTGTTTGTAATGTGTGTAAAGTTTTTTTGTTGTTGTTTTATTATGTAACCTGTATTATTTAAAATTAGAACCCTAACCTAACCCTACAAAAGAGATTTGTATATATAGTTTGCTGTGAAATAAAAACAAAATCTAAAGACTTTCTTTTGTGTCCCATTCATCAGTGTCTTCACAAATAAACATAATCGCTGCAGTACACCGATGGTGACAGACAGTGATAAACCTCATCCTTTATAGAGACATTTGCATTGATGGGCGACCATAAAAGCCACTCATTTTGTGAATAGGACCACATTTGCATTAAGCACCCCATTTGCACTTGTCTAAAGTAACTGCTTACATTTACAAAATAAGCCTACAATAGCAGAAATAAGCCCTGCTGATGAAATTAAAGGTTTAAACACTTTGCAGTAAGGATTCAATTGTTTAACTAGTTTATATGCAGTAAAAGTGCAATAAACCTACTGCATTAATTACTCTTTTTTTATATTAATTTCAGCAATTAATAATACAAACTCAGTTACTGTGAACTAATATTAACAAACAATAAAAACCTGTATTTTCATTAACATTGCCAAAGAGTAAAAAGGTAACGCATGTCTACAGTAACTAACATTTGAAGTGGATCTGAAGTTTATCAAAGTTGTCCTAAGACAACAACGGGTATTGTTCATAATTCATGTATAACTTTGATGAAAGGTTTTGATCCATTTCGAATGTCGACTACTGTACATTAATGTCAACAAGTGAAACTGCATTGCAAATTGTTACCAAGGTGAATTGACGCTAAATTACATTACATTTACGAGATGTTAAATATCAAAAGAGTTCTATGTATATCTTCTCACCATCATATTATTTTTCTCATTTCAAATCAGTGATTGGTCTATGAGCATTTTGATACTGTTTATATAACAAGAATGAAAACACAACCTGTGCGTTACTATTTATTGCTTTATTACAAATGTTGTAATTACATATACATGTAAATAGAAAATAGGTATTGTAAAACACAAAACAAACACAACACAACACAACAACAACAACACTGTTCAATTACTTTGTTGCTAGTTTGCAACTTTACTGCAGACAGCCCCTTTTGACGACAGAGTCCTGCCAAGGTACAAGACCCTGTTGTGTGTTAAAAAATGACTTCAGGTCATTTCTCACTGCGACTGCAGCCCGGGATGTTTGTGCAGATGACATTCTTCCTTCTGCAATCAAGTTGTTGTCCCCAGACACAAGCCTTCTCCATTCTCATGGCATCTGTTCCCCTGTTTCTGTGGTACCATCTGCAAAATTTTGAGGAATGTACTTGGATGCAGGAGATGTTGCAGCATCAGTGAGGGTTAACATATTGTGAAGAGCCACACAAGCCTTCATAACATCCACAGCTTTTTCAGGATGAAACTCCATTGGCCGTCCAAGAATCCTCCAGCGTGCAGCAAGGATACCAAAAGTGTTCTTGATGACTCGCCTGGCCCGTGAGTGTCTGTAATTGTATACTTTACGGGCATCATCCAAGTTAACACCTGTAAAACAAACAAGTGCACAGATTTATGATAATGTTCTTTCTTACATTGTTCACATCAAATACATGTTATATTAGTTAATTTATGGCACAATTTGATTTTGTTTTTACCTGGATATGGGCGTACCAGGTTCACGCAGCATCTCCCAGGAACACATGTGGCAGTTTGATGTTGGTGCCTGGCAGGTTTTCAGGCTGTGGGAGTTCAAGAGTGCCGTTAAGAAGTCTGGAACCAAAAATACTGTCCTTGAAAATCCCACCATCACTTTCACGTCCATACAAGCCAATGTCCACCATGGTGAAACGATACTTGGCATCACAGACTGCCATTAGAACAATGGAGTGGGTTCCTTTATCGTTGAAAAAGTCACTTCCAGCATTTGGGGGTGCCTTGATTAGGACGTGTTTCCCATCCACACACCCCAAACAGTTGGGAAAGTTCCACACTCTCCAAAATTCATTCTTAATGTCAAGCCACTCGTTGCCTTTTGGTAGCGAGATAAACTCGCCTTTTAAAACAGTCCAGATTGCTTGGCAGACCTCACTCACTATCACTGAGACTGTGGTCGATCCCAATTTGTAGCTGGAGGCAACACATTTTTGGGAACTTCCAGATGAAAGTATGCGAAGAGTGACAGCCAATCTCTCTTGCATACTTACTGGGCTGCTGTGGGTTCTTTTATGGTCCAAATAAAGTTTGATACGATGTAGCAAGTGTTCGAACCGCTGAGCAGACATTCGAAAGTAGCCAAAGTGCATTTGCTCATCCACTGCACGCATTTCTTTGATAAGAGCACTGTACTCTCCATCTCTTTGCCGAGTGGTGTTTAAAGGGCGAACATACCATCTTCTTCTTCTCCTTTGTCTTTTAGTTAACATCAACAAACACAACAACTCTTCTTCAGCATTCAGCACGTCCAGAGGCACCATGTTCTCACTGTTGTTGTTCCGGCAAACTACTTCTTCACCGCCAATTCCTGGTGGTTTAGAGGAGAATTACTCCGAGTCGCCCCCTGTCGGTTCAAAGAATAGTACAACGGCGAGCGTGTCAAGTATAAACGCCTCGTCCGTTTGGGGAGATGCGTGCGCAGTCTGCGGAGACTCGCGCTGCGGAGCCAGGCAAAAGTATAAACAAGGCTTAAAGCGAGTGTTTGAAGCGAAATAGATGCGCGTTCAGAGCTAAGGCGGGGCTACAGATTAGGTGTCCCTAAAGAACCCGCATATGTCTATGCGCGTATCTAACAGTAGTTCCGCATTACATTAATTAATGTGCACGCGAGTTTTATTTATTTTTATACCGTGTAAATCCATGCACCGAACCGTGACGCACGTACCGTTTCTGTTCAATACTTACATGTACCGTTCCACCCCTAATAGGTATCGATCATATTTTTTTCTCCCCTCCGATCTCCGATCTAGCGTTCTGGGCCAGTATCGGCACAATACCGATGACGTGGATCGGATCGGGACATCCCTACCTTTAGGAATTCCAAATGGCAAAAGTCTTTATTGATTTTCAAGCCTACATAAGCCATTGACAAATATAATAGTAAATATAAAAAATATTTTTTGTTGTCCTTCATCTTTTTTTTCCCCCATTTTATTTCCCATTTTAAATCTCTTTTAAACAGATGTAATTTGCATTGAAATTCCAACAGGTGTGAGAGTGGCTTGAATTTCCAGACTCTTTTGGTCACTATATTAATTAGAAAAGGCAATTAGGCATTGCTAGAGTCTTAGCATGAGCATATTCTCTCTGTCTGTCTCTCCATGGCCTCTTGGCATCTCCGGCAGGATTCCAATCCAAGGCTAACAGTGACATTTGCTCCTCTGTTTGTGGCTCTTAAAGAGCAATGAGTTTCCATCTGTTGTCTCGCTTTTTCACCATTTCCATACATGGACAGACAAAAGACATGGAGAAGCCTTATGATCCAGGCAACGTGTGTGTGTGTGTTTATTAGAAGAATGTAGCCAGGCTATGTTATAGCAGTATGCATTATTATTATTATTGTTAATGACAGAAATGTCATATGAAAATGTTATTAAAGCGTTCAAATAAACAAACAAACAAACAAAAAAAAACTTTAAATCTATAAAATGTTTTGTTGTGTAAAGTTTCAGTTAAAGCATATTTAAAAAGAAAATTAACCTTCAAGTCTATAAATTGCTTGTTTATACCTGCCCTGGACTCCTTGACCCAGATAGCATTCCCAGGCTGTGGAGGAGAAACATGATTCTACTGACTCGATCAGAATCTAATGCCAGCCATCACATGCTCCCAAAACATACTCCAAAATTTCTTAAGGCCCAGAATAGGGGGCAGTCTTATGGAGGCAGTCGTGGCCTTATGGTTAGAATCAAACTGGTAACCCAAAGATTGCAGGTTTGATTCTTAATATCGGCATGGAACGACTGAAGTTCCCTTGAACAAGGCACCTAACCCCCCATGGCAAAATGGCTTCCCACCGCTGCGGGTTTGTGTGTCCACTAGTGTTGTCAAAAATATCGATATTTCGATAAATATCGATACTGAAATATCTGAACGATACCAATACTAATTTCCTGAAGTATCGATACTAGCCGAGCTGTCACTTTCACTTCTCTCCAAAGGCGCGTTGACAAACACCACAAGCGCACTCGTCTCATTCGCTCTGGTTAAATAGCAAAAGTGAAGTGAATGGGGCCGATCACACTTGACGTGTTTTTTGCAGTGAGAGGCGCCTATTTTCAATTGGTTTCCAGCGAGCGTTCTGCGCGCTGTTTATGTGCCTGCTGCGCCTCGCGGGCCTTCCGTTTTAATGATGAAAGCTAGTTGCTTGAACGCCCGGAGAGTGCGATGATGGAGGATAAACTTGTGGTGCTCTCGCGGGTTACCAGGAGCTTATAACGACTTCACGAACCGTAACTACCACAATGTTAACAGAAAGTAAATAAAGTTAATAAAAGGCTGATTTGACGTTTACTTGACTGACAGGACAGCGGTTTCAGTGGTTGCCGAGCAACATAACAAACGCAGCGCACTGCTCGTTCTGTGTGATGAGTGCTGTGTGCCTCGCGTGTTCGAACCTGAAAAACGCGTTAGTGTGATCGGGGCCTAATATAGCTAAGCACCTGAAAGACCGACATCGGGATCTATATAAATAATTTCGAGAGGTTGGTAACTCTTCTCATTTTAACATTTCTGAAACATTAACCAAGATGGCCTAGTATTGTTGTTGATATGAGTGTGTGTTGTCTCGTTTTTTCACCGTAATTCTTAAAGTTAATATAATCTGACTGAGAAATCTTAGACAAGTAACGTTAAATATTTTAACTGTGGTCAAATGTAAATTAACTTGTGCTTATTTAACTTTATTCAAAAATTAGTATTTAATTCTGCAATTTGCCTTCATATCTTATCATCAATTTGATTACACAGATACTAATTAAACTCAACTGAGCTATTGAATGACATCTTTGAATTCAATAATGAAATGCCTTTA
Source organism: Leuciscus leuciscus (assembly GCF_965113295.1). Classification (NCBI taxonomy): domain Eukaryota; kingdom Metazoa; phylum Chordata; class Actinopteri; order Cypriniformes; family Leuciscidae; genus Leuciscus; species Leuciscus leuciscus. The sequence continues at coordinate 58,660,949 of NC_138726.1, read as the reverse complement.
ACTGAAAATGTTATGTTTTATCTTATTATTATACATTACTGACACTATATCCTCCAATTTGATACTGTTAAGGGCTTTGACACAATCTGTATTGTTAAAAGCACTAATAGTATTGTTATCGCATATAATGCACTCACGTTTGTTTAAATCTGTTCATCAAATAACGTTAATGTATTAACCAGCATTAATGCTTTTGAACAAGTGCACTACTTCAGACTTGTTATATTTAGCTTTAAATAATAAAAAATAAAAAAACTTAATATTGTGGCAGTTTTTTTCTCCGTGGTATCGAAAATGGTATCGAATATCTATATTTTTCAAGGTATCGTATCGAAGTTAGAAATTCTAGTATCGTGACAACACTAGTGTCCACAGTTTGCAGTATGTGTGTTCACTACTCACTGCTTATAATGTGTGTGCACTAACTTGGATAGGTTAAATGCATTTGGCCAATTCCGAGTATGGGTGGCCATATACTTGATATCTGGAAATTGAAGCCACTCACACACCTGTTGGAATTGCATTTGCCAATATGATAAATATCAAAGCAAATAGCATCAGTTTAAAAGAGCTTTAAAAAGGTTTAAAAAAAAGTGTTATTTGTACACGCTGTGACTATACAGATCACAACTGTGAAAAATGATCAATGATCAAAAAATGTTTGCATTATTTTGTCACTTATTGGGATTAGTATGCTACCTTATCCATTTACATCCAGTCTTTGTGCTAAGCTAGGCTATGACTGTGGGTGTGATTACGATGAAAGTGACCAATCATAAGAGGGTCAGTGCCCTCCTTGGTTTCCGCCCCCAAATTGTCAAAAGTCATGTAGACTCGAGGGAGCAGAAATCCACTGCGCGAGCAGAAGCCCGCTGCGCACGAGCAGGATTCCACTGTACAAGCAGAGTTAACCTATGAGAGTATGCCAGGCGCTCGCTCGCAGCTACATGTACACCTCTCGGTTGTTGAATTTGTGCGCGAGTACTTTTATCATGCCAGCTGAAGGTTCATTTTTGCGCGTGTGAAATAACATCATGTGCTCGTGAGCATGTCTTACACGCTCATGACTTTTGACTAAAAAATAACGCCATACAGAACACCGCAGTCCATAGTGTTCTCACGCAAGCAAAGTCATGGAGTTCCGCTTTTAAAATCATCCCAGTGCAGTGTTGAGTTGTGGAAAGGTCCAGTATCAGTGCAAAAGGTAATTTCTTTTTAGATGTTTTAGATGTAATGTGACTGAGAACTGCATATTTCATCACAATAAAGCAAGCGTAACATTTATTAGACTGATATTTTAGATTTGGAAGACATTCTTTGCCATGATGTTCTATAAACACAATGGTGTTTACAATCTGTTTTTCTTTTAATCAAATCAAGTGCTACATCTGAAAAGTAAGAGGAATTGGTGACATTATCTGAAAAGGAACGGCGGAGCACGTGATTACATTAGATGGCTTGTGATGTGATCATAGTGAATGCTAGAGGTAAAAATAGCATTATGATGATAGCATTGTGAGCTCGTGAGACACTGATCTTTTTTGCATACCTGACTACAGCATAAGATCCCACATCAACAGAGAGATTCAAGAGAAGTTAAGAAACAGATTTGATGCAACTTGTTCTGTTTTTTTTGTTTTTTAAACATAAGTAAAGAAGTTTTTTGCTTTTTACAGAAACCTGAAGACACAATGGCAATGGATCAGCAGTGTCTTCAGAGAAAGTGGAGAAGTTCATGGAGAACAGCCAGAGAGGATGAAAACATGAATGGTGGAAATGAAAGGATGGATGTGAGCAAAGAACAGGAAGACCGGAAGAATCCAGTGGAGGAAAATGAGCGGTCGAAAGAAGAGGAGCTGCAAGTACAAGCATATGGAAGTGAGAAGGCTGTTGATGACTATGATGGATGTAGTGTTTGTTTTCCTTTTATGCATGTAAACAGTAACAGTGACGTTATGTGTACAAATAATGATAAGGCAGGTGATGAAGAGTATGCTAATAAATATGACAACAACAGTAATGAAGAGAATGCTGATAAATACGACAACAAAAATAATGATGTAGAATATAGTAACAGTTTACCTCTTAGGTCTACAAATGGTGACGGCTCAGTTGCTACATGTAAACATATAGATAAAGGCACTGATAAAGCTCACAATAAATATGATGATGATGATGATAACTGTTTTGCAGCTGCCTCCGTCAGTACCGATGACATTGAAGATTCTGAAAAAGACTCAACTTTTAGAGGTTTAACATTTAGAGATGAAGAGCAGCAGATGACAGACTCATCAGATGAATATGATGGACATTGCAGTTTTGAAGATTTTGATGATTGCGACCGGTATCCCAAGAAGCTATACTCCAATCCAGCGTACCCAGGTGCGGTCTTCGAGGCTCTGGAGAACATGAAGTTGTATTCTGTCCTCACTGACTTGACCATCTACACAGAGGACGGACATCAATTTCAGGTTAATTCTATTGTCCTGGCTGCGGTCAGTAACCTTATTCAGTTGAGGCTCAGACAGAAACCCAGACAAGAACGGATTATCGCATTGTGTTTGGGGCCTGAGGTTCATGGTTTGGGGTTGGCAGCAGTGGTGGAGTTTGCCTATACGGGGAACATCAGCATTCTGAACAAAGCAAATATAGAGTTGGTCAGAACTGCAGCTGTTCGCCTTGAAGCTCCGAGAGTTCTGGAACTCTGCACAGAGGAGGAACAAAGAGAACAGGACAAGGCAATAGGGAAGAAAGAAGGCAGAAAAAAAATTTCTGCAGAGGAACATATGAATGATAGTCTACAGCATATCCGACAGCTGTGGACACAGAGAGTGGGATGTGATTTGGAGCTTGAAGCAGAGGGAAGAGTGTTTCATGGTAAGAAATTTGTTAATATGAGGTTTAAGTTCCCTATGCACAAATTAGATGATTTCTTCATGTTGTAGAAATATAGACATCACAGCATTAATTTGATCCCCTGTGCATTTGCGAAACTGCTCGTAAACTTGTATTTATTTCCCACCCTCATGAAGCTCACCGGGTGCTCCTGGTTGCCAGCAGTGACTATTTCAGAGGCATGTTTACCAGCGGTATGAAGGAGAGCAGGCAGAAATTGGTGTCTCTGCAGTTAGTCAGGGCTGCCAAGCTTGAGGCCCTCCTCCACTACAGTTACAGTGGGGCTCTTTCTCTTGGATGGGGCTGCGTGTTTGATCTCACCTGTACATCTCTTCAATTACAGTTTCAGACTGCCTACTCACTATGCCTTAACTTCATGGAACAAGAAATAGATGCTTACAGCTGCCTGGACGTTGTATCTTTCGCAGAGGCCTATGGGATGTCCGACCTACTTGCACTTGCCAATAACTTCGTCTTGAGGCACTTTCAAGATGTGTCCATCACTCCGAAGTTCCACGATCTTCCTGTAGAAAAAATTAAGAAATACCTTCAAAGTGACTCCCTCTACGTTCTCTCTGAGTTGCCTGTGTTCAAAGCAGTCATGTCTTGGATCGAAGCCTATCCTAAACAACGGGTGAAACTCGCCAGGGAGCTGATGGGGACCATCCGCTTTCCTCTCATGACCTTTAAGGAGTTCGATGAAGTCATGTCTGTAACATCTTGGCCTCGAATTGGTGCCAAACATGTCTATAAGGGTCTCTTCAAGGAGTTCTTCTCCAGTTCTTCAGATGTTCAGTCAAATATCAGGGTCTACATGCCTAAAGACACTATAGTCCTTGTTGGGGGTGAGAAGATCACTGATAATTTTGACAAACATAGACCCAGCAGGGAAATGTGGTTTAGCAATTCTTTGCAGAACCATGTCGGATTGGTGAAGAAAGTAGAGTGGAAAATGCTGGGAACTTTACCCGAGAAACCAAGATTCAGTCATGGAGTTGGGACGATAAGGGGGAAGCTTTACGTAGTTGGTGGACGGCATTATTATGGCCAAGCTGATACAATGAAATGCACCTACATGTAAGATGAAATTTGAGGCTTTTTCTGTCTAACCTTGTTCAAGTTTACCCCCTCATACTATGGACTACTTGTTCAATCTCTGATCTAGGTATGATCCCATCCAAAACTCCTGGCAAAGGTTGGCTGATATGCATGAGAGAAGAGGCAGCTTCACTGTAGTGGTCCTGAATGGTAAACTATATGCTATTGGAGGAGAGAGATACTCAGGGGTCAACATGGAGAGTGTAGAGGTCTACTGCCCCAACACAAATTCTTGGAGGTTAGTACAATAAATAAATAGCACACACAACATCAGCTGTTGTTCTTGAAACATGTCTAGCAAGTAATCACAGACCAAACACAACTGCAAACCCTAAACCATGTGTGAATGTTGTTCAAGACCGAAACCCCAGATCAAACCCTTACCCTAATATTTGATTTGTTTACGGATAAGGGTAGGTGGCATATTTAACTTTGAACAAATGAAAACAAGTTTGAGATTGACAGATGTACTGTACTGTCTTAAGGTCTACTTCTCACAAAATGTTTTCCAGAGGTTTGTGTCACCAGAAATTGACAGCCAGGTTAATAACATTACTTATACAGCATGTCTTGTATGTCTATCCCTCATATCCTCATTAAGCGCTTTCCATTAATATTAGGAATGTTGTTTCAGGACTAACAACAATGTAATTCTGAATCATGTCCTACTTCGCTATATAACTTTATTCAGAGTAAGAGTTAGGTAGATTTAAATGTCATAGAACATATTGCAAATGTATAGCAAAAGTCAAACTCTTTCTAATAGCTTGGTTATAATAGTGAGTGATGCTGGTAAACCTGGCCCTTCTCTTCTTAATTCTCTACTTCTCCAGTTTTGTCTGCCCATTAGACCAAGCTCTATGCTGTCATGCAGCCAGTGTATGGAATGGCACAATCTTCCTATCCGGAGGCTTAAACAGCCAGTACCAATGCCTGTCGTCTATGATCCTTTACCACCCAGAACGAGGATCCACTAACCTGGGTGAGATGAGAAATGACAGAGCTCTGCACTGCATGGAGACCCTGGGTGACCGTCTGTACGTGGCTGGTGGTGTTTCAAGTGATGCTGATGGCCATCTGGTAGATCAAGTAGGCTGTGAGGTCTATGACCCTGTGGCCAACTCCTGGAGTGCCATTATGCCAATCCCAGTGCCTCATGTTGGGTCAGCATCAGCTGTCTTAGAGGGGAAGGTCTACGTTATCGGAGGCTACTGCCATACTGCCAACTACAGAGATATCAAATCTGTGCACCGCTATGATCCTGCAACAGCACATTGGGAGAACATGAGCGTGACACCAGGCCCGAACATATGCATAGCGGCCTGTGTGCTGCCCATACCTATTCACCTTAGAAAGTAAGAGGAGAATATCCTGAATACAATAAATTGTCAATACACTTGGGCTGCACGATATATCGTTTTAGCATCAATATCGCGATGTGCGCATTCACGATAGTCACATCGCAAAATCTGTGATCCATATAGACCAACTGCCCCCCAGTTCGGAACGCATGTGATTCGCAGTTTATCTGCAGAGTTTTACCATCATAGAGTGAATGTTTATCATTTGCATGTGTTGCAAGTCCTGGCACTTTAAACATAAAACACAAGACGACTGGAACTTGTGCAATGTTTTATGACACAAAGTCACGCAGACAGAACGTGAGCACCGAATTCAGTTCTATTTCTCTTCTTTTTGAGCTTGAATATAGCCTGGTTAAAACCAGACCATTCTCAGTAGTAACTGAGTTATGGTCTGGCAAAGCTTCATTAATAACTAATTTCCAAAGGGGCGTCACCAACGGACGTCGCTCATAGACCTAAAACCAATCAGAGCGATCGTCATCGTGTAAAGCCCGCCTCAACGTTTCTGATTGGTGCCGCGATTTCGACGGATTAGAAATGGGCTTGAATGGGCTCTTTGCCAGACTACTTGTAGAGCAATTCTAAATTTGCCGGAAGTTGTCTGGGTTTTCCCAGGCTAGCTTGAATAGACACGTGCACTCAAAATTAAGTCACAATGCCCATCTCGGTGAGTATCCTCGTAAACACTGTCGGTTATGTGTTGTAAACAACTGAGAAAGAAAACGAATGTGTATCATTATATGAGATCCTTGCATTTCATCTTAAAGTAACGTCAGCCTAATATACCTGCAACTGTTTGTGTCACCAATGTTAATCAAACAACAAAATAGAAAATTGCTTTTGTAGCTTTAACAAAGATAAATTGTATTAATTAATTATATTAATTGTATTTAATTTACACAGTGAAGACTATGCAGTTTTATTTTACATTTGATTATTCAATTTCTGTACCTGAATACGGTTAGACTAACCCAAAAAACATAAATCACTGCTTACTTTTCATTTGTATCTTTGTTCTATTTTATTTATCTATGCTTGTAATAATAAAAAAATAAAAAACTTCCTACAAAATCAACCCAATTATCCTGGAATGATTAATTCTTTACAAATATAGCTATTAAAATCATCTGGTGACATTTTTTCATATCGCAATATATATCACAGAAAAACAAAAATGTCGTGCAGCCCTACAATACACACAGCAAGGCAATGGTTGAGTATTAACTCTTTCCCCGCCACTGATGGAACATTCTGAAGAGAAACGCTTATTTGAAAATACCATTAACCGGTTAATAACATTATTTTATCGTTCTGTTTAAGATTTTAATTTGGCAGTCAACCAATCATGAATTCAAATAGTAGGACCTATGCAAATCTGACTTTGACGCATCCAATGTGAGTGAAATGCCCGCGCTTAGTTGTCAAATCATCCTCTGTAAGTTGCAAGGCAATGTGTAGGCATTAGCTGTTGGATCGCAGGAGTTTATCCAAGGATATATTACCATATCCGGTTATATCCAGCGTGGTGCGTTTTGAAACTAGCGAAAATTGCAGGTTACTGTAGAACAGTTTTTATTGTCGTTTAATATATTTGGTAAAAATCATGTGTTATAAAAAATGAAGTGTTATGCACAGGATGACTAGATGGCAAATTCCAGACAAAGACACTCCGCTCCTCAAATACAGTTTTGAATAAAGAAAATGTGGTACTTATAAAATAACCAGTTTTTCATTTACCCTTGCACTGCAAACAAGCAGAGACAGTCTCCAAAATGCGTGCAAGACTTCATTCACAATTGAGGCGGGTATGAGCTACTGTATGAGGTTTGGCGACAGTTTAAGGATCCATCGAGTTACGAGGTTTAGTCACAAGCTCTGGTATAAAGTGTAGGCAATTTTTTGTGTTTTTTTTATTAACCAGTATTTTTTCTAATTAAACCGTTTTCGGAACGATACTGTTAAAGAAAGAGCGCATAAACAGAAATGTTAAAATACTGATTCTGCTCGGAGTGAACGATTGGATTTTTTTCTTTATCTGCCCTGGATAAAGCATTGCTTATACATGTTGTTGTCTTTAAAGAACACAATTTTCTCAGCTTTATGCCAGATTTTATATGTATATAATATTTGTTTTGAGGATTGCTTCTAGAATAAACAAAAATAAAGGAAAATAGTTTCTTACTACTGTGTGCATTCAGTTTATTAAGACGATTATTCAATATTGTGAGATATTACAGTACAATTCAGTATACCGACTTAACAAATCAAAATCTCAGTGTTTGTTAAAAAGGGATTTAAAAAAATTGGATTGGATGACAAAGAAAATTTGAGTTACACCGTGTCCTAACCAGACGCGATGCGATAAGATTACAGTGACAAATAATTTATCTGTCCACACTAAACGCGACGCGACTGCGAGATGCGTCAACATCAATCAAAACCCACAGCCAATAAGAACAGTGTGTGGGCGGAGGCCCACAGCACCAGAGGGTAGGCTAATCTTGACGGTACTCGCTAGAAAATGGATAAGTAGCTACATAATCAAATTCACAAATTCACAAATATTACACCATTTAAACATTATTAAAAATACATAGGCTACTGAGTTACTAAAACAATCTTTGTCAAAGAATGCACTTGTTTGTTCACTGTTTGAACGTTCTTGTTTCCATTTGTTTAATTTCAAGATCTGATTAACATGGAAAAGATACCTTTTATCGCGCGTTGCGTGTAGTTAGGACAAGGTCTTATATAAGTGCGTTGCTGTCAACATATTCTTTATTTTTACAAATTGAGGATACATTTTATCCATCAACCAAGCTTAGTTTGCATTTAATCCAGAATATTAATTTGACAGGTGTTTTGTGTGTATGGGTTTACTTAAAGGGACATTGTGTAAGAATTTCCCCCATCTAGTGGTGAAAATGTATTTTGCATTCAAACAAATAGTGCTCTCCAGCGCCTCACTTTTTCAAATGCGTGTTGCATCTACGGGAGCCGTTATGTACCAAAAAGCTATGACAGGATGTTTTAATAGCACTTCGAGTTTTCCTTCGGGTGAACAGGTTTGTTATTTCAAACAAACTGCAACTTGACACAACGAACAAACGAATGTTACAGTATGAATTACTGACTGTGAAAAACATGAACTATGGTAATTAGTAGTGATGCCTTCTTTATTCATTATATTTTTGTATATTATATAATAAAGTTCACAACCAAGCAATGAAAAAAAGCTAGTAATTAAGACCGTAACATTGACTTGCCTGTCGAGAAGAAAGCAGGCAACTTCAGCGTCTCTTTTGAAAGCTTTCTCCTGCATTAGCTATCCCGACATTAACCCTTGTTTTTTGTAATCTCCGTTCACGTGTCCTTTTACGGTCTATTTTGGACTTTTTCGACGACGAGGACTCCTTATCCTGTGACTCAGCATTTGTATGGTCCTCCATTATAAATAACCGTACAGTGCAGCCTTTTAAACTTGCCGGGGCAGTGAAGCGCCTCTCACTGCTCTGCTCCTCCGCTTCTGCTGGCTTCAGTCACGTGACGCTGGCTCTGAACGAAAACGCGTTGTGGAAACGCGTTGGCCTAGTACTTTTTGTCCCTCTCTGCTATTATAGTTTTTCAAGATGGCGGAACGACATGGAAGCCTCCGTGGACCTACCCGTCCCATGTATATAAAGATAATAAATTCTTCGTTTACGATGATAAGTCAGATAATTAGCAGAGGTATTTGTACACCATTGAGGACATATTTATGAATAAAAATGTTCATTTTAGATAATAAAATACCTAAAAAGCTACACATTGTCCCCTTAACAATTTTTTTGGGGGGGCATGTAGCATTCTATTACATGCGTATATAGAAATATTACATGCGTATATATAACGCATGTAAAAACAAGAGAGAACCATACCTTAACCAAGTTTAGTGTTTTGTTCTTCCACCATATGGAAGATGGTTCTCCTTAATCGAACTTGTAGGGCCATTAAAAACAAATATCCCCCTCAGACATCACTCTTGGCCACTACTGTACTCACTTGGAAAAATTGGAAACAGTTCAGATAGTCTGCATTATAAATAACTTTATATAAAACAACAGATGTCTAGGGTGAGTCCCTATTTGGAGAGCCAAGATAGCCAAATCATGGCAGAACCTGATTTCGCCAAGCACAATATGTTCCTGGATCAATATCTTTATTGATCCTGGAACAACATTCCATTCAACAAACCAGATTTGAGGGACACGTTTACAGTTTATGTCAAGTTTAGGCAAGAGTTAGATGCTTCTACATCAGTGTTATTCACCATAATTTCCCTCTGATTTTAGAGAGAACTTATGGGTAGGGTAGGGTAGGGATATGGTTAATGCCAGGGACACACTAAGCCGACGATCGGCCGTCGGACAACGTTGGGCTGTTTTTAAGCGTTTTGGTGTTCCGCACCGTTGGCTCTAGTCGGATGGCGTTGTGTTTTTTTTGGGCCAAAAATAAAAAAATAAATCGGGCTGTCGGTGAGAGAGAGAACTCTGATTGGCTGTTCAGTTTAATGAATGAGTCAGTGAACGAGAATAATAGCAAAAGTCAATACGGTACAGACAGAGAAGGCTGTTCTAAATTTAGTGTTCCTGGGCGTATATTTTAATAATCACATGAGCAGACTGGAATAAAGTAAGTGATCAGAATGATGATATTAAAAACAGTAAGCACGTGTGACCGGTCTTTGTTTAGCTCTGCTAAACTGTAGTGTTGGTCGATGAACGAGACCGGGCAGCAGAAATTTCTCAGGCCAGATTTTATTCTGCATGAATAAACATAATTTTAAGAACAAGCTCGAGTCTGTGGCCTTCTCTCACAATTCAGCCTCTCTTCAGTCGCATTTACCGCGAACTGAAACATTTTACACTTTTGACATCTTTATAAACATGTATTTCAGTTTCTCATATAATCTAATTTCATAAAAAATTTAAATAAAGTATTTTAACATAAACTCAAAACAATATTAGCAGAAGAATGAAAGAAAACATACCTGCATGCAGTGGTGGACGAAGTACACATACCATGTACTTGAGTTAAAGTAAAGATACTCAAGGTAAAATATTACTCAAGTAAAAGTAGAAGTTCTGCCTTTAAACATTCACTTGAGTAAAAGTACAAAAGTATTTGCCTTCAAATGTACTTAAGTATCCAAGTACTATGATTTTTTTATGGCTATAATGTCCTATTATAATTTTTGTCACAAGACTCTTGCTTAACTCAGTCTACGTGAAGACTCTAATGTCACTCTTGGCACATCAATCTATTAATAAAATTACATTAATTAGTCATATATATATATATATATATATATTTGAATTGAATACATTTTTTGTGTGTTTAATTTTTGACGGAAGGGGACTGTTCCCATAAGGTATAATACATTTACAGTATTTACTGTACATATTTTTCACGAGCATCTATGGTCATAATTATAAACATCCTAATGTTATGATACATTCACATAAACCTGCACAATGCCATTGAATGTATATATATACTCACTACATTATGGGAGCAGCCAATTTCCCTACAAAATTAAACACCAAAACGTATTAATGCAGTGTTTCTGCTACTCCTCAGAAAAAAAAAATGCTATTATATGCAAGTAATTTTAGTGTCAACGTAATAAACAATGTTCATTATGCGTCAGTATTTACCGATAATTGCTGCAATAATAGCTGCTGCTCTCTGCCCCGCTTAAAATTATTGGCAACACAAATTGTTTGGAACTATTGAGAGCTCCACGAATCACGTGACCGCGCGGCGGCAAGATCACAGTAGGCTTGTTCGACTTGAAACGGCACACTGCACAGACCAATCGGTGAATGACATTAAAATACCGCGAGAGCGATTAGAGAGTAGACGGCTCTGTATGCTTTTCAATCGCTCTCGCGATTTCGCTCTATACTTTGATGTCATAAACTGATCGGTCTGTGCAGCGCCGGTTCAAGTCGAACAAGCCGTGTGTGTCGCAACCTCTTATATATAACGGCTCTGGTTTGCGCTTAGTAGATACCACCAAGGCAAGTTCAAAACAAAGCGCGCACGTTGTAGGCTACTGTGATTGGTGGCTCGTTTGACCAGTTAAGTTTTTATCCACTCATAAATAAAAAGGAACGACTGATTTTGAAAATGTAGTAGAGTAAAAAGTAAGATATTTGACTTTGAAATGTAGTGGAGTTAAAGTAAAAGTCTACTAAAAAAAAAGCTACTTAACCCTCTGAGGTCGAGAAACGCGCCCCGCGTTTTGCTGGATTTTTTTCACATAGCAGCAACATAAACTTAAATTACTCCGTCATTTATGGTTATACAGAAAAAAGAAATATAAAAAAATAATCTGTGATATTTCTACTTTTGTATGTGTCCACTTACAATCAAATCAAAACATTGTGCTTTTGTAAAATAAAGAAAATAAACAGGGTGTGCGTTCTGCCTCTCCGTCGCGGTGAACTTTTTTTTCTTGAGCACGTCTATAAACTGAAACAAAACTCAACGAATCCTTCTCACACATTTATGAGCCATTTACCTTTATAAACATTTAAGTGTGTACTTTTAAATGATCGGATTCAAACTGAAAACAAATATTCTCTGTTTAAGTAATTTGTATAAAACCAACAGGATGTCCAGTATCTCAAACGCTTGCTAATTACTTTTTAATTCGACACGCCCACTCGCGCAAAAGAGATTCACATGCAAATCTCCACATGGAACGCGAACGCCCTCGTTACCTCAAACACAAAACTAGAGCCCGACCGATAAAGGATTTTTAAGGCCGATACCGATACAAATATTTGGGGATTTAAAAATCCGATATTCCGATATCTCGGCCGATGTATATATTTTTTTAAAAATCCAAAAAACGCGTAACAAAACATGAACAGATTTCCCTAACATTAGTTATTTGTCGTTATTTAAGAGTCCTCAGCCTTTCTAAAATAATATGATAATGCAGTTTAAAAATAAACTTGTTTGTTTTATTGTCACAACAGAACAGAATATATTAAAGTTCTGATAAATATAATGTATATTAAAAATACAAACTTAAGATATGAAACTTAAAGTCCTTTGAACAAAAAAAAAATCAACTATTATTATTAATATTGACAGTAATAATTTTAAAAAATCAATGATGATGATATTATTATTATCATCATTTGTATTATTATTAAACAAGACAAAGGTCACTCCTAATGTGTGTGTGTGTGTGTGTAGAGCAGTAGAGCGTTGGTGCTTGCAACGCCAAGGTCATGGGTTCAAAGCAAGAACTGATAAGATTGTAAATGTGTACCTTGAAATGCAATGTAAGTCGCTTTTGATAAAAGCGTCTGCCAAATGTCAATGTTATAAGCTACCTTATAATTACAATGTCAACTTGCTTATCCCTTTACCTGCACTCTTTTAATTCTATCCATCTATTCCATCAAGCTACAACAAACCATTTTCAATCATCATTTGCTGCCTGCCTTCTAAAATCTACTACTTAGTGATGCACTAAATACATTATGTGACTCGTTAATGCTGCGGCTAAACGAAGTCAGCAACGCACACTTGGATTTCACACACGTGTAAAAGAAAAGCTAACTTTTATGCGCAGGCTATGTTTGATACTTTTTCTCTATGTCTAAATGTTCACTCCTCGCGTGCCTAACTTACGTTTTACAATGCAGAGACTGGAACTACAGATATGCTAGTTATAAATACAGTAATCATTACTTTATTTATTGCAGCAAAGACAACGTCGGCAGTGTTGACGGCAATATAGGCATAGAATATTTCGTTCTGTATTGACAGGTGCAGTATTTGAAAATAGATCATATTTTTTTAAATTGCATTTAAATTTGCATTTATGTCAAACCCTAGACACTTTCAAACATCAAAATGACATTTATTAATATGTATTCGTGTCAAAATGTCATACAAACATCTTTTTCTATTCAATTTTGCTTGGAAACGCTTCCAAGACGCTTGCGTGTCGCGGCAGGCAGTGTGCAAGCTCTAACCTGTTAACATGGGAGCCGAAATAAAAACGGACACGCCACGCAGCTGAGACGCTCACGCCATGCATCCAGTGTGTCACCGACCTAAGTTTGTTGTGATTTCCAAGCTCATTGATGTTAGCAGTCTTCCTTGTAGAGTGCCCTCTGGTGGACAAACTATGCAGCGCCAACACTCATAACATGGTTGCAGGGTGTTTCGTCCGCTTTTATTTATTTTTTTAAATATTCATTTATCGGCCATTATAAATGCCGATACCGATAGTTTGGAAAATGCCTAATATCGGCCGATAATATCGGCCCGCCGATATATCGGTCGGGCTCTACACAAAACACCAAAAAACTTCACAAGTCTCTGCTTTTCGTCGAGTTTGGAAGACACGTCTGAGCTTACATTGGATTTACCCCCAGAAGAAGAAGAACGCGATTTGAAGACAAGAAAGATGTAAGGTAAGAAATTCGTACTTATTAGTTTATGGTATTGTTGCATAAACTTCACATTGCAGTTGAACTGTTGCTAGATATATGGTGAATATTATACTATTTAGACCCGTGTTTCCTGATAAATACTGTTTGTGGATATCTGCTCAAACATAGATATGTATAACCATAATGTTTAATATTTTCGAGCGCGATGGCGTTTGAATGTATCATATTTTGGAGCGCGCTGTGGGTTTGAGTATCATATTTTGGAGCGCACTGTGGGTTTTAATGTATCATATTTTGGAGCGCGATTGCGTTTGAAAGGAAAAATGCACCAAACATTAGGCTTTATGTTTTTACTATTATCTCATTTCATATCATCATAACGAATGGAAACATTTGAAGTAACATATGATAATCAATATATTTTTCTCTAGCGTAGTTGTTCTTGAAATCTTTTGGAAGATTTAATTTATTGTTATTATTATTTTATGCAGCACTGCGTAGCCTATGCCTACAAGGCACAACAAACCTGGTGTTCATTATATATTGTTGGAAACGTGTGTGTGTGTATTCTGTGAATTTTAAAAAGAAATTTTAACCAGAAAAATCTAAAATCTATTCCCAAAATCGTGCAGCCCTATAGTTTCTCTTGATATCATTATGTTCACAGTTTTTTCTTTTTTTTTTTCTTTCAGGGACCAGATGCAACTGAGTCCTGCTGACTTCAACATTCACATGAGTCTCTGTACATGAACATGGTAAAGTGAAAATCAAACACCTTGGAAATTAAAGGTATGTACAATGTTTTTAGGAATGGCACAAAGGTCTCTGTCTTTGGATCATTGTTTTCAATGTGCTCTTTTGTCATTTGTATTTTTGGATTGTGTTGTGCTGTAAATAAATCCAAACAATCTAAAAGCCATTCTTTTTTAAATCTCCTCATTCTTTGTGCAAGGTTGCTCTGAATGACAGGGCCTGATCGCTCCTAATAGGGCAGTTAGGGGAGTGTCTTTGTCTTTCTCAGGTGTTAAAACCTTACATATTCATGAGATGATCACGCCTTTTCGCATATGGCTTTGTCACACAAAACACGTCTTAGAAATTTTAAATCAATATATTGTCTTATCTGAATGAGCAGTCAGGGTGATTTTCACATAGTTTTGGAGCAAATATTCTAGACTATGTCATACAATTTTCAAAAGTCTTGTGAAGAAATAATCAGTATGGGTTTCATGGCCTTATTTCAGTGAGAATTTTTTTTTGTATTTTCACAAACCACGCATAAATGTCATTATCTCAAAACTACAAACTTTTACATACATGCTGCTGATATATTATTGTAGCAGAGTTTGTGCTGAATACAGTGTAATCAGACTTTAGCCATGAAAATGTCACTAGTAACAGAAAAAAACACAAATGTCAGAGCATGTCAGAACACCTCCATGGCCCAGAAAACAGCTCAGACCTCAGAGGGTTAAGTACAGTAACGAATTACATTTACTTCGTTACTGTCCACCACTGCCTGCATGAATAAAAATAATTTTAAGAACAAGCTCGAGTCTGTGGCCTTCTCTCACAGTTCAGCCTGTCAGTAGGTGCGTTTCCATTACAGATTTGCGCAAAACTTTTGCGATTTTTTTCTAAATGTCGACAAAAAACTATTTCGTAATGACGGCGTTTCCATAAAACGATGTTATGCGACTAAAACTAAATTTTTTCCTCTCGAGATAAGTCATTTAAAAAATCATGGCGACAGATGTTGGTAGGTTTACGTATATCCCAGCCACTGCACTGGCCACCATTATCATTAATCGAAGGAGACGCATGTGTGTTATCCAAGCATTAATGGTAAGGAAAGACCCTATACTTGTGAGCGGCAAATATGAGGTGTTTCTGGGTGTTTCTCACTCATATCTACTTCGAGGTCTTGATTGTGGCATTTATTTGAGGTTTAGAATCCATTATTCCTGTAATTCTTTTGTCTTTTATGAATTTAATAAAGAACTCTGTCTAGTATTCTGTCCAAACACACCGCCTCATCTACGTCAGCTGACCTGTAAATGCGCAAAAACTGTTTCCATTGCAGTTTTGCAAAATATTTCTTTTTCGAATTGCCTGAAAAACCACCTCATGCGAGCGTAAAAACTTTTTTGCGATAAATGCGAGTTTTTGCGAAATTGACGTGTTTCCATTGGGCTTATTTTCAATTCGCAATTTCAAATTGCGCAATTTGAAGGGTAATGGAAACGCGGCTAGTGAAAGGCATTATTTTAGCCAACAGAGCTTGCACACTCATGCTTAAAGGAACCGTATAAGATTGTGGCCAAAACTGGTACTGCAATCACTTTCAAAATACTGTAGAGCGGTGTATCCCCTCCCCCTCCCCCTGACTCGAGGTTGCCAGATAGGCTGCAGGATCCAGCAGGAACGTCGGCTGCTACAAGGAGCTTCCAATGGCAAGTGACGAGTCCTACATAGTAAGTTTTTTTTTTCAGACTTTGTCACGACGTATTTCGGATTCATAACGAGGTCTTTTAGGTTTCGTAACGTTAGACATTTTTTATCCGACACGTTTGTAGCTGCAGCTGTGGTAACTAGAGCAGAGCTGGCAACCCGGATGCCGAAACACTACTGACTTCGTGATTGGTAGATAGGTGGAGGATGACAACATCAACATCAGTTGAGGGCTCTAACTTCACTTTTAAATGACAATAACCTGGCCGGACTACGGTTGTCAGTGATATAAGTATTTGAAATGAACATGATTTCTTAATGTCTAGTGACATATCAAGGCCATTTTATGATTAATTGAAATACATTTCTTACATACGGTTCCTTTAATGAATTCTCTCCGAAAAGACATGTTATAACTCATCACATTCTTCACACAAACTTCATACATGTTTGAATAAGATTAAAGTGCATTTTAGAACAAAATTACATGTTGTATTACAATAAAGAAAACTCATATACAACTTTTTAGACGGAGCATCAGTACAACTCACCTCTCTTCAGTCGCATTTACCGCGAACTGAAGGAGAGCAACCGGAACCGGAACACAAGTCTTAAAGGAACCACGCACCGTATTGAACAATACTGGAAAATGACCATCTAACCATAGAAATATGACATCTCAGTTAATAGAAATCAATATTAGAAGAATAAATTATATGAAATACTAAAATAATAATTCCAGAATACAAAATAATGAAAGAAATCTAACAAATTATAATAACACAGGGAGAGATTTTGAGTGAAATTAATAAATAAATATAACTCCCGTTACACACGCGCTATGTATTTACACCTGACATCCTATATGAATGTTAAAATATGTTTCATGTATGCTCACAATATAAGTAATAAATATTTGTCATTTTGAGCCTGTAATGCACAAATTCAAAACATATACTAAAAGTGTCATTGTGCGTGTTTACTTTTGAGGCAGATTTTACGACAACACACAAGCACCAATACATTTAAATCAACATATCAAGGCCATGTTATAGATTAATAAATAGATGTAACCATGAACAGAAGTAAACAGAAGTTAAAATACTGGTCGCAGGCCTCCATTTGAGTAAAAGAGGTAGGTCCAGGGACGGACTGACAATCTGTGCGTTCTGGAAAAGTCCAGAACGGCCGTCCAACCGAGGGCCGTCGGCAAAAAACAAAAACAAAAAAAAAGTCTAATAAAGCAATACAGCCAACAGCAGGGGCACTAATATGATCACTTATATGCTACGTGTAAAAAACAACAACTGAGGAAGAAGAGTCGGCCTATAGCCACTGACAGAAAGTTAGTTTTATAAGTCTGCACTTTTAAATTTGCTTACTTGAATAGCAGCTGGTCTCCTGTGAGTTGCCCGCTAAACACATTCTATAAATAGCCCCAACTTGCCGTCGGGGTTCCAGACTTCGAATAAATGGTATAATTTTGCGACCTTTTCAACTAAACGTTTCAGTTTGAACTTTTGTATATAGGTAGCCTATATAGTAACTATGTTTTATAATTACAAGTTTGTGTAATTTGGGGTTTCTGTAGTGACATTTCATTATCTGTATTTTATGGCATTGTACATTTTTTGTTTTTATTTGAAGGCTGAGGCTTCATTAATAAACACAACCCCAATAATCATCATTAGTTTTGAGATGTTACTTGCTGTGATTAGCTTGTCTGATAGGCTACAGTAGTGTGGCTTATAGTATCAGCACATCCTGGCTAGTGTCTGTTGCACACGGCTAGGCGAATGGGATGATGGGCCTATTTGGGAGAAAGTCCAGGGCTGTTTTTTAGCCCCAGTCCGTCCCTGGGTAGGTCTATATAGCTTCCCTTATTTTGTAAATAAATGCTGTTGGCCTACTAAAACAAACTGAAAAAAAAGTTCAAAACTGGTGAGCATTGGGTTTCAAATCACCTCTAGATTTAACATGACTCAAAACTAGATCATTTATGGGAAAATGTAAAGTGGCAGAACCAAGGTAAAGTATAGTGATTACCTAATTCATAAACAGTATCACAGAATTCATAATACATATGGTAATGTCATGGTAGGCCTACTTTGTGATACGTTTACTGTTTTCAAGTACTGTTAAGTGTTTCTGCTGTTGGCAAACATCTTACCTGCACCTGCAGTACAGAGTCATTTAACCATTTGAACCATTATGAGTGAGTACATTAAATGAACTAACTGAACAGAGTGATTCATTCATGAAGCGGTGAAAACTATTCAAAACAGTCGACAGTAAATA
The DNA here is from genome assembly GCF_965113295.1 of Leuciscus leuciscus. Lineage (NCBI taxonomy): Eukaryota > Metazoa > Chordata > Actinopteri > Cypriniformes > Leuciscidae > Leuciscus > Leuciscus leuciscus. The sequence continues at coordinate 58,642,381 of NC_138726.1, read as the reverse complement.
GGAATACATGAAATATATGAAAAATGCTTATCTGTTAGAGTAGGGTAATTTTCCTTGTCAAACAAAGTTTATCTGTGATATTTAAATAATACTGGAGCTTGTGGCAGGATTGACAGATCAGAGAAATGAAGCCTTTTATAGTAGCCATGACACTCCGTCATAAGAATTTGATTCTTTAAAAATAATTGTTTTTTTATAAGAAACTAATTGTTTTTTTTGTTTTTATTATTATTTATTATGTTATTTTAGTATTATAGTATAGCTTCTTTTTATGTTTGAATTTGTTTTTAGTTAAAGTTTTAGTATTTTTGATTGTTGATTTTTTTTGTCATTTTTATTCGTTTTTGTTTTTGTAATATCTGTATTGTTTTTTTTTTATAGCTTTATGTAGCCTAAATAAAAGAGATTTTTTTTCATATTTTATTTTATGTCAGTTATTTATTAAGTAACATAAATGCTTTTTAATGGTTATATAATGATATGTATAAATAAAAATAGTTCAAATAGTTCTGATTAAAATAAAATAAATAAAATAAAATAAAAACACTTTTATTTGTATGACAATCAGACTTGCCGCTCCATATGAGTTTTCATTTGAGAGAAAATTCTCCCTCACAAGGCAGCTCCCTGTGTAGACATAAAAGCTATACAAATAAAAGCAACACATATTTTTCTCATTTCCTGATGTGCTCAGGTAGATGAAGGAGGCATGCGCGCACGTCAGTGACGGGACCGGGCATCTTTCCCATGCTGTCCCATCTCTGAGTCACAGGGTCATAGCGGTGAGTTTGCCTTGCCTCTCTATAGTCCTCCTGGCAGTAACCGCCTAGAATATACAGCCTCTCCTCCAGGACAGCAGAGGCCGCGCCAACGTGGGGAATGGGAAGAGGAGTGAACACGGTCCAGGTGTCGTGTACCGGGTCGTACATCTCGCAGACCAGCTGGTTGGTGTAGTACTTATTAAGGTTGCAGACCCCGCCAGCTACATAGAAATGGTTTCTCATGCTCTCCATACAGTGCTGGGCCCGGTCGTGGGTCATGTCAGCGAGGTATGTGGTTCCTCTCACTGGGTGGTAGAGGAACATCGACATCAGGCATTGGTACTTGCAGTTGAAGCCTCCAGAGATGAAGATTTCACCTCCCCAGACGGTGGCAGCATGACCGCTTAAGGCTTGGTCCAAAGGATGGGTGAAGCTGTTCCACAGAGCAGAAAAGGCAATTGACTCATTTACAAATGACTCATTTATGCCTATGTTTTACTTATCCCAATTAATCATAAAAGAGAAAAGCCTGAGACAAAGCTGAAAGAGCAACCTCAACACAATAACATTTGACTTTGGACTGGCAAATCAAATGATTGTCCAAAGATTCTCCATCATTTACAGGTATGTTGTGCTTCTGAGAGCCACAAGATGTCAGTCAGTTTATTCATTCTGTGCATTCTGTATTTACATTTTTATTTTCACAATAACAGGTAGAATATAGTTAATTATTACTAAGGAATCTTTTAGAAAATATTTAACTTGCTCTTTTATCCTGTTTTACGTTTTTCTCCTACCTCCAGGAATCTGTTTCTAGTGAGTATTTTTCCACGCTGTCAAGATTTGTGTTGATGTCTTTGTCTCCTCCGATGGCATACAGGGCGTCTCCGCTCACCACCAGCGTAAAGTTACTCCTTAGTTCAAGAAGGTCTGCCAGCCTTTTCCAATGATCTCGCACAGGGTCGTACCTGTTGATGCAGATGTGCGGATAGAGAAAAAGTGAGAACAGGTGAAAGAAAAGTGAATAAATACAGGCTGACATAGCCACAGAAACACTACGATGCAATGCAAATTCTGTGTTTTATATGTTTTTAGCTAAATTGATAGAACAAGACTTAAAGACCTCATTACATTGTTTGATGAATCAAGCCACAAAACCGGACTTTGGATTTTGTGAGGTCTTTAAGTATGCATTACTTTACCTGTAAACAGATTTCATGACGTCATACTTTGTGTAAAAGTGGCAACCTCCAGCTACATACAGTTGACCATCATGGACCCCAACGCCATGTCTAAATCTGGCCCGATCTGGCATTTCTCCCAGCATTCTCCACTCTATCTGCTTCACAAGGCCTGTTCCACTTCTCAGAGAGTTAACAAACCAGAGCTGCTTGCTGGGAAGTCGTTGATCCATGTCTGGATTCAGCTGATCGCCTCCGACCAATACCAGGGCATCTTTGGGGTGACGCACACGTTGCGCCACACGGTCAGAGATGCCAAATCCAAACTCCTTCAGTGCCGATTTGTAGAGTTCAACCTCAGATTCTCCACTGCATTCCATGCTCAGGTTTACAGCACGAACTTCTCGAAATTCTTTGAAGGTCATAAATGAAAAACGCACCGCTTGCATGAGCTCTTCGGCCTGTGGGAGCCGTTCAGCGAGATCTGTCTCCACCCAAGCGACGACCGCTCGGAAAACTGCCAGCTCCGATGGAGTGGACAGCGCGTCGCATCGGAGGAACGCCAGAAGCTTCTCGGCCGGGAGGTCCTGAAACTTTGGGGTGGCAGATACTTCTTGGAAGTGTCTCAGGACAAAATCCTCAGCCAGCTCCATCAGCTCCGCCATCCCGTAGGCCTCTGCGAAAGACGCCACGTCCAGGCAGTTGTGGGCATCCATTTCTTGCTTTAAGAACTCAAGGCAGACCGAGATGACAGGCTGAATCTGAAACTGGAGGGAAGTAGAGGCGAGGTCAAACACGCAGCCCCATCCGAGCATCAGAGTGCCGCTGTAGGCCCAGTTCAGGAGGGGCTCAAGCTCAGCGGCTCCGACCGACAGCAGAGACACAGACTCCTGCTGGCTCTCCTTCATACCGCTGGTAAACATGCCTCTGAAGTAGTCGCTGCTGGCTGCCAGTAGCACCCTGTGAGCTTCATGAGGGCAAAGAATTGAGTCTTTTAAAGATGCTACTTTCTCTGTTCAAGGACTATTGAAATGTAATTTTCTAAATTTTAAAACATTCAAATATGAATGGTCACTGATAGAACTGTGTAGAATGGATGGAATGGAATCAAAAGGTTTGTGAAGTCATTAACATAACTGTCATTTTGTCTCTACCCCTGTCCTTCACTATTGAAGACTAGCTAATGACTATTGTTGTCTTTTTCTACAGCTGGATAAGTCAAGACCAGCATCTGACAAAGTGGAGGAATTTCTTCTGTCCAAATTAAAGTTTTTAAAACGTTCAAAGTTTGTGTTGAAAATGTGTTGATTATATGGAATCAAAAGGTTTATGAAGTCACTGACGTAATTGTCATTTTCCCCTGCCTCTTTTTTTCCACTTTTACTTTTTTTTTTGTCTTTTTCTACAGCTGGATAAAAGTCAAGACCAGCATCTGACAAAATGGAGAGAAAAACGATTGTTATTTTCTTGTGTTCAAATTAATTAATTAATTTCTAAATTTGAATAATGCATGAATGGAATGGATTCAAAAGGTTTGTGATGTCATCGAAATAAATGTATTTTTTTCTCTACCTCTGTTGTTCACTTTTAATGTTCTTCACGGTAATTTACCGGGATTGCTGTGTGAAAGGGGCTAATGAAGCAACCATATGGCAACATCCTGGCAACCAACCACAACACTAGCATTGTGTTGACTCATGGGCAAGCATCACTCTTTCTTGCACAAATGGTCACGATTTGTGTGGGTCCTCTAATCATATTTAGGATGTTACAATGTCTCAAGGTGTCTTACCTTGAAAAACCATTCCTTCTGCAACCAGTTCAACGTCACATCCCACTCTCTTGGCCCACAAGTCCTTCATGGACTGCAGGCCAACTTTCATCTGCTCCTCCGCTGAGATCTTACTCAGTCTTTCTTCCCTGTTACCTCCATCTTCCTCCTCTTTGGAGATCTCCAGGACTCTTGGTGCTCCCAGACAAAGAGCTGCAGTCTGAATCTGTGGCATGTCGTCTTTGTTCAGATTGCGGATGGCTCCAGTGTAGGCGAACTCCACCACTGCAGCCAAACCCGAACCGTGAACCTCGGGACCCAATCTCAGCGAGATCTCCTTCTCATCTCCATCCCTCTCCTGGAGCTTTTGCTGGATAAGGGAGCTCACCACAGCCAAGATGAGCGAGTGAACATGGAAGCTCATCCCATCCTCGGTGCTCAGGATCAGATCCGTGAGGATGTTCTCCATCTTCATCTCCCCTAGAGTCTGGAAGATCTCGCTTGGGTAACTTTGTCTATGATACCTTCGTAGAAGTTCATCTTCCTCCATATTATCGCACTCGTTGTCCTTCACTGCCCTCTCTTTCATTCCCATCCTGCTGTCGTTGTAGGACATGATCCATTTTAGCTTCCTGTTTTCTTCCTCAAACTTCTCTCCTCCTTCCTCTATCATCCTTTTCCTGCGCTCCTTCTCTCTTCTCCAGCGTTCCTCCCATTCCATGGGCAGATATTTTCTTGTAAATTCCATGAAAAAACAATACTTCTCCTTACTGCCGTTCTCTGTTTACAGCACTCAGTCTAGTCGGCACTCATGTATGCTTAAGTCATGTAATTCCCTGAAGTCAACAGCATGCTAATAATAGCTTATGAGTCAGTAGATCTAATTTAGATAGACATGCAACCTTTACAGAGGGGACACAATTATTAAGTCACAATTAATATGAAGATAGTGTTACAAGTTGTTTATCTTATTTTATTGTAATTTTTATTTTTTAAGTATTGTATAATCTGATGATGACTATCAGGGATACATTAAAATATATCTCAGTTCTTTTTTTTTTTTCATCTCCTTTAACATGATAATTATGGTCAGTTAAGGCGAGACACTATACAGGCAAAAACACAGTTTTTTCATGCATCTGTCAATTTTGAGATTTTGGCCTTTTTAGCTTGTCATAGTGTTTTTTCAGACTATAGTGAAAAGAAAACATCCAAAATACACTTTTAAGTGTATCTTTTATAGCACTTTATCTATTTGCTTCTGCAGATTTCAATTACCGTACATATCTTTAAAGGTAGGGTAGGTAATCCTGTTCAGAAACACTTTTTTTTATACTGGGTGAAATGGTCCTTCCATCCTGATAGTAGTCAATACATTATGTGTTTAGAAAAAGGAATGAAAAAAATCAGACCTCTGTAGCAGCTGCAGGACAGTAAAAACTCTGACCAATCACTGCCATTCGGTGCGAATGTAAAGAACCAATCAGATGCCTTCATGTCTCGTGCCCGCCCCGAGCCCACTGCGCGCGCTGCCCTGCGTGCACTCATCACATGTCACCGTTCCCGGAAATATTCAGCTCAAAGCACCTGCATATGCAGTCAGCGAAGGCAAACAAGGCAAAAACTACTTCCTCGGACCCTGCCCGCACTCTTGAACGACCTCCTCTGCTTCGCCCTCAACCCCGGACCTGTCCTCGAACCGACGATGCGGTACTTGTCTCCGGACTCGGAGTGTACGTTAGTCTTCATTGAGTCAACAATGTTTTCATCATGGAAACTCTTACATGCAAAACACCGTATATGTTATGAATCTTACACGAAATTCATCTTCATCACAGTGTAACTGATGGTAATGGAAAAACGTGTATCAATGCAACCTGTTTTGCCTTATAAATATAGCTCGTTACCGAATGAAACTTTACCATTATCGATATGCTAGCTTGATAGTGAGTACTAAAAGAAATCTTATTTGTTTATATTCATAGTGATAAAGTTAGGTATTTTATTACATGTGATTCTGACATGATGTCACTGTATGCACTGTGCTCCTTCCTCTCCACTCGTCTCAGGTAATAAATGCGTCTTGTTCCAGCCTGAGCGTTTGGCGCAGTGTTGCCAACTATTTTCAAAGGAAAGTAGCTAACGCCTTCCCTAAAAGTTGCTAAATGTCGCTAGATGACGTCATACGTCAATTAGCATATTCATGACGTCATCGCGTCGTACTTGCGTTCTGCCTGCCTATGTGTTTTCTCATTAAATTCATGCTCACAAACTGTATTTTAATATAATATAATATAATATAATATAATATAATATAATATAATATAATATAATATAATATAGCCGATTGTACAATAAAGCTGTTCTCATTTCATATATAATTTTTTTTGTCAGACAATTTAACGAGTAGGCTAGATAGTGAATGACTGCATTTTCTATGAGTAAAATTATCTGAATTGAGAGAGTTCGGGAACTGGGTGAAGTAAAGCACTGTAATAGTTAGTATTACAAGTGATAATCTCAAGAAAAGAAAGGGGAAAAAATGGTCAAACTAAATTCTTAAATATAAAACAAAAGAGAAGCAGATAAGTGCGTAGAAACAATTCATTCACGTCTGTCAGCTGCCGTGCTGCTGCTCCTCATTCACCGAACAGGGTAGACGCAGAGAGAGGTGTGACGGCAGGGAGAAAGCAAGACCTCGCGCTCGCAGGACTGTGCTGGCAACATTTGGAGGTCACTGAGGTTTGTCCAAAAAGTCGCTAGATTTGTCGCTAGTCGCTTTTTTGAAAATATGTCGCTAAGGGGGTCTGAAAAGTCGCTAAAAATAGCGACAAAGGCGCTAAGTTGGCAACACTGGTTTGGCGTCGCGCGTTCATGTGTTTTGGGGGCGTGGCTTTGGAAGGAGCTCAGAAGGGAGGGGGTGGAGTGAATGGAAATAATGAGCTGTGTTTATTGCAGATTAAAAGGTCTACAGTCACTCGATTTTTAAATTTTCTTTTTCAGAGTACTTACATTTTAATTATGTATTGGTATATAAAGACAGTTTAAACAAATTTGGAATGTTTTTTTTTTAGAAAAATGATTACCTACCCTACCTTTAAAGGCCGTTTTCTCAAAATTAGTTTTTTCTTTTGCTCTGAGCCATACATCTCCACTTCAGCAGCACTTACTTAACACCAAACTTTACACTTTTATTAATATCTATATTCTGAAGGTTTTTACAGAGGGGTTTGTGTTTATATAATTTGCCTGATTTTATACAACATTTTATTCCTAAAACAAAATTGGGAAAAAAAAATTTCTTTCTGGCTGTTGACAGTATTTTCTGGTTGATCAAAATCCTTAATGTAAAAACCTTTAACTCTATATGTTAAAAAAATTAAAGAAGAATTTTGAACCGGCTGGCTTTAACTAATGTTTAGATTTTTGTTCTAGAAATGTATGCAAATTAGTGCATATTTAATTGCACTAAGAAATAGAAACCTTGTAATATACATACATACATATATATATATCATTTAACTGGGGAAGTGTAGTGATATCTATTAGTTACTTTTTTACCCTATTCACCTGGGTTGTCTTGCCTTAAAATAACATATGACATATCTAAATTCTCAATAGTATAACCGTGTTTTCCTTTTTTTTTTTTTTTTTTGGGGTGAAAGTTTGTTTGTGGCGAAATGAAAACATGAAAACAGATTTTCTGTTTTATTTTTTTATCTTGTTTAATATGATCATTGTCATAGTCAAAATATGTCATGTTAACATGTCATGTTTTTGGTATAATTTTGAGCACAAATTCTGTTCAGTGATAAATTTGATATTTTAAGGAAAATTCATTAGAGACATTTACATCTTTGTTTGACAGATCAGAAAGTGTTCAGATGTCGAAAGAGGTGGATCAAGTCAAGCAGAAATACAGCAAAACACGTTTCCAAAAGCTGAGCTGGACCCGCCTGTTTGACGTCATCATTTGCCACGTCAAAGGGATTTGCAGCAAAAGTTAAAGGTTTCTTGATGAGAGCTGGTTCGCTAACTGTGTTGTGTACATGTCCATCTTCATTTTTAAACTATATAGATAACGTTTTACTTTTACACATAGGCCAGTTCATACCAGTCACACCATTTGCAGATATTATCTGGTGTGTCATTTCACATTTTACAGTATAAAGCGCAGTAACACATTCTTGATAAAAGAAACGGAGTATACCAGATGTATTGACTAAATAATTGGCCATAGCTGACAAATATAATAACATGCCCATCAACCATGCATTAAAAAAAAGTTTGTAGGTTATTTATATGTTAGTAAGTTGATATGTTTGTTTAAATCTCTTACGTATAGTCAAATGTACATGTTCTCTTTAAGAGATCATAAAAGTGAAAAAATATTTTTAGTGATGAATAATGTTATTAATTCCATGTGATGATAATGAACAAAAAAACAACTAACTTTAGAATAATTTTGCTATACTTCGAACTTGCTCAGAATCAAACTTTAGGTTATGAAACATGTTTTCATCAGAGTTTGATGGTTTGACCTTCCAGAAACGCTAATGCTACATAATACCAGAGACCCAGGAGACTTTCCTGAACATTTTTCCTCTGTTTACCACAAAGTAGACGTGCACTTTTTTTTTTAGAAAGATGATTCTTATTTAAGCACAGTCATGTTGTTTCTGTTTGGGGAGAAATCCAGGAATAACATACTGTTGAAAAGCACATCAAATCAAACACAAATAGCCATGTGACCGGAATGAACCGTATGTAATGTGACCATGTGGAAAAAAATCATTGTATTTATTCATGTAACATTAAAGATCTCATAAAATTAAAAAAAAATAATCATGTATCAACCTGATAGTTTTAATGTATTTGCACAGAAAAGAAGACAAGCATTTCAAATGCTGGATAATAGTGTATGAGATCTAAGCATTTAATCACCAGCAGTTTATTCAGATTTTTTTTTATGCATTGAATGATTTATGAAAATGTTCTGTACATCAACACCTAATTTCTAGTTTGTACTATTCTTTGTACTTGTTAACAGAGATGACATTTCGAGACCCAAGGTCGCTTACACCAAGTGGACAAGCCCACCCAAATGGGAACGTGCCCAATAAATGACCAAAAAAGGCCACGGTAAGAAGTTTTACTGTTCATAAAATAAACTTTTATGAACTTCTTTATGGCATTCAGTTCCATGAAACGTGTATAAACAGTGGAAAAGGTTTATTGCTCTTTGAAATCAAAATTCTTGGAATGGACAGAAACACTAACTGATTGGCTAATGTCCACTCTATAAAATACATATCCTTTGGCAATCCATATTTTGCCCTCATGAAAAGCATGATGGTTCCAGTAAACACAACCCTGCATACCAAGATGTGATTGGTTAGATGGGCATGTGGGTGTGTTTACCAAATACCCCAGTATAGATAGTCGGAACATTTGTCATGAAGCTGGAACACGTTCCCAAAGAAAACCCACATCAACAAAACATTTTCATGTTAGTACTCACAACAAATGAATGGGAACACTAGGCAAAAGTAGCAGATATCAGACAACACACATATGCTGGTACTGCCGGTTCAAATCATTGTCTTTCACATATAACAACAAGGCTCTTTTACAGTAATTCCATTTGTGACCCTGGATCACAAAACCAGTCTCAAGTCGCATGGGTATATTTGTGGCAATAGCCAATAATACATTGTACGGGTCAAAATGATTGATTTTTCTTTTATGCCAAAAATCATTAGGATATTAAGTAAAGATCATGATCCATGAAGAATTTTGTAAATTCCCCACCTTAAATATATAAAACATTTATTTTTGTGAGTGGATGCAGCACGGTCGCCAATAGAAATGTAGAACTTTAAAGGCTATTTTCTCAATATTTCAATTTTTTTGCGGTAAAATTGTTCAATGTATCTCGGCCAAATGGTGTCCTATCCTAATAAACCATACATCAATGGAAATATTATTTATTCAGCTTTCAGATGATGTATACATCTCTTAAAAAAAAAAAAAAAAAAAATACCCATAAGACTGGTTTTGTGGTCCAGGGTCACATTTGATAAAAATGGAAAAATCATGGAAATGTTCTTATTACATTTTCATGACGTTCATTATCTTGCTTATCATAGTTTTATGTGTTGTCATAATGACCCATTTTCCATTGATGCAAAGTTTAAATTCAATTACGTTTTTTTACATATAGTGCTTTTCACAATGCAAGCAGGTTTACGAAGGTTAGAGAGCAGTGGAACAACTCCCTTCAATGTTTTAGGAGGAAGAAACCGACTCAGTTAACATGTCCAAGCATGTGTTTTGGGCAAAATAACATACAAAAAAAGTAAACACAGATAGTTATTGGGTAATCAATTGTAAAAACTGATCGATCTGAAGCAATTGGAGAATGCTTTTTATTATTTGGAAACAAAAATTCTTTAATATCTCAGCAGTGAAATTAAAAAAAGCAATGTGTGACTTCTTATAGTTTCCTGCTTGTCAGATGTTTCTCCTGAGAAAGAGACCCCAGTAACCTCAAGAGTTTCAGATGCGATCTCAACAGTGTCTCAGATTGTGCTCATGTTTGCAAAGACACCAAAGTCTGACATAAAAAATCAGCGATCTCAATATGAACTCGAACATTTCACATCAAATGATCTGAGCTGCTTCTTACTGGATGACAATGAGTGGCTCATTTGGGTCTGATTTGATTTCAGGATAACTATTTGAGATTAAGTTGATGAGCAACATATGAGCAAGTCTCTCCATTTCATGTAATTGTTAGGAGAAACAGTCAATATGTTAAAAAGATCTAATTTGTGTCTCTTAATTTCCAGCAGATTTTGTGAGCAGGTTTGAGATGTTGCACATGCTTCTCTAATAACAGCTGGACAAACTTTAAACATGCTTCAAAACATGGAAAAAATCACAGGTTTTAGGGCGAGTTTCCAGCCAGGCCCGTCCAGTCATATGGGGTTATGCAAGTCATTTCAGACCAATAATAATTGCATTCATGATGCTCACTTTAGGAGAAAGATATGTGATGTCCACACATCGAAACTGTTGCTAGACAAACTCCATTTGACAGATGTGAAATCTTGGGAAACCAGTTCGTAGATATTTCTGAAGAAGACTTCAAAGATAGCAAGAGAACACAATACAAAGAACTGCCAGTCATGGTTCTTCAAACATGTTTGTGTACGTCTAATAATGGGTGTGTGTTATTAAGGTATAAAAGAAAACGCAACTCATGTTCCTGACAGCAGAGAAAGGTCAGTTCATCTCCACTCGGCTCGGCGCTGTGATTTCCGTGGATGTGTTGGAACATTTCTGTGATCTCCACAAGGATTAAAAGCAGGTCGACTTCTTAAAGTTTAAAGTCCTACAGGATCCACGATGGGCAAATATATTGATCGCATCAGAAACTTAATCCCGGGTCTGCGGCGCCCGGACAACAATGTCCCACCTCAAGGTGTTACCGTGGATGTGGGAGAGGTTGATTATGAGCTGGAAAAGAAAAAAATGTCGTTCTACAATCCGCTTGACCCCGTACCAAAATATGACTTTTACGCCAACGACACATTCTCTGGACGTATAAAAAGCACAAGACCATCACTGGATGTTCTGCGCAAACCAGTAAGTCAATTTTAATTAAATAGTTATTTGAATGAAAATTCTTGTCTAATTTATCTTATTAACACATATATTTGAGTCTATTGAATATTGTACGTGACGAATATTGTTTGGATGGCAGCACTTTGAAATTTGGTGTTGATTTTCTGTGTGTTTCTGTCAACAGCCGGATCCTGATGATCTTCCTCCACCACCAGAGGATGATGAACGGCCCAAAGTAAAGCTTGTTCGCTTTGGATGGGTTCTGGGAGTCATGGTGAGAAAACAGGAATCATATATTTGATCTCTTTAACATCGCAAGAAGTTTCTCCTAGACGTTAAATGACGAGCTAATGTTTAAGTCTCCAGCTTCTCCGATTTTTCTCCTGAGAAAAAAGACCCCGATTTGTCTCTACAAAGGAGAGATCTCAACATCAGAGAGCTGTGGGTGACCCGAGTTTAAATCTCGGCTCCAGTCTGGCCTCATACTGTCCTATCTATGTAAAAAGCAAAATATTAACTTTAAGTCAAGTCAAGTCAAGTCATCCTCATTTATATAGCACTTTTAACAATGTAGATTGTTTCAAAGCAGCTTTACAGAGATAAACATATAATTTAAGGTAACAGAGATTGTTTTGGCTTTATAGCGGTTCTTTAATAAAGTTATTTTCCAGATAAGTTTTTGGTTCATTGAAAATTATTGTTCATTTAAAAAATGTGTCTCAAACTGTACTCATATTTGTGAAGATAACTGCTGTCAAAAGCCAGATGTCTCCCTCAGAGAACTCAAAAACTTCTTATCAAATTCACACAAGAGCTGATGTTCTGAGATACTGTCCAAATTTATTTTATACCTCTATAGCCTATAGAATTCAGGTCACATTCAGCAAAAAAAAAAAAAAAAAAAAAAAAAATTTGAATACAAGTAATAGCTAGGCTATTCTCAAGTCTCTCGGTACATTTCACCCAAATTGTCATTATCATAAAGCGTCTGAATGTTTCTTGATTCTCATTACAGTGATGAGAACTGGGACATTATGTTTAGCAGGGATAAAACTGCTCACTTTTCAGTTAATTCGCCGTTTTGAAAGCAAAATTGTCACCTACTTGATTCTTGCAGAAACGAAGAGTTTTGTTTGGTGGGTTTGTGGCGCGAACACATTTGTCAACGTTCGTTCTGCACGCTTTCGCTTGACTACAGTAGCGGCCAATCACGTGGCTGACTCCAGCCGTAGCCAATCAAACGTCTCGCAATCGCACTGCTGACTAGAGCAGCGACCAATCGCGTGACTGACATCAGCAGCGCTCGAACAGGGATTCTGCTTCTGTGTTTTGCTGGACTATTGCGGCTTTTTCTCGATGCATACATTTGTATTTACATAATGTTATTATACATATGATTGTTTGATGCTATGTATATAGGTATGCTCCCACATAAAAGTGTATATAATTGTAATTTATTTATTGTAAATATTGTTTTTTAATCAAAGTAAATAAAAAATAAATAAAAAAAGAAGTGCACTTGAAACTTATTCTTTCATAAGAAATACCCTTTGAAGCATTTTTCAGATCTGCAATTGTCTCCCGTTCATGAGTTTAAACAATGTTGAAATAAACACACCACTAATGAGTTTGCTGTGATTCTGTTTCAGATTCGCTGTATGTTGAACATCTGGGGTGTCATTATGTACCTGCGGCTGCCATGGATCACGTCTCAAGCCGGACTCAGTGAGTTGATCACTTATCACTGCTCAAATTACTCTTTTTTTTCCTTTTTTTTTATGTTCAAAAGTCAAATGACTTTTAACAGTTTCATGTTTCCTCCCTCAGAGAATTGAAAGATCTAGACCTTATCTTAAGTCATTTGACACATTTGTACATTTTTGCTTGCAGTTCTGACCTACGTAATTATCTTCATGTCTATCGTTGTCACAACAATCACTGCGACGTCAGTGTCTGCAATCTCCACCAATGGGAAGGTCAAGTCTGGTGAGTCAAATGAATTGTTTACCATAAAAACAGGAACATTTGATTTCAAATGGGTTTAATCAGAATCTTTGTCTCGTTTTCCAGCAAATATATAAATATATGCTACTTAAAACAATATAAGTTTACCTGAGATTTGTAAAATTGCCCAAGAAATGCATTGTTTTTATTTGTCTTAAACACATTTTAGTGAGGTGTATTTTTTTAAACTAGTGAAGCCAACTTGTCAAAGCAAGTGAAAACAGACTTGTTCATCTCCAGGTGGCACGTACTTCATGATCTCTCGGAGTCTGGGTCCGGAGCTCGGAGCGCCCATCGGATTGCTCTTCGCCTTCGCCAACGCTCTCGCCTGTGCGCTCCACACAGTGGGGTTTGCAGAGACCGTCAGAGATCTTCTGAAAGTGAGACATGCACACATTGTAGGGCTTGAGGGAAACTCAGAGAGCAGCTTTATAGAAAACAGCACAGAGTCACATGACAAGAGTGATGCACGATGACGGGACATTCTGAAACACTTAACGTGAATCACGCTTAACTTTGCTAACTATAATGCATAGTAATAAAGCATTCTATGTACAGAGTCAAGAATATGAACTCAACACGTTTAATTACACGTTAAGTAGGGGAGAGCGGGGCACAACCTAACGCTTTTTGACTTTCTCAGTTTGTGTAAATCTACTTATGGTTCAGAGTATTTATTTTTTCCCACATTAATTTCCCACATGTCTAGTACAATTATGTGGTTTTGTTTTATTAATACAGTATATACTTTTTTCTTGACATACCCCGAAAGAATGGAAGTGAAATGTGACAACATGCCCCATAGGTGGGGTACATTGTAACATGTGTGGGGCACATTGTAACATAACATATGACAGCTTAAAATGTTATCTGATCTAATAAAAAATATATACAAAACAAACTAAAATATTTTCTAAATAAAATACAATTAAAAAACTTTTTCATATAAAATAATGGCAATTTCTAATAATTAAATATAAACTAATTTTTGAGTTTTGACTACGAACACATGAAAACACAGCTATACAACATAGTTCAAAACAAATAAATAATAAGTCATTTCTGAACATTGACTCTGAGTCTTTATTCACCTTTTTCTCACGTTTTCCCAATAAAATTAATAAAAGTATAGAATATAATAGCATATTTCTAATAGGGGCTCATTGTAACGCAGTGTTACAACATGCCTCCGCCTGCACAACTGGGATTTAAACCCTGCTAGTGTCTTCTGCTATATTAGCGAAGCATTAAATAACTATCTCAACTGTTAAATAACATCTTGGAGATTAAAATAATATCAGATTTGTCTTATTTTAAATAAACACAAAAAATAGAGATGAAAAATTAATTTAAGTAAGAAATTTACTTTTGCTATGGTTTAATAAATGTCTATGGATATCTTCCAAAAAAATAAATAATTTTGGCGGAATTTTTTTTTCTATATAGTGTTGATATGGCAACTAGTAAATACACAAAGTTTCGTCGTCCAAGCATGTGCGGAAGTATTTAAAACAAGCGTGTTACAACTAGCCCCGCGTTAGGTTGTGCCCCGCGCTCCCCTATTCTCCGAAAACCTTTATAAAGAAAACACTTAATGTGACTTAATTAGTGATATTAAAAGACCAAACTCAGTACACACTGCACTAAGCATGCTATGTTAAGCTTTTTCACGTTAAGTGTTTTTGAATGTCCTGAGATGACTGACAGGACAATGGCAGAAGCAAAAGCGCAAGAGATCTTTTGGTAATAAAAGTTGCATTTCTTTGTTTAAAGAAGTGAATTTGTGCTTGTTAGTATAGTTATAAATAACATTTGTTTTAAAGTAAGGAGAAAATTCAAAGATCTTTAATTTATTTGTGTCAGTGCGCGCTGTGACGTCATGAGACAGTTAATGGTTGTTTTCATTGTAGCTCAGGCTACTAACTAATAAATAGACTAATTAATAACATGACTTTTATTTTTATTTTTAAAGACATTTATTTATTTTAAACCGTTGTTTAAATCTCATCCACAATCGTTTTCTTTATTCTCAGGACTATAAAGCTCAGATGGTGAGTGATGTCGATGACGTGAGGATCATTGGTGCGATTACTGTCGTCATTCTGCTCTGCATCACATTCGCTGGCATGAGTTGGGAGGCAAAGGTATACTGTCCTCTGCTCCTATTTTTGATCATTTCCCAAAACTGCCTCTTGTAACACGAATGTTCTCCTTGGTTTTCGCTCCACCACAGGCTCAGATCCTGTTCTTCATTGCGATCATGCTCTCCTTAGCTAGCTACTTTATTGGGACGGTCCTCCCCCCCGACTCAGCTAAGCAGGCTGCAGGATTTTTCGGCTACCAATGTGAGTAAACAAGATCCAGATCGAATGTGGCCTTCAAGTGCATCTAGTTGTTTCTAAGTTTGGGAGTCTTTATTTCGACCTGTTGCAACAAAACAAATAAACAGTAGATGACAAGCTCTTGTTTATCAAGCTCAGAACTGCAATGTTAACAAAACATATGATTCATGCATGAGTAGCCCTATATTAGGATCCCCCTTGGAGATTAGGGGAGTGAGGTTTATAGCACAGCTCACACTAGCCTAATTTTGTTACAATCACCCCCTAAACCTAACTCCCATCTGGGTCACGGCACCACTGTAGCCCCTCCAGTTCGCACTGCCCACTCTAAGCGGGACGCAAACCCAGGCACATCTGCACGGGAGGTGGGCTCTCTAACAATGAGGCTAAAGACTGCAGTCTTTAGTGTCAGTCGCTAGATCGCCCCTTGAGATTAGGGGAGTGAGGTTTACACACTTTTTTTGTTGAAATCCAGACCTAAAACGTGAAATAACTTTGTCAAATTATGAACTTTCAACTTGATGTTGGTTTGTGTTGGAACAACCAGACCTAAACACAGTTTTCTTCTTCCAGATGATATTTTCATGTCCAACCTACTGCCTTCCTTCCGAGGTGTAGATGGATATTTCTTTAGGATGTTCGCCATCTTTTTCCCAGCTGCTACTGGAATTCTTTCTGGCGTCAACATCTGTGGAGATCTCAAGGTAATATTGCCAAAGTAGGAAAGTCACCATGCCCTAAAACACTACAGAAATGACTTGTGTTTGTGGTTTTCCAGGATCCAACGGGTGGGATTCCTAAAGGGACACTGCTGGCCATATTGTGGACCACCTTGAGCTATTTATTGATCTCAATCACATGTGGTGAGATTCGACCTTTTACCGTCACAATTGAAATGTGTGTCTTATTGGTGATCTGTTCTCCTCACTGAATCACTTCCTCTCTTCCTCCTCAGCTGCAACTGTTGTAAGAGATGCTTCTGGCAGTTTGAACGATAGTTTAGCGCTATCGAATTATTCTATCCACTGCACCGGTCTGGGCTGTAAATATGGCTGGAACTTTGACCGCTGTGAACAGAACTACACATGTACATCTGGACTGGCAAACAACTTCCGTGTGAGCGCATTGGCCCATATGGTTATAGTTTTCATTATTTTGTTGTTGGATGGATGGATAGACTTACTAATAGCTATTCATGTTTTTTCCCCCCTCCAGATTCTTACCACTGTTTCAGGATCTGGCATTTTGATTACCATTGGTGTCTTTGCCGCCACCTTATCATCAGCTCTGGGTTTCTTGGTGTCTGCACCAAAAATTTTCCAGGTAGATGATGTGACTGTTGATTTAATTTTGTGTAACCTGCAGTTGACTAACATTTTTGTATGTGTGTTTTCATAGTGTTTGTGTAAGGATAACATCTACCCCTACATCGGCTTCTTTGCAAAAGGTTATGGGAAAAACAACGAGCCTCTACGTGCATACTGTCTCACGTTTCTCATCGCTATGGCTTTCATCCTCATTGGTGAGTTCTGGATCTCCTCCAGATCAGTTACTGAGGTGTTTCTCCCTGCGGATGCTTTAACATTTGGTGTCATGTTGATATTTTCAGGTAATCTGAACATAATCGCTCCTCTGATCTCCAACTTCTTCCTCTGCTCTTACGGCCTCATCAACTTCAGCTGCTTCCATGCGACAGTCACCAGATCACCTGGTGAGAACTTCATCATCATCATCAGTTTTGCATTCTGAACAGATAAACAATAATGTACCGTGAAAATAAATAAATAATAATAAACAGGATGTAATAAAATGGATGTAAATGAAAAGCTAAAAGTTAGTTGTTGCTCTGTGGGAGATTAAAAATAAGGTTTAAAATGATGAATTCTGAGTGTTCATATAAAAAGAAAACCAACAGTTGTTGGGGGGTGAAATAACCCTAACCCTAAAATAAGAAATATCTTGGTTTCTATATTTTAAGTCATTCTGAAGCCCTTTTTGAGAGCAGCTCTTCTGTGTGTCTAATATTCATGTTTGTCGTCTGTCTCTCGCAGGCTGGCGGCCGCAGTACCGTTTCTTCAGTCCGTGGACGTCTCTGTTTGGTGCTTGCTTGTCTTTTATCCTCATGTTTCTGTTCACATGGTGGTACGCTCTTGTCACGTTCGCTGTCATCCTCTTCCTCATAGGTTATGTTTCCTATACAAAGCCTCGTGAGTAACTTTATTTTTTGTCTGGTTTGCTTTTAATGACCCAATATGTTGCAGATTATGACTTACATTTTCCACTTATCATCAAAACATAATTTATGTTCAGTTATTTGAATGCATTGACTGTTGTCTGATCGTGTGTCCAGAGATTAACTGGGGCTCATCTTATCAGTCCAGTTTCTACAATATGGCTTTGTCCTTCTCGATGTCTCTGAATGGTATAAGTGATCATGTCAAAAACTACAGGTAAGACTGTAAAAGTAAATATTACCAATCTGATCTGATCACGATACACCAGCCGCTCATGATAAGCTCTCTCTTAGGCCTCAGTGTCTCGTTCTCACCGGCCCTCCGAACGCCCGTCCCGCTCTGGTGGACTTTGTGGGCACTTTCACCAAAAGCATCTGCCTGATGATCTGTGGGAACATCATCATGGTAAGAACCGGAGCTGGGCCATTTTTGATGCACAGTCTTACACTGATAAGTCTATGATATGAAAGATCATGCAAATGGGTTGAAGCTATTTACTTTATTAATTTTAGATCCCGGTTTGAATCATATATGCATGCCCATTAAAATTCTGTCCAACGTCACTCAGAAAGGCATCACGTTATGAAAGTTAAACAGAATGCAAACACGAGCAGTATTTTATTTTGACAACTTAAATACATGCACTAAAGTTTGGAATCAGTGAGATTATTAATGTTTATAGCGATGGTATATAACTTTATGATGCACATTAGTGATAGTCATGCACCCTCCATCAGTTATATCTTTAATTTAATAGCAGAGTGAATATTTAGAGCTACTCCAGCAGGGCTCAACCAGTCAAGAGCAGTAAGTGATTTTCTCTTTGTCTTTTCTTGACAACAGTATGTTTATTAGGTTGCTGTCACTTGCTGCACGTATCCAACATACTGGTACACACACATTTTCTTTTCAACTGTTCACAGTCACTTAAAGGGATACTTCAGGATTTAGCATTAAGCTTTGTATCAGTAGAAAACCTGTAGTATTTTCGAATAACCGTGCTTTCCACCCTCATGTCCCCCTGAGATGAGAGATTTATGGATTTTTTGGCCAGAGGCTAAAGACTACAGTCAGTAGGAGGAGCTGTCCCGCATGTTTTCAACCAGCCCATAGAGGGTGGGATCTCACTCACAGAATGTACACATAGTATCAGCCGTCTTTCTTTGGAAGCTAAGCTAACAGGCTCTTGTTCTGTGGAGAAAGCTGAGTAGTAGGGGTTACCATCCTCTTTTTCCCGGACATGTCCGGCCGTCGAGATCGTCCAAAATGTCCGGGATTCGGGTTTTGCTTTCTGCAGTCGCCATTCATTGTTTACATGCAAACCTTTTGTTTCAATCTAACTTAATTCATTCTGATTGGTGAATCTGAATGTAGTGTTTACATGAACGCTAAACCGTTCTCCCGCGCCCCTCGTCCTGCTCGCCACAGTAAACATAATGAATGGCGACTGTAAAACGCAAAAGCCGAATCCCGGACAATTTGGACGATCTCGAAATCCCGGGCAAACTCATCAGAGTCTCACTAGTAGCCTAGCCTTGTTGTTTTCAACTGCGCTCTCTAACCGGTAGGCGTGGATTGGGAGTGGCCTCCTAGAGCAGCGAAGCAAGTGCATTCTGGGAGTGGCTTTTCTCAGTCTAGAAAGCTCCAAATTCAAAAATAATTTCACATTTCTTCTGACCTATTTTAAATACACATTCATCTTTCCAGAGGTAAAGTATCCCTTTAAGGCATAACAAAGGATACTTGCCTATACAGGCATTTTGACATAATATTGTTTGAATTTGTCCGTTCAAGCTCAAGACGACATGAAAGAGAAGATTTAATGGGCGCATTGTCAGAGAGGCAGCTTTCTGGCTGCGCGCTTTGGATGTTGCGCATAGAAAACATCTTGAAAACATGTGATTACTGTACCACATTCCTGTTGTAATGTTTGGAACCACTCATTATACATAAATCATGTAAAAGTTCATGTTTTTACCTGATCCTACGATTTAGTTTTATTTCAAATGACACATGTGTGCTGAGTGCGCAATCAGCAATCAAGAGCAATCAAGTGCGCTCTCTCTCTCTTTACCATCGGTTAATGTTAGTAATATGCTCCTTCTCCCCTTCTGCTCTCTGTTTGCTCTTTTGTCTGTTTCTTTGTCACAAGCATTGTATAGTATTGGTGGTTGGTATCGTAGCATTTTAATGAGTACGAGTATGAGTACACCAGCGCAGTATTGACCCGATACTGAAATCGGTACATCCCTATATAACATTGTTATTCAGGAAAGATGATTTACAAAAAACCTGATTGACACAAGCAGATCACCTTGATTTCACCAAACGACTTATTCAGTGCGCACTCATGATGTGAAGGTGTCATGGGTTTATTGCGCTCTCATGCTTTCAGGAGGACGAGAAGTCCAGTTTTCCGCAGCACAGCACCGATATGCTGGTGGACTGGCTGAATCAGAGGAAGGTTCGTTCTTTCTACACGTCCTTCAATGCCGACAGTCTGAAAGAGGGCACGTCCAATCTCATGCAGGTAAGACCGTCGCTAATCTGTTCTAACACCTTTTTCTTCTCCTCATTACATCCTTCTCAAAGACTCAATCATCTTTCTAGGCTTCAGGTCTTGGTAAACTGAAGCCGAACACCCTCGTTATGGGATACAAGACAAACTGGAAGGAATGTAAACCTGAGAGCTTACAGGACTACGTCAACACCATCAGGTGAGTTCAGATGCTGCTTTTGTTCACAAATATCAGTTTATTTGTCATTCAGTTCTTTGTATATTGACGTTGTTTCATGTTTTTTGTTTAGCGACGCGTTTGACTCCAGCTACGGCGTCGCAATTCTGAGAATGATGGATGGATTGGACGTTATGGATGCTTTGCAGAGTTCAGGTGTGTCCTGTGTGTTTTATACAGTTTAATAACTTAAAAATGCATTGGTGCTGCAGTTTGAATCATAAAACAAAGTTTGACGTGGGTCTATTTTGAGCAGCAGGCAGATCCTCTGCAATGGATAATCCGGCATTCGATGCAGACGAAGTCCCGCAATCCGAAAAAGATGAGACAGACCGGAATTCAGGTGACAAACACACATTTGAAGTCTTTTTTGTGCACTTTTACCCCATTGGCACTGCTAGTGAAGTGTTGTGACAAACTAGAACGTTACAATCAACCGTCTACACTGCAAGCAATGGAATCCTGATGTCATTACCCAGTCAGCCAATCAGAACAGTGGACATTGACATCCAGTCGACCAATCAGAACAGTTCCACTCTAAATTAATTACTTTATGTTTCAGACAATTAAATACACAGATGTAGAAGAAAAATATTGATAGTTTGTAAAAATTCACACTGATGCCAATGGAAGCAAGAAAATAACTGTTCAAATACAATCTGACTGCATGTTTTATACATACTAAAGGTCACTATAAGGTTTACTGTATCCTTCTCTCAGCTCACTGTTATGTTTTTAAAGGGGTGGTTGATTATGATTTCACTTTTCTAACTTTAGTTAGTGTGTAATGTTCCTGTTTGGGCATAAACAACATCTGCAAAGTTACAACGCTCAACGTTTAAAGCAAAGGGAGATATTTGCTATTAAAGAAATTGCTTTTTAAGGACTACAACAAACGGCTGGTAGGGACTACACAAGCTTCCTCCCGGGTTAGTGAGATCACCAACCCTAAAATTTACATAAACCCCGCCCCCGGAGATATTCAGATAAAGCAGTTTAAAACACAAAATACATTTACTTGCCCAGAAAGTTAAATAAAACCATTCAGACATACAGCGCCATTGTGACTGTAAAGTGTCACATGACAAGCTTGATGCGTCGCCATGGAAACAGGAATGTGAAACATTTTAAACTAACAGAGAATATTTTACATTTATTTTAAATTGAAATCCTGATGTCATCACCCAGTCAGTCAATCAGAGCAGTCCTGTTATAATCAGCAAAACTGCATTGTACACAGGGTGCACTAACTTTTTCTCAATCAAGCTTTGGCTGGTGTGATGTAAATGTGTTTTATACACGTCTCACCTGGTTTTTTGACTCCCCATCAGATATGTCTGACGATGACTCGAATGATCAAGTCAGGTCGGTGTTTCAGACGAAACAGGGCAGGAAGACTATTGACATCTACTGGATCTCTGATGATGGAGGTGAGATACGACTGCATGAATGATACTTAAACTCACTGTGGGAAAAAAGAAAAAAAATCATGGCATGAAGTTCCAAACTGGTTCAGTCTGGGTTGGTAGACAACCATGGTTTTGGTCTTGGTAAAGCTCAAGGGGGTCTGATAAACCTCCAGCACAATCCGTTTTCACTCCCATTTTCTTATTATGAACGCTGTTGCTCTCTTTCAGGTCTGACTCTTTTAGTGCCGTATTTGTTGACCAGAAGAAACCGCTGGAAAAAGTGCAAAATCAGAGTGTTTATCTTAGGAGACCAGCGGACCATGAAGGAAGACCGTAAAGAGTGAGTGGATCATTATATCATCATCATCTTGTACTACTAGTTTTGATATGCAGAAACAGTGGTTCTTTAAACGGTGGTTCTCATTTCAGCATGAAAATGCTGTTGAAGAGATTCCGGCTGGAATTCGAGGACATTGTCGTGATAACAGACGTGGATAAAGCTCCTCTGCCTAAAAAGTGAGAAATGTTCACAAATAAACATGGACAAAATCTTGCAGGTTTGTAGGAATGCTGCCTTAATGTGCTATCGGAAAATTTCCTACTCACCACTTCTGAACACTGTTTGGTAAATGGTCAAATTATTCTTTTTAATGTTTTCATTTACCTGTAGTGTGTAATGTATCTGTTTATGTTTGTATATAATCTACAAAGTAATCTACAAAGCTCATAGTCTCCCACAAAGTGATTTATTCTAGCTAACAGAGAACACTTATCCAGACCTGCCTAAAACGCCTCGATCGAAGTCCAGATATCACTTCCTCAAAAGCCCATATCACAATGTGAAATATTAGCATAATGCCCGCAAAAAGGCAAGGTTTCTGTGAATTGAAGTGTTGTCGTCATGTCGCGGAGACGCTGTGTGTTGGATGCGAAAGCAAAACCGCTTTTGCTTTCAGAGGTCAATAAGAGTTTAAGATTTGTTTATAAAGATATTCCTGAGCTGTACAACTCAAACGTTTTCTTGTGCACAGTGCATTTTACAGAGGACAGCTTCCTGAACCAGGGAGAGTACAATGCCGGCTATAAACTTTAGACTAGTTACCACTGTGAAACGTTCTGCTCAAGTCGTGCTTGTGTAACGGAGGCCAGTAAGAGCTGTGAGAGTAATCCTCACTCCCCTGATCTCAAGAGGTGCACTAGCGACTGACGCTGTGGTCTTTAGCGTCCTTGTTAGCGCACCCGCTTCCCATGCTGGAGATGCTGGTTCGAGTCCCACTTGGAGTGGGGTGAGTAGGACCGGAGGGGTTACAATGGTGCCATGACACGGATGGGTGTGAGGTTTAGGGAGTGAGTGTAATGTGGGCCAGTAAGAGCTGTGAGAGTAATCCTCACTCCCCTGATCTCAAGAGGTGCACTAGCGACTGACGCTGTGGTCTTTAGCGTCCTTGTTAGCGCGCTCGCTTCCCATGTCGGAGATGCCTGTTCGAGTCCTGCTTGGAGCGGGGTGAGCAGGACCGGAGGGGTTAAACTTACAAAGTGGGTACCAATCGATTGGCTTGATCAGCCTCATTTTCAATGACATTAATTTTAACTGTGCATTTACAAATGCTATAGAAGCCTTGGAAGCTTAAGCTCGCGATAATGGCGAGGCCTGTTACATTTCCGATGCACGCTTGAGGTGTTTGTCCAATCACAACCTAATGGGTGGCCAATCAGAGCACACTGAGTTTTTCAGAAGGAGGGGCTTTGAAGAAATCAGCGTGTTTCAGACAAACTGGGAATAAAGGAGCTGTAATAATGTACAGTATGTACAAATTCTTCTTCCTCTCTGTTCCTGTAGTTGGCAGCGGTATGAGGAAAACATCGCCCCCTTCATGCTGAGTGAGGAACAGGCTGGAGGAGACGTACAGGAGCTCAAGAGACTGAGTCCATGGAAAGTTTCCGACAAAGACCTGGAGGCCATAAAACCCAAGGTGTGTGTGCTTGCTGGTGTGGGTCGGTTTGAACACGAGTATGATCCATCAGACCCTCCATTTGACTGTCTTTTATTTTCAGGTGGAGAGGTCGGTGAGACTAAACGAGATCATCAAGAAGAACTCCATCCCAGCGGCTTTGGTTGTAATGTGAGTATTGCTAGTTAGAGCAGTTTACCCATCCCATATGATACGTCATTTTCATGCATCAATCCAAAGTGATTCACAAATGAGTGACATCACAAGCAATTGGTCATAGTTTTGCATAATTTGGGGCCTTTGAGAACGAAGGCAAAACCAGTTTAGGCTTCTTAACTCGCTTAACTAATATGACCAGCGTTGCCAGTCAATTTATGCCTGATAACAGCTCTAAACAGAATGTGTGTGTGTTTCAGTTCTCTTCCAGTCCCTGATGTCAACTGTCCCAGTTCTCTCTATATGGCCTGGGTGGAAGCGCTGAGTTACGGCATCCACTGTCCCGCCCTGCTCATACGAGGAAACCAAGAGAACGTCATGACCTTCTACTGCCAGTAAAACACTCACATTAATGTGGGTTCATCATTAAACACAATAATTCCTGCAGGTGAAGCTGCTGTCAGTGTCAGTCTTGTGAAGATGTTAAACTTGCTGTGAATCAGATCTGTTGAACTGAAATGAGCTGCTTAATCCTCTTGTACATTGATTCTATTACAATGTATATGTATATCACATGGTCATATGTCTGTATTATCTTCAAGGAGTCGACTACAAATAGTATAAATATATATATATAATATACAATTTATATTATATATAAATATAAAATATAAATGCAATGGAGTTATGTTGGTGGAGGGAAGTCATTTATCTCAGGACTTTCTTTGCAAAGTAGAATATAAGAATTTCATGCAATAATAATAAAGACACAATAAAAATGTTACAAAATGTTACATTTTGACTGTATATGAATGGTAAATGATTAGGTTGTTGTTACAAATACAATGTGAAAAATACAATTCCGTACAATGGCAGATATCTCAATTTTCTTTGATTGTCTCATTACACCAAGTAAAAAAAATAAAAAAAAATAAAAAACTGTTTTAAAATACATTAATGCTGTAATATCTCGAGATACTGTCTCGATCACAACATATATTTAACAGACTATTTTGCAGATGAGTATATTATTTTCTTAGGACAAAAGTGCCTGCCAAATGCATAAATGCACATGTAAACACCAGTTGATTCAAAGGCACTGAAAAGACTTTAAAAGATGATGAAGAAAAGTGAGCTTGATGTTTTGCATTTAATAAAATGACATGCACATATTTTGAAGTGTGACTTTTGGGGCTTCTAACCTAAAACACACACTCAGGTTTATTAATAATTAGCAAGTATGTTTGTTTAACCTCAAATTATGATTCTTAAATTTTAAACGTAAATGATTTATGAGGCTCCAATATTATCAGATTGTGCTTTGTACATAGATTACATATTGACTAGCAGCGTCTTCCGGCATGGCTCAGTTTCTGTGATCTCAATCGGCCGCACTCTTTTTCTTTATGATTATTTTGATGATTTGAAATGTTTAATGATTCTGATGATCCTTATGATTTTAAATAATTTGATTTTTTTTAAATCTGGTGTGAGTTTAAAATCACATTTAAAAAAATGTGGTGTGCAGCTCAGATCATTTGAGACATTTTGAGATGACTGACTTTTGAATGCAGACTTTGGTGTCTAGACAAACCTGAAAATAGTTTGAGACATTACTGATCTCTTTTAAAATTATTTTTTCTAGCTTGGTCAACCTTTTACGAATCCTGAATGATCTTATTTCCCACTGCTGAAATAAATGGAGCTTTTTCTTTTAGATGGATTAATATTCTGAGAAGCACGCCTGGCTGTGTACGAAAAAGTAGGCAGCTGACCTGTTGCCTCAATGCCCAATAACTTCCAATGGCCATGAGAGATACAGTAGATAGTCCTTACAATGGCATGCACTGTATAAAGGTCCTAGATTATGATCACAAGTAATTTTCTGAACTTTTTTAATGTTTTAGGAAGCTATTGTCTGCCAAACATGTTTAAATTATTTAAAAAAATGTAAATGTTGTCATCTGAACAATTAGCATGTCGTTAATGAACACACTTTATTTCTATCCCTCACAGCCTCGTTCAATCTTGCTAAAAATGTAATATCCCACACTAGCAAGGCTAAATACGATCTAAATGGTTGTCAAAGTGTGTGTCGCCCTCCACAGACGTATTGTAATGAGGGTAAGTGAGACTTACCAAGTTTTCAAATCTTCTTCACTTTCAACGCTCAAATATATCGCACTGACGACAGGCGCGACAACCAACGTGTGCCGTAGTTTCTTCTAAATGGCGCTCATTGTGCGCGCTTATGTAAACAAACGGTCTCGCGAGCGCGCCAGATTCAAATGAGGGAGGACACGATTGGAGTAAATACACCTTAAATTAGGGTAATGTTCTTCACATAAAGCAATCGAATGAATTCAGAAGCCTCGGGATAATGCACACGAATTATATGGACTACTTTTACGAGTTCGGAACTTCTCAGTTACAATCACCATCACCATCGTCTCGTTCTTTTTTTTTATTTTTTTTTTATTTTTATTTTTTTATTCTGGGTCAACTATTCTTGTCTGTACTTAAAATGTTTTGTTCTGTATTTTTTTTTTTTTTTTTTTTTTTTTTTTGCTAAACAAAGTACAATGCCCTGCTTGCCACAAATAATAATTGTGTTAATTACAGTGACAATGAATGAAGATCTCACTATTTGTTTAAAGCATATTAACAGTGTAGAGACAACAATAACTATGAATTAAATATAAACGAATAGTTTGTTGATGATTTGTAAGTACTACGTTACTATATACCTACTTATTATAAAGTGTTACTCAAAAATAATTAATTTAATGGGTGTTTTTTATTATTTTTTATTATAATTTTTTTACAGCTGTTTTTCTAATAAAAACATAACTGCTATTGTATGTTCCAGGTACTTTTTTTTCATCATTATATTGACTAGATTATCTCTGTCACTTGCTGTGTGTATACAACCCAGAAGACAAGAAGAAAATAAAGCAAAAGGAGATAACAGAGTAACAGACTAGCTTACAATATCAACATCAACGCAAGACAAAGGACTGGAGAAACTGAGGGCTAAGATACACAGGAATGGTATCAACAGAACAACATACAGTGGAAGACTAATCAGTAGTGACAAACCATATTAACAAACTAACCATAGTGACAAACAAGTGGTGGGAAAACTGATAACAAAGGACAGGTTTGAGAACCACTTCTCTAGTTCAAGACAGAGGAGTTGAACTGCTGGCAAATCCATAATATTCTGTCTTCACCTTTGCTGTTTTAAATCTTATTTATTCTTGCGTTCTTGTCACACTTGCTGTGTATATTAGTGATGTTAGCCATGACACCAAAGCTCAGAGGCGTGTGTCAAAAAAATTAAACAATTTCAGTGAAGCTTTGTATAGATTGTCACGCCCGGCTTTGCCGTGCTGGGTGTGCTTACTCCACCATGGACAGAATGTGTTTGGGCTGTCTCTCTCCTCCCAATCTGAAGGGGGAGCTGTCTGTTTTAGGTCCATCTGACAGCAGCTGATGGGCGGGACTGTTTAAGAACATCTATCTCCTGCCAGTGGCTCTCTCTGCTCTGCGCTGCAGGTCTCCGTTTCTGCTCTGGCCTTCTGGCTGGAGGCAGCACTATCCTACTCTTTTTTGTTTGTTTTGCATTGCACATAGTCAACACATTACTGATCTGCACTACACTTTTGTTTTGCTTTCTTTTGTTTTTCATTTACTGATTTGATAAATTTATTGATTCAAAATATGATTTCATTGTATAATTTAATATTCTAATAAATTTTGGATTTAACTTAACAAGCGGTGTGGTCTCCCCCTATGTCATTGCTACTGTGAGCCAGGTAGTCGTGACAAGATGCTTGATTCGTTCTATCAAAATCACGTGACCAATGACATCCTAAGCTTCATTTCACACACACACACCCACGTGACTGCTTCGTACCTTGATTCAAAGGTTTAAAAATGCGTGACACAGGGGGGCTTCCTCGTGGATTGTTAAAGTATATTGTGTTCAAACACTTCAAAACACTTTAAGCACTGCCCTCTCTCCAAGCACCAGTTATGTTAAAGAACACTTCTTACAATGTTCATTAAGTCTCCATAAGCATTGCCCATCCAGGCTACAGTAGCTTACATTGTTGTTCTGTAGGCTACAGCTTTACTATAATCGTGTGTGTGTGTGTGTGTGTGTGTGTGTGTGTGTGTGTGTGTGTGTGTCTTTGTATGCATGCACTTGCATTTAATTACTTTCTCTATTCATGAGTTTTATATGTTTACTGTAGACTTGGAATTAAGCCTTTCCCCCGTTATTATTTTATTTTATTATTTTGCAGTTATTTTGCCAAGAAGTTATTTTACTTTATTCTTCATATGTGTCAGGAGAGAAACTTGAAAAGATGTTGTATTCGTGCCAGGTCTATGTGTTTCTATGAAGTAGTACAGTAAGGATTGAGCTTATATACACCACTGAAGGACTTACAACTTCCTTGTAAGGTAGAAAAACATGTTGCTTATGTTTAAAATGTAACGTATACCTCATGCTTACACATGGTACAATCCACTTTCCATATTAGTAAACTGTCCTTCAGTGTATACATTTGTGGTACATTTGCATCAGTGGAAAACATTCCTTGTAAAGAATATGCCAACTGTACATTATCATTGGAACATGTTACATTGCACACATCCTCCTATGTTCATCTCCCTCCCAGCTCCCCTCCCTGTGTCTGACATATGGTCCTTACACACATGGGTTCATGCAATCTATAGTCTAGCTCATGCATTTTTAACTTCATAAGATAATACAACTGATTATGAATAATAATAAAAAATAAAACAATGAGATACAAAATATTAAATAATGAAATTATATTAAAATATTACATTTTAGTCTTCATTTACAAACAGGAAAAAAAAAATCACAATACATCCTTTATTGTTTTGAGTTAGTAATCTTTATTCACAGTAATCTTACATGTCTCAAGCGTTTCGAAAGCGATCTCAAGAAATTCTCAGATTGTGTTCAGATCTGCCAAAGTCTGCCATCAAAGGTCAGAGATCACAATATGAATATGAACTCAAACATTCCCATATAATCATTCATTTTAT
The DNA here is from genome assembly GCF_965113295.1 of Leuciscus leuciscus. Taxonomy (NCBI): domain Eukaryota; kingdom Metazoa; phylum Chordata; class Actinopteri; order Cypriniformes; family Leuciscidae; genus Leuciscus; species Leuciscus leuciscus. The sequence continues at coordinate 58,613,122 of NC_138726.1, read as the reverse complement.
AGCACTAGACACTTACTGTTGGACAACTATTGACTCATTTGGGTCTGTTTTATTTACATTTGAGATGATGAGCTATGAATTAGCCGTGTCTGAGCAAGAGTCCCATATCCATTAATTTCCATTTAATCATTGTCAACTGATGTACTAAAAATATAATCTATGCCTTTTTCTTTCCACAGCAGGTTTGAGGTGTTGCACGCTGCTCTGATAACAGATGGATAAACTTTAAACTTGATGGTTAATGACAAGTTTCCAGGCCTAAATGCAAGTCATTCAGACCAGTAAACTCAATCAAGTGTCTGTCTGAGTGTCTGCACATCAACATGATCTGTAATCATTTCATTTATGATGGTGACTTTGGCTGAAGGAGATCTGATCTTCAGATGTCCAAACTTCAGTGTTTGTTTTGCTTCTTGCTTGTAATTTTGGCTAGTTTTATATTAATCACCTTTTTTCTACATGACTGAGTAAGAGTTTAGCTTTTGGCAGTCTCTATTTGAAAGATCTATGTGAAACCAGCCCGTTGATAATTTTCCAAACAAGATTTCAAAGATTGCTAGAGAAAACAATATAACCACCAATCATTGTTCTGCAACAATGTTTGTGTATGCATAATGTATGTTTGTGGGGGTGTATGCAAGTTGGCTCAATTAAGGTATAAAAGAAAACGCAACTACTTTTTCTGACAGCAGTTGAAGGTCAGTTCAAGTCCACTCGGCTCGCCGGATACGTGGAATGACTCGGCACTGTGATCGTCTGGTGTGATTTCTGTGGATCTGAAGGATAATTTTATGATCTTCACAAGGATTTAGGCAGACAGGGGCAGGAAAATCACAGGCAAAAGTACCACAGAATCCACGATGGTCAAAAATATTGATCGCATCAGAAACTTAATCCCGGGTCTGCGCCGCCCGGCCAACAATATCCCGTCTCAAGGTGTTACCGTGGATATGGGAGAGTTTGATTATGGGAAGGAGCAGGACAAGAGAAAAATGTCATTCTACAATCCGCTTGACCCCGTGCCAAAATATGAATATTACGCTAAAGACACGTGGACGGGACGTATAAAAAGCACCAGACCATCACTGGATGTTCTGCGCAAACCAGTAAGTGGTTATTTTAATGGAAAAAAAACATCTAATTGAATCTAAATTAATATTGTACATAATATTGTTTGGATGGCAACACTTTGAAATTTGGTGTTGATTTTCTGTGTGTTTATGTCAACAGCCGGATCCTGATGATCTTCCTCCACCACCAGAGGATGATGAACGGCCCAAAGTAAAACTCGTTCGCTTTGGATGGGTTCTGGGAGTCATGGTGAGAAAACATGAATCATATATTTGTTAAATAGCGAGCTAATGTTTAGGTCTCCCACTTCTTCAAGTTTCAAGACATCTCAATGTTAGAGCTTTAACCTTGTGCTTAGGCTCATTCAAAACTCTCCCAATGTCTCCTCTCACACTGTCCTATCAAATAAAAAATGCAAAAAGCCCCAAAATGTCTTAAACTGTTCATATTTGCCAAGACACATGCAGTCAAAAGCCTTATGTCTTCCTTGGAGAACTCAAATACTTCATCAAATTCTCCCAAGAGCAGATGGTCTGAGTCCATTTTATACCTCTAAACTGACTAGACATGGATGAATTTAAGGTCACTTTTCACCCCATTGTCAAACGAAATAATAAAGTACATTTCTCCCAAATGGTCATAATGCATATGAATGGTTTTGAGGGTTTTTTTTGTATGTAATTTTTTTGCTATTCATTTCAGATTCGCTGTATGTTAAACATCTGGGGAGTCATTATGTTCCTCCGGCTGCCGTGGATCACGTCTCAAGCCGGAATCAGTGGGTCAATCCTTCATCTGGTTTATCTGATTTAGTTCATACCCAAACTTCAGTCAAAGTCACCTTTCTTTCTTCAATGCCTTTTAAACAGTAAAATGTTTCCTCTCTCTGGGATCTATAGACCAGTTTTACAGACATTTTACATATGTGCCCCAGGAATGCCTTACATTTTGCCTTTTTGCTTGTAGTTCTGACCTACGTCATTATCCTAATGTCTGTCACCATCACAACGATCACGGCGACGTCAGTGTCTGCAATCTCCACCAACGGGAAGATCTACTCTGGTGAGTCAAATGAATTGTTTACCATGAGAAAGCAACATGTTTTAAAGAGATCGAATGAATTCATACGAATAAGCCACCAATTTGTCAAAACATAAAATAGTTACGAATTGTCATGAGATTGTGTTATTTCACCTGAGAATAAAAATGTGGAAGAAATGCATCATTTTTATTTGTTTTAAACAAATGTAGGGAGATTTTTATTTTATTTTAAGCAAACCATGATCTTTTCTCCAGGTGGCACGTACTTCATGATCTCTCGGAGTCTGGGTCCGGAGCTCGGAGCGCCCATCGGATTGCTCTTCGCCTTCGCCAACGCTCTCGCCTGTTCGCTCAACACAGTGGGGTTTGCAGAGACCGTCAGAGATGTTCTTAAAGTGAGACACACTTACAAATTAATGTATTTATTGTTGGGTTTCAGGAAATTCAGAGAGCTGCTTGAAAGAAAAAGTTCAATATTTGACCAAACACTGTCCATATTTTCTATGAAGAAAATATAATGTAATAAAAATGTAATATAATATTTTTTATGTGAGAAAATAACATTTTGCATCAATAAATGCAAGAAATTACATTTTGCATCAATAAAAGTAAGTCATTTTGACATAAAAAAAAAAATCTAATTCTCAGTACCGCTGTTTTTATCTCCCTCACAATCGTTTTCTCTCTTCTCAGGACAATAAAGCTCAGATGGTGGATGATGTCAATGATGTGAGAATCATTGGGACAATTACTGTCGTCATCCTCCTCTGCATTACATTTGCTGGCATGAGTTGGGAGGCGAAGGTACGGTCCCCTGCTCCTGTCTTTGCTCGTTTCCCAATACTTGATGGCATGACTGCCATTTATTCTTCTTGGTTTCCGCTCTACCACAGGCTCAGATCCTGTTCTTCATTGCACTCTTGCTCTCCTTGGCTAATTACTTTGTTGGGACGATCCTTCCCGCCAGCACAGAGAAGCAGGCTGTGGGATTTTTTGGCTACCAGGGTGAGTAAACAAGATCCAGATCTAATGCAGGCATTAAGTGCATCCAGTAAACTTTTGTTTATAATTTGGGGAGTCGATATTTTGTCCTGAGACAACAAAACAAAGAAAGAAAGAAATGGAAGCCCATTTCCACCATATGCAAAAAATCATTCTTCAATAAATCATAATTATAACCTAAGTCAAAACTACAGTATGACATATTAAGTCATAATTCTGAATTATAGGTATGTCATAATTTTGACATTTGATCTAATAATTATTTTCTTTTACATTTTATCCCAGAATTAAGACTTACATGATCAAATGATGGTGGTATATCAGCTAGACCAGCATAAACTAACCTCAAGTAACCTCAAGTGATACATCATGCTTGTCTGCTCTGGTTTTCAAAGAGGACCTATTATGTTTTTGTTTTTTTCAAATTGCTGTTTGTCAAATTTGGGAAAAATAATGTTTTTGAACATACAAGCATAAAATCCTATTCCAGTAGAGACCAAAAACGAAATCAAGTCTTTCATAATATGACCTCTTTAAAGCAGTTATGGCACTGATTATCCAAAAATTAGAGACTCATCCTTGTATCCTGAAGGTTGTCACGGGACGGTGAATCAAAGACGGCAGACAGAGATGAGGGATCCAAATGCAGGGAGATTTTAATGAAAATAAACAAAAGAAAACACTGAGGAAAAACAAAGAAAACACAGGGAACTGGGGCCTGTTTCAGAAAGGAGGTTAAGTGAAAACTCTGAGTATGTTAACCCTGAAATGAGGGAAACTCTGAGTTTTCTGTTTCAGAATGGGAGGTATGTTAAACCTGAGAAAGCAGAGTAAGTCAAGCCTGTTTCAGAAAGAGAGGTAACTTATACTCAGAGTCAGTTACCATGGTAACTTACTCTGTGAACCTAACCTGGTCGGGAGCAGGTTTTCTTCAGTAAACCCAGAGTTTATTTCGGTCTCCTCCCCTTTTTTAAAGAGGAAGTGGTGTTTAAACACCTCATTCATTCTTTCAGTACATTTTTATTCATAAAATTTATCTTTTATTAATAAATAAAATATTGCTGTTTTTTTTTTTTTTTTTTTTTTTTATAAGATAAAGTCTATGACTCCTTAACTGGCAACTGAAAATACAGTAGTAGATTAGAGTTACATAATGTAGTTGTGAACAAATTCTACAGAATTAAACTGTGGCATTTACTGGAAATCACTGAACTGTTCATCTGTGCAACAGAAGGTGATGGACCGTCCTCCTGCTGTTCTTCCACACTCTGGGGACGGCGCGGGGAGAGATAAGAATACCCGTTTATACTTAGATTTAAACTTAGATTCTGTAGGCATAATGTGACATAAAAATGTGAAAAAATCTGAATGTGTAGATTGTTTGATGTGTAGACACATAATGTTAACATTACCTCTGTAGGCCTCTCTGTGGCAGCAGAAACTCTTTATCCCCTTGTGATGAGCATTTGGTTGAGTACACTTTATAACACTATTTGTCATAATTTCTGGTGTATTGATAGGCTACTTACGACTGCCTGGGGTTCTGTTGGGACAGGAGGCTCCAAAAGACAGATATTACCATCAGAATCTATTGGGACCAACAAAAATCCTAACCCAAAGTAAAATAAATGGAAATATCAAAAATAGCCTATATAAAAAATAACACATATGTAAACCTCTTACATTTTATGAAGGCCCTTGGATCTTCGGGAGTGACTGGCTCTGAAGTCCCTCCAGGAATTCCCTCAGCCAAAAATGCTGCTACACTGCTAGACACTGGATGCTTTAGTTATTTAATATGTCACATGTTTGTAAAGTCAGGTAGCCTACACCTATGATATGCTCAAGCCTTACCTGACTGAATTATGTTTTTATATTTAATTTTCAGCTGCTGCCATGTTCTTTTAATACCTGCAGGATTGCACCTACATGAAAATTAAAATTAGGTTGAATAACATACTGTTCTTCCAGTTTCACCTCTGATATTATAACAGTTGGGCAAGTTACTTGTATTACTAACTACAAATGACATCTTCAACATTGTAATTAGATTAATGTAATAATGACTATCTTTAGAAATTATTGGTCTACTTATTACTAATTACTAAATCCCATGTCAACCTTAAACACTTGAACAATACAAGGAGAGACAAGAAACAGCACTTTTAATGCTTTCAAATAAACAATATACAATTGCATGAATTATTCTTGAATTGACCAAAGTGTGTAGAGGGAGAAGGTTACATTAAAAATATAACGTTTAAAAATGTATGTTAAATAGCCTATACAGAATTGTTCTATAGTCTAATACAATTACATCAGATTTAACTTTAAATTACAGAAGAATTAAGAGTAATCCCTTTAATTAAATTACAGTATTTAGATTACTTGGTAATTAATTACACCCATCACTGTATAACAGTAATTAAAATGTGAAGAAATATGCAGACCTCTTTTTGTCTGGCGCTGTTGCCATGGTGACTCATAATATCTGTGCTCCATTGATAATGGCTTTTTATAGTTGTGGTGCACGCGCTTAACTCAGAGTCAGTCAACTCAGAGTTGATTGAGCTAACTCATTTCAGCTGTTCTGAAACCAAAAACTCAGAGTTTCCCATCTCAGGGTAAGTCAACTCAGAGTTCAAGTTTTAACTCAGAGTTGGTTGAACCTCTTTATTGAAACAGGCCCCTGGAGACACCTGCATGACATCAAACAATGACTGACAGAGAACCAGAGAATACAAGGGCTATTTAAACAGAGGGGTAAAGGAGCTTAACAAGGGAAACTGATACACCTGGAACAGACTAATGAAAGTGGAAAAGACTACAAAACCTTCAACCTGGCCACAGAAAACAGGACACATGAATGAACACAGAAACTAGACAGAGAAACTACAACATAAAAGTCCCAGAGAGCACAAGACACAGAAGCAGATCTGATAAAGTTATTGTTAATATCACAGCCAGAGCGTTTGATGAAGGTACTACTAAACCTAACCACAGTTTTTATTCTTCCAGCTGAAATTTTCATGTCCAACCTACTGCCTTCCTTCCGGGGTAAAGATGGTTCTTTCTTCAGGATGTTTTCCATCTTCTTCCCCTCTGCCACTGGAATTCTGTCTGGTGTCAACATCTGTGGAGATCTCAAGGTAATCTTTTATTTTTTTCAGGAGTAGAGCGTGTATAAAAGGAAAGTCAGTGTGCCTTTAACCCTCTGGGGACCAAGCTGTTTTTGGGGCCCTTGAGATGTTCTGACATGCTCTGACATTTGTGCTTTTTTCAGTTATTTATAAACATGTTAATGGCAAAGGTGTAAATTCACTCTATATAGCACAAACAGGCCTACCATAATATGCGAGCAACATGTATGTAGATGTTTGTATTTTTAAGAGAATAATGTTTATGCGTGGTTATTTAAAAAAATTAAAATGAAAGTTGCTGAAATAAGACCACAAAACTCATACAAAATATGTGCCCACAAGACTTTTGACTAATGGATGTTTTCTCTTGGAGTTCTAGCTTCAAAATTATGTGAAAATAGTCTTGCTTTATCGTTCACAAAAAAAAAATACATTGATTTAAATGGTGTAAAACAGGTTTTGCTTGGAAAGCCAATATGCGAGGGGGAGGAGTAGTTTACACCTTAGATTACCCAGTCCCACCCACTCTGCATAATGACTCTGCATAATTAGCCATTCATTCAGGTGTGACACTGACTGAGCCACAATGCAAGGACAAAATAGCCTATATATTTAGAAGAAGACTTATATTGACCATTTAAGATTTTGCTTACATCTATCTTGTAAATATGTTTTGCTATTTTATTAAAAAGGTTACAATTACAACAATAATTACAATTTCAGCAATATTTCTGCAAAAAAAGTACTCTTTCTTTGTAAAAAAAAAAAAAAAAGATTATAGGCCTACATTTTATCATATGTATTCATTAGTTTGAATATAGCCAACATTGGAACATCTTAGTCTATGACTTTATTTTTGACAAAATAGTATTTTATATATATGAGCAGAAAAGCTTATTTGATGTGACAGTATATTCTACAGTAAAAACTGTACCCAAATCTAGTCAACAAAATGTTGTCTTTCATACTTCGCCTGACTGTAACGCAGTAACTGTAACTGTAAAAGCAGTTTATTCTTTCACACACAGACGCGCGATTCATATTTAGGCTAAACAGTCTTTACAAATATGTACCCTTCATTCATCTCACAGAAACGCTATTCATATTATAGAAACGCGATTCATCTTTTTGTTTACATAAGCCTACAACGTTATTCCATAACGTTATTCCACATTAACACTTGAGAAAGGATAACTTAGCCTACCTCACTCCTCAGCGGGATCTGCTCCTCATATCAGCACGGAAAATTTTCTCCATAAGGTAGGCTATATTATGCCTCTTTGTTTACAGCTGATGTGGGGGCGTTTCACAGACTGAAATGGTTCTCAGAATTTGCGTTTGAATAGCACGCGCTCTCCGGGGCGTGGTCAAATTACTTTTGAATGGCTCCTAATGAGCTCGACTGGAGTCGCTCTCTTTTTATACAGATTACAGAAGCTGATAATATTTGTTTTTTATATAAATTACTTCATTTAAAAGCTGCGATCTCAAGCTTTATGCCCGTGGGTCTGTTTGCCTGTTTGACTGAATTTTCGCGGAGTTATAGATAATTTTCGAACGCGTTTCAAATGGGAGTTTACTGACAGAGAGAAGGCAGAAATAGCATCATGTTAGTTTTTCTTTATTTGTCAAAAAGCAAAACACTTTATTTGTATTGTGAGTATACAGAAAAAAAATAGAAACTGAACAGGATCGATTGATGTATTACACGAAAATGAAAGATCAAAATTAACAGAGCATTTTGTGTTTATTTTTCATTGCTAAAAAAAAAAACGAGCAAAACGCGCGGGCGCGTTTTTGGTCCCCAGAGGGTTAAAACGCTAAAGAAATGATGCGTGTTTGTCCTTGCTTTTCCAGGATCCATCAGGTGGGATTCCTAAAGGGACACTGCTGGCCATATTCTGGACCACCGTGAGCTATTTATTTATCGCAATCACATGTGGTGAGATTAGACATTTTTCTGCTCTGTTTTGCATCTTAAACTCATGCAATTAGTGAAATGTGCGTCTTATTGTTGATCCGTTCTCCTCACTGAATCACTTCCTCTCTTCCTCCTCAGCTTCAACTGTTGTAAGAGACGCTTCTGGCATTCTGAACGATAGTTTAGCGCTATCGAATTCTTCGATCCACTGCAGCGGTCTGGGCTGTAAATTTGGCTGGAACTTTGACCGCTGTGAACAGAACTACACATGTAGCTCTGGACTGGCAAACAACTTCCAAGTGAGCCTTCCAACCCTGTTAGCACAATTTTTACGTTTGGTGAGCTGATTGCTGGAAGGTGGAGTAGATTTAACATTCACACTAATGCATTTAACAAAATGAGAAGTGACACTACATTTTTAATGGGGTTTTATCAGTACATTCTTTGGGAATCAAGCCCATGACCTTGGCATTGCTATTGCTCATATTTGTTGTGTCCAGTACAATGCTGTTACTGTTAAGTAAAACTATTAAAAACTTATTTTGTTCTTGCCATAACAAACACAGTTACAGCAGACAGAGAACAACTAACATTAAAATATAAAGAGTCAAACTGTCCAACTAAAGCAAACACTGATCACCATAATGATGTATTATCAACATCTAAACCTCTGTTATCTCTGAATAATTCTTAATTGGTTAGTAATAAGTGAAGCTGGTGATGCTGTCTATGGAGTTGTTCAATCCTCCTCTGCTGAGATGTCCCCAACTAAGCAAGCCAAAAGCCAAGGCAACAGTGGCAAGGAACCAAAACTCCATCAGTGACAGAAAGGAGAAAAAAACCTTGGGAGAACCCAGGCTCAGTCGGGGCCGGTTCTCCTCTGGCCAACAAGCGAATAGTGTGTGATTATGATCCAGGCAGCATTACAGGTCAGAAGTCAGATTGGATCAGAACATTCAGAATATTTATCCAGTTCCATCTGGTTGGAAGTTGGAGTCATCACGCCGGTATGGAGACGAGTTTGTTGAGGATCAGTGCCGATGGCTGTCGTGTCGGTGAGGCCTTCACAGGGGCTGATGAGGCTGGATCTTCAGGGATGCGTCATGGATGGGTCCAGGTGCAGGTCCACCATCTGATCTGGATACAGCCGGGATCCAGCTGACTTCAGTGAACAGAGGAGGGACTGGTTGACACTTCAGTACTGCATATTCATCGTGTCCAGGCACAGGTCCTTCATCAGATCTGGATCCGGTGGACTGCGGTAAACCTCGGATAAACAGATAGACTAATATTAGCATAGACGCCATCCTTCTTATGATGTACCAAGTACATCAGGATTTATGGGAAGTGTTCCCGGTTCCAGCTGATCTAAACTATGCAACCTAACATTGAATTATAGAAGTCTATAATGTGTTATGTGTATACTAGGTCAAAGAGATGTGTTTTTAGTCTAGCTTTGAACTGACAGAGTGTGTCTGCTTCCCGGACAATGTTAGGAAGACTGTTCCAAAGTTTAGGTGCTAAATAGGGAATGGATCTACCGCCAGCAGTCGATTTTGATATTCTAGGTATTGTCAACTGGCCGGAATTTTGGGATTGCAATAGACGTGAAGGACTATAATGCGTTAAGAGCTCGCTCAAGTACTGCGGAGCTAAACCATTTAGTGTTTTGTAAGTGATCAGCAATATTTTAAAATGTATACAATGTTTAATAGGGAGCCAATGCAGTGTTGACAGAACTGGGCTTATATGGTCATACTTCCTGGTTCTAGTGAGAACTCGAGCTGCTGCGTTTTGGACCAGCTGTAGTTTGTTTTAGAGTTCTCAACGGGCCTGAAAATTACAACCCGACCCGACCCGGACCGACCCGTGGCTTTTAAAGCCCGGACCCGATGTAACCCGACACATCAACATGAATTATCTGCCAGAACCCGGCCCGACGGCGCGTCAGGATTTTTTTTCTCCTACACGTATTATCATGACCAGCAGACACGAATTCAAATCAACCTTTAATGTTCACGCCTTTTAACAATACAAACAACTGAAACAATAAACTTTAAATATATAAATAGGCTGTAGTAGCGACGGTGAATTCACCTGCGGCAAGTTTACTTTTCACCAACTCCATCTTCTTCTCCAGGCTAAAGGCGTGCACGCAGCGGCGTCTGCCCCCGCCCCTCTCCATGATGCATGTTGCACGCAGCAGCCAGACTTTTAACACTCTGCTAGTGGTTTACATATAAAAATTTTATTTAACACAGGGATTTTACTGTGATGAATGGATAGATGGATGGATGTATAAATGGATGGATGGGTGGATGAATGGACTGATGGCTGAATGGACGGATAGATGAATAGATAGATTGATGATGGATGGATGAATGAAAGTATGGCTGGCTGTCTAGATAGATGGATGGCTTAATGGGTAGATGGATAGATGATTGGATGGATGGATGATTGGATAGATAACTAAGGCTGTTTTTCTCCAGATTCTTACCACTGTTTCAGGAACTGGCCATTTGATTACCATCGGGATCTTTGCCGCCACCTTGTCGTCAGCGCTGGGTTTCTTAGTGTCTGCACCTAAAATTTTTCAGGTAGATCATGTGACGGTTTAATGATAATGTTGTTTATCTCGAATACAGTTGATTGTGACATTGTGTGTGTGTTTTCACACAGTGTTTGTGTAAGGATAACATCTACCCCTACATTGGCTTCTTCGGGAAAGGTTATGGGAAAAACAACGAGCCTTTACGAGGATACATGCTCATGTTCACCATCGCTTTGGCTTTCATCCTCATTGGTGAGTCCTGGATCTCCTCCAGATCAGTTACTGAGGTGTTTCTCCCTGCGGACGCTTTAACATTTGGTGTCATTGGTCTTTTCAGGTGATCTGAACACAATCGCTCCTCTGATCTCCAACTTCTTCCTCTGCTCTTACGGCCTCATCAACTTCAGCTGCTTCCATGCGACGGTCACCAGATCACCTGGTGAGAACTTCATCATCATCATCATCAGTTTTGAACTGTATAAATGACAGACTGGATTAACAGACAAACATTTGATTTATTTTTCTTTTTAGATCTTTTGTTACCATTTGAGGCAATATTTTTTTAATAAAACAGGCATTCAGAATTATGCTCCGGTTAAGTTTAGACACTTTAACTTTTTTAAATGTAATATGATTATTGATAAATGAATGGAAATTAAGATTTAAAGTTCATCATGGCTCTGTGAGAGACTGAAAATGGGGTTAAAATATATGTTTACAGTGATTTAGTCCATAATCTGTGTCTAATATTCGTGTCTGTCGTCTCTCGCAGGCTGGCGGCCGCAGTTCCGTTACTTCAATCCGTGGACGTCTCTGTTTGCTGCTTTCTTGTCTTTTGTCCTCATGTTTCTGTTCACATGGTGGGCCGCTCTTGTCACGTCCGCTATCGTCCTCTGCCTCTTAGGCTACGTCACCTATAACAAGCCTCGTGTGTATATGATGCATATTATGACTTTTTCCAATTAAGATTAATAGAGCATAATTTATCTTCAGTTATTTGAATGCATTGACTGTTGTCTGATTGTGTGTCCAGAGATTAACTGGGGCTCATCTTATCAGGCCAGTTTCTACAATATGGCTTTGTCCTTCTCGATGTCTCTGACTGGTGTGAGTGATCATGTCAAAAACTACAGGTGAGACTGTAAAAGTAAATATTACCTATCTGATCTGATCACGATACACCAGCCGCTCATGATAAGCTCTCTCTTAGGCCTCAGTGTCTCGTTCTCACCGGCCCTCCGAACACCCGTCCCTCTCTGGTCGACTTTGTGGGCACTTTCACCAAAAACATCAGCCTTATGATCTGTGGGAACATTATCATGGTAAGAACTTGAGCTGGGCCATTTTTGATGCACACTTTTAAACTGGCAATATGAACATGATAATGTATGTGTTAAATTCAAAATGAAATACAAAATTCCTATAATTTCTTATATAAAGATGTTTTCATATTGTGCAAAACTTAGTAACTCTGGCCCAGGGTTGATATCCTTAACAAAAACTATTAAAAACATTTCCGTTATTTGAAATGGAGCTGAAATAAAATAAAATGGCATTGTGTGAAGGGTTGAACCAGCCTGGCAGGTTGTGGCAAAAACTAGCAAAAACTAGCAAAGCTGAAACTAAAGCAAAAACACTTGCGTCACACCTGGCTCTGCATTGCACCGGGTGTTTGATAAGGCCCATTGTGTCACCAAAATCCTCCTCGGAGACGCCAACTGAAACCATGCCGCTCGCTCCAGATGATGGGCGATGGTCATCGCAGGCGAATCAGCAAGCTCTGGGGAGAGCAAGGCATGCGGGTGCTGGGCCCTGTTGCTCTTCCCTGTGACTGCTGTTTCTTCCGTCTTGGCTCGAAAGGGGAAGACAATGGGTATGGGGAAGAGAATGAGAGTGTGCAAGCCGGGATCGCTCTCTTTAAAAAAAGTGATCCGTGAACGGGCTGAAAAGGCGGGCTGAAAAGCCATTTGTCTGAGCAGGTGTACAGACAAGAACCAATCAGAATTCAGTATTCAGAGAAAATAGGGGAAAGGTCATACATGATTTACAGAAACCAGATCAGTACACATTTGCTTAGTATAGCTGATTCTCCTTAAATTTTAACATCAAATGGCTTATTCAGTGCGCACTCAAGATGTGAAGGTGTCGTGGGTTTATTGCGCTCTCATGCTTTCAGGAGGACGAGAAGTCCAGTTTTCCACAGCACAGCACCGATATGCTGGTGGACTGGCTGAATCAGAGGAAGGTTCGTTCTTTCTACACGTCCTTCAATGCCGACAGTCTGAAAGAGGGCGCGTCCAATCTCATGCAGGTAAGACCATCGCTAATCTGTTCTAACACCTTTTTCTTCTCCTCATTACATCCTTCTCAAATACTCAATCATCTTTCTAGGCTTCAGGTCTTGGTAAACTGAAGCCGAACACCCTCGTTATGGGATTTAAGATGAACTGGAAGGAATGTAAACCTGAGAGCTTACAGGACTACGTCAACACCATCAGGTGAGTCCAGATGCTGTTATGCTGTTTTTGTTCACAAATATCAGTTTATTTGTCATGCAGTTCTTTGTATATTGATGTTGTTTAATGTTTTTTGTTCAGCGACGCGTTTGACTCCAGCTACGGCATCGCAATTCTGAGAATGATGGATGGATTGGACGTTATGGATGCTTTGGAGAGTTCAGGTGTGTACTGTTTTTTTTTTACAGTATAATAACTTGAAAATGGATTGACACTGCAGTTTGAGGCATAGACAATTTGATGTGTTTTAATTATTTATTTTTTTGGCTGAAGGCCGATCATCAGCAATTGACAATCCGGCATTCGACGCAGATGAAGTCAAGCAATCCGAAAATGACGAGACAGACCGAAATTCAGGTAACCAATCTTTTTTCTGCGCTCATAAATATAATTTGACAAACCCTGAGGACATTTAACACCCAGGTCAATAACTATGATGATAATGATAAATGTGAAATAATTGAGTCCACAACACAACACAACACAACACAACACAACACAACACAACACAACACAACACAACACAACACAACACAACACAACACAACTATACTGATAACGACACCGAGGAATGATTGATCATTTGAATCATTTTCAGAATTATTTTTTTCCTGCCTATAAATGATAGAAACACTGGCAGCCAATCAGATTCAACTTTACTTTAGAGCTTGAGCAGAAAAAGTGTCAGATGACAAAAATGTAGCATGCGCTTATAATAAACAGAATGATACTTTGCGTTGGTGTGGATACTAAAATAGTTATCGTTATAGTTATCCTGACAGTTATTGTTCTTGGTGTGAATGGGCCTTAAACAATCATAATCTAATAGAACATTAAATAATAGAATGTTGTAATCAACACTTCAAGACCTGATGTCATCACTTTCAGCCAATCAGAATGCTTCCATTATAATCAACAAAGCCGTGTTGTTTCAATCAAGCTTTATTTGGTGGGATCTGACCTCTTTTTTGACTCCCCATCCAGATATTTCTGATGATGGCTCGAACGATCAAGTCAGGTCAGTGTTTCAAACGAAACAGGGCAGGAAGACCATTGACATCTACTGGATCTCTGATGATGGAGGTGAGATACAACTGCATGAATGATACTTAAACTCACTGTGAAAAAAAAACACGGCATGAAGTTCCAAACTGGTTCAGTCTGGGTTGGTATTGGTCTAGCGTCTGGACCGAAATTGTTTTGGTCTGGTAAAGGCGGTCAAAGCTCAAGGGGGTCTGATAAACCTTCAGCACCTAACAACTCTGGCGTGGCCTCTTCTCTTGCTCTCGAGAACTCCTCTAAAGCTGTCTTGGCAGCTGCGGAGGCCACTCTAGGGTCGACCACAGATGAAAGGAAAGCAACAGTGCTCATTACAGGGATCCCTGACTGGCTGAAGGGAACAGACTGACCCATTGAGGCTTCAGAGTTCTCTAGGTACAGGTCCTCTATGTGCAACCGCAAGAAGTGGTATATTTGGTAGATATGCCTGCGGAAACTCATACTATTCCCGTTCTCGTCAATCTCATAGTCTTCCTCGTACATCCACTCATTATATGTGTCAGTGTCAAGAATCCATCTGGCATGAACCTTCAAGCACCTGTCTGGGTTTGGAGGTTCCTCCACATTTGCTGATTTAAGTGAGTCATAACTGTCTGGACACATACCCCAATGAACCATCACATGCCAATCCAATCGCATGACTGGTCGAAGCCACTCTTCTTCATCTGCTGTGGGGGATGATGGGTATACCTGGTGGGTGACTTGTGACCTCTGTCACTGTGCCCTGGTGTCGCACAACAATGCCTTTGAGTTTAAGTGCTTGCTTCTGTTCAAGATCAGGGGACAGGTACACCACAGGTCTGCTTAATGGAGGTGATTCACCGCAGCCCAAGGCCAAGGACAAAGAAAGAAGTGAGGTCCTTTTGTGGGCCTTGTGGGATGGTACAGGAGATTCATCCCAGAGTTTGCCTCCATCGCCACTCCACTGACCAACCTTCTGGCTAAAATGGTGAGGAACCCCGTACCTTGGACAGAGGACTGTGAGACAGCATTCAGAACCCTGAAAGAAAAGATCTGTTCACGTTCGGTCCTGCAAATTCCTTATTTCACCCAGCGGTTCCTTGTTCCAGCATAGGAGCTGTCCTGGCCCAGGGGACCACTGGGGAAGAGAAACAGGTGGTGTTCCTCAGCTGCAAACTGTTGCCTAGAGAAACAAGATATTCAACCATTGAGAAAGTGTGCCTCGCCGTCAAGTGGTCCCTTGACAGCCTCCTGTATTACTTGCTTGGAAGGGAGTTTGAGCTAGAGACAGACCACCCGGTGGTATTTGGCACTTTGGCCCTTCCACTACAAGGTCCGCTACATACCCGGCAGGATGAATGTTAATCGCTGACTTCCTGTCTCGGTATCCGAACAGTGCGCAGCCTGGAGAGGAGGAAGGTAGTGTGAAAAAGGGGACCTGATCTGGCGGTGAAATAGCACTGGCACACACTTTAATTACATGATTACATTCATTCACGCAGTATTTCCTGGCCATAATACATACTCGGACATTCAAACATTTGATAAGTTTGTTGTAAATGTTGAGGTACATCACTGGATTGTGTTGTATTGTATGTCATACCTGTTACATGTTGAGAGTTGTTGAATTACGGGTCGGAGGAGGCGGCGGCGAAAGCGAGCGCTGAGTGCGCATCACCTTAATGCCGCTATAGATATCTCCCGCCGACACCGGAAGCAGACTAAACTATTTGTGCCTCACAAGGGGGAGGCCGTTATTGTTTGTGCATGTTGACGGTGATCACTTGTGAATGTATTGGATGTTTTATATCATTGTCTTTCTGATTTTTATGTTTGTATGTCACATATGGTAATATATGTGTAGTATATGTTTATTTATATGTGAATACATTTACCATACTCACCTGTTATTGGTAGGCTCCAAAAGGGGAGGAGCCTGGTCTTTAAAAGAGCACCCAAAACGCTGGAACTTTTTCTCTCGGTAGGCTGGATAAGTGAGTGAGTGAGCCACGAACAAATCAACACCTGTGAAGTATATAGTGGATACGTGGACATATTTTTGGAGTTTGTTCTCTTTTGTGTTGGAAGTATTTGTTTTGTTACTTTGTTATTTTATCCCTTCAGCCCTTGTAAATACTGTGCACTTTGTGGTTTTCACGCTACTTCAGTGTAAATAAACACCACCATTGCACCATAGTGTAGCTGTGAGTTGGATCATAATTTTCTTTGTATAACATCTTGGACAGTTCCTCGTCCAGAAGGTGGGCAGTCGAACCCACTTTTCTACAGTTTGCTTTCCCATTTTATTATTCTGAAGGCTGTTGCTCTCTTTCAGGTCTGACTCTTTTAGTGCCGTATTTGTTGACCAGAAGAAACCGCTGGAAAAAGAGCAAAATCAGAGTGTTTATCTTAGGAGACCAGCGGACCATGAAGGAAGACCGTAAAGAGTAAGAGTGTCGATGATCATCATTTCTTAACTAGATAGTTTTGATATGCAGACAAGTCAATGTGTTTCTCATTTCAGCATGAAAATGCTGTTGAAGAGATTCCGACTGGAGATCGAGGACATTGTCGTGATAACAGACGTGGATAAAGCTCCTCTAGCTAAAAAGTGAGAAACATACACAAGTAAACATGCAGACAAAAACATGCAGGTTTGTAGTAATTGTTGTGGTTTGCTTCCTCCCTGCTCCTGTAGTTTGCAGCGGTACGAGGAAACCATCGCCCCCTTCATGCTGAGTGAAGAACAGGCTGGGGGAGACCTACAGGAGCTCAAGAGACTGAGTCCATGGAAAGTTTCCAACAAAGACCTGGAGGCCATAAAACCCAAGGTGTGTGTGTGTGTGTGTGTGTGTGTGTGTGTGTGTGTGTGTGTGTGTGTGTGTGTGTGTGTGTGTGTGTGTGTGTGTGTGTGTGTGTGTGTGTGTGTGTGTGTGTGTGTGTGTGTGTGTGTGTGTGTGTGTGTGTGTGTGTGTGTGTGTGTGTGTGTGTGTGTGTGTGTGTGTGTGTGTGTGTGTGTGTGTGTGTGTGTGTGTGTGTGTGTGTGTGTGTGTGTGTGTGTGTGTGTGTGTGTGTGTGTGTGTGTGTGTGTGTTCTTAGTTGTCCGAATGTTACGCGAATATTTGTAATTTTTTTTCATGTTTCAAACATTATGGGAACATTACTTTTTAATATTCTCTGAATGTTCTGAAACTAGACGAATGTTCAATTGAAAATTTCAGATAAAAACATTCCATAAGCGATATATAAATAAGGTATTTGTGCTATTTTTTGCTAATGTTTTGAGAACATTATTAAAGACTGTAACTATTCACTACTTTGAATGAACATTCTGTTAATGTTACTGGAAAAATGTTTGTTCATAACTTGCCAGAAAGTTATGAGAATGTTCCCCGTTAGCTGGGATCCATCAGTTCCTCTATTTACCTGTCTTTTGTTTTCAGGTGGAGAGGTCGGTGAGACTAAACGAGATCATCAAGAAGAACTCCATACATGCTGCTTTAGTTGTAATGTGAGTATAGATTTGATATAAAATTAACAATAAAATAAACACTAAAATTAAATTAAAACTAATAAAAATGACAAAAACACTAAAACTAACTAAAATTGGTAACACTTTTCTCATTTGTTAATATTAGTGAAATAAAAAATACAATTGTTCATTATCGGTTCAGTGAATTAACTAATGTTAACATAAAACTTTTGATTTTATATATTTTTTTAATATTTCTTCATAAGCACAGTTTGTATTGTCTCTAAAACTAATTATGAAGCATCTAAGGAGGTGTTTGATTGGTAGTGTGTATGTTTAATGTGTCTCTTCATCAATAATGTGTGCGTGTGTGTGTGTGTGTGTTTCAGTTCTCTTCCAGTCCCTGATGTCAACTGTCCCAGTTCTCTCTATATGGCCTGGGTGGAAGCGCTGAGTTACGGCATCCACTGTCCCGCCCTGCTCATACGAGGAAACCAAGAGAACGTCATGACCTTCTACTGCCAGTAAAACACTCACATTAATGTGGGTTCATCATTAAACACAATAATTCCTGCAGGTGAAGCTGCTGTCAGTGTCAGTCTTGTGAAGATGTTAAACTTGCTGTGAATCAGACCTGTTGAACTGAAATGAGCTGCTTAATCAGCTTGTACATTGATTGTATCACTGCGGATGTATATTTATATCACATGTTCATATGGCTGTGTAATCTTCGAGGATGTCAGGTCAGACAGATTCGGCTTGAAAGAATACAATAGAAATACAGTGCAGTTATGCTGGTGGAGGGAAGCAATGCAACTTTGTTTCATGCAATTTAAACAAGACAAAATTATAATATTTTAAAATATGTTTATTTGTTCTTGCTTTGTAAAATTACATTTCATAGACCAAAACATTATAATGAAAATTTGAGACAATTTTACATTTTGACTGCATATAAATACTAGATTATTATGAATTACAAGTATGTTCTTGATCTGCTTTTCAATGTGAAAAAATATAATTTAGCACTATGATGAACATCTCAATTTCCATTGATTGTCTCATTACACCAAGTAAAAAAAAAAAAAAAAAAAAAAAAACATGTTATAAAAGTTGTTCAATCACATGGAAATAAAAGATTTTTAGCATCACAACTTACAGAATTTACACTACAGCTGAAATAAACTCAGATTGCATGGAGTGTTTCTGTTTCTGTGTAATGGCCCCCTTTCAATACAATTATAATAAAGAAAACTGAAGATATTACAGTATTTATCACATAATTAAAATGACAAATTATTTAAATTACACTTTAACTTCAGCCCTTCACCATACCAGACCTTGACACAGACATGGGTTCGAGTTCACAGCAAAAAGAAAAATTAGAACTACAATAATACATACTGTATAATGAGCTTTAAGCAAGAGGATAAATGAGCAAAAATAATAAGGCAAAACACACATTTGATACACTGAAAAAAATCTACATTTACAGTGGCCTCAAATATATTTAGATTTATACAATGCCAAGTCATGGGTTCAGTTATCAGCAAATGCATTAACTCATGTAATATATTTAATAATAAAGTGTAATATTTTTTATACATGTTATATCAATTATATGCACATATTTTAAAGTGTGATAAGTGTTTGAGGCTGCTGTAGCTTATTTTAAAGTTTTTTTTTTGCAGCAAACGACAAGCAAAATCTATGAACTGCACATGGCCAAGTGAGTCGGCACATTAAGGCAAGACACCATAGGTAAAAAGGGTTAAAAAAATGAATAGATATTATCACCATAGGTGATTGATTACATTAAGAACTGCAATGTATTTTGTAATACAATGTTTTTCTGAAATGCTATTTATAAATATGCATATGAGGCAATATGTAATGAAATATGCACTAACTTGCATACATTTCCAGAACATAAATCTGAACATTGGATAAAGCCAGGTTAAAACTTATCGTATGATTTTGTTACAGATAACAGTTTTTATAGAGGGGGATTTTGGATATCTCTTTTTATCACAGCATAAATCAGAAAATACTCTCAACAGACGGACAACAATAATTTTCACCATGTTTTTAGTAATACAATGTTGTGTAAAATGATATGAATTACAAACCCCTCAGTAAAAACCTTTAGAATATAGATAAGAATAAAACTGTAAATTTTGGTGTACATTTTGTTGAGAAAACGGCTTTTAAAGATGTGCATTGTAAGTGAAATCTACAGATTCAAATAGACAAAATAAAATAAACACTTATAAGTGATTTTGAATGTTTTTTTTTTGGAAGTCTGAAATAAGACATTTTATAAAAAGCAAACTAGCCCAAAAATCTCTAAATTCACCAGTGGATAAAAAATAAATAAAAAACCCTATGCATTTTGCCTGAAGTGTCTTTGCCTTAAAGAGCCAAGATAAGCCAGTTAATCACGTGAGACTTTTACTGGCAGTAGAAGGTCATGACGTTCTGCTGGTTTCCTCGAATGAGCAGGACGGGACAGTGTAGACCGCAGCTAAGCGTGTCCAGCCAGGCCATATAGAGAGATCTGGGACAGTCGGCCTGCGGTACGGGGAGAGACCTGAAGCACAGGGGTGTTAATAATTAACAGGAGTGTTTACCCTCCAATTATGATTCTTAACATTTCAGATATAAATGATTAATGAGGCTCCAATATTATCAGATTGTTCTTTCTTTGTGTATGAATCACATTTTGACCAGCAGCCAGTAATGGTTAATGGTCTTACAGTCAATACTCACACTAGAACCAGCGCGGCGTGCTTCGAATTCCTCCGTATGATCTCGTTCAGATGCACTTTTTTCTCCGACTATCAAAGGAGGATGAAAAAAATTGAGCTGCCAAGTGGGATTTATGAATTTAGCTGGACATTGAGGTCCAACACACACACACACACACACACACACACACACACCTTGAACCTCAGTGCATCCATCTCTTTATCCGTGACTTTCCATGGATACTCTGTCCTCTGCTGTTGCGCCGTCCTCTCGTCCAGCTGTGCCTCGTTCAGCCTGAAGGGGGCGAGCGTTTCCTCGAAGCGCCTAGTACTAATGACAACAAAGAAGTTCTGTCCCTGTGTTTGGGTGTTAAAAGTCTTATATTTCACACTAAATTCACCCCTGTTCGGGGTAAACCTACTTTTTAGCAAGTGGTGGCCGTTCGCTGTCCGTCATCACGATGACATCATGAACGTCCAGTCGGAAACGCTGGAGCAAAGTCATCATTCTGAGCAAACAAAGACATTTTATTCATAAATGAGTTACTCAATATATACGAGAAAATAGAGAGTCATTCAATATACAAGCAGGCTTACGATACAAGACACTCGTCGCCATAAAGATTCCAATGATTCAATGACTCTCCTAATTCTGTTGTTAATATGAATGATTCTGATGATCCGCATGATTTGAAATAACGAGGTCTAATGTTCTTGTTAAATCTGATCATTTCAGTGATTATAGAGTAAGATATCACTTGATCTCGGGAGAATTTGATGGAGAAATGCTTGAGTTCATATTGAGATGCCTGACTTTTTTGATCTCAGACTTTGGTATCTTGTCAAATCTGAGCACAGTTTGAGACATTACTGAGATCTCTTCTGCTTACTGGAGTCGTTTCTCTCAGGAGAAACATTGGGAGACTTATTTAACCTAAATGCGGTCTAGAAGAATTAACCGAGGTATTCAAATATCCTCTGTCATAATGATTCAGATGATTCTGATGATCAACGATTCACGAGTCTCACTCTTTGCGGTCGTTCTCCATGGTTTGCTGTTCTCCAATGATGAACACTCTGACTTGGCATCGCCTCCAGCGTTTTCTTCTGGTCAACAGGTATGGCACTAACAAAGTCAAACCTGAGACAGAGAGAGCGAGGATCACATTACTCAATGGTTTAGACTTAACTGAAGGGTTATCAAACCCAAATGATGACGACTGAAGCCTGGTAATGATTACACTCGGTATCTCACCTCCGTCGTCAGAGATCCAGTACACGTCAATGGTCTTCTTCCCTTGTTTATTCTGGAACACAGTTTTGATCTGATCGGTCACCGTGCTCTTTGTGTTGTCGACGTCTACGAGGGAGAAACAGATGAGAAGAGAACAAAGAAGTGAGATAAGGACCGAAGAACAAAGAGAAGACTCATCGATCGGCTTGAGTTGATTCACCTGAATCGGCGTCTGAGTTCTGCGGATCAGACTCGATGGCCTCGTCCATCTCAAAGGCCGGATTGACTGTCAGAAACACAGGACAGAATTAGCGTGATAATCCACATGTACATTAAAAGCACACACACATTTGCACACGGGACATACCCTCAGTCTGTAACTCGTCTCGGACGTCCAGTCCGTCCATCATGCGCAGAACACACACTCCGTGGTTGGAGTCGAAAGAATCACTGAGACCAAAGAAAAATACTTCATTGAATCGCACAACAACATGTCCATGTCACATTTCAATATTTTTGCATAAAAGAAATGAAGCCTTTTTTAGGACCATTAATAAAATTAAGCACATTTTCCCTTTCAAAATTGTAAATGGAGATTCTCTTTAGAAAAGGATACTTTACAGTGTTTTATATTATTATAATTAAATATATATATATATATATATATATATATATATATATATATATATATATTTTTTATTACAATAAAGACAATAAGATGAATTACTGGGCACGTGATTTTGTACATTTTCAATATACAAGCAGACTTACGATCACTATTCGGTTTTAAACATTAACATTTATTTGTAAAGTAACTTGGATTAATGTTGTTTAATTCATTTATTGACAGGTTCCAATAATTCTGATGATTCTCCTGATTCTGATATTTCATATAACAAATTTTCCCTCCAAATTGTAATTTTCGAACTCAGTGGAGATTCTCTTTAGAAAAGGTTATTTTATTTTAATTTATGCTGACTTTTTTTGCATTACACTAAAGAGAATTGTATGTTCTTTTGCATTACTGGGCATGTGTTTACGTCAATTTTCAATATTCAAGCAGACTGGCAATCGCTTTTCACTTAAAAAAAATATATGCCATTGATTGTAATAGACGTCAAATGAAAATTTTCACATTTTCCCTCCAAATTTTACATTTCCTTCCAAATAGTTATTTTCGTTCTCAATTGAGATTCTCTTTAGAAAAGGCTTATTTATGTTGTTGTTTTTTTGTTTTAAATAAAATCTGCACAAATGGTGTCTACTTTACCGGTAAAATAATATTTTCTTTATTAAATATTTTTAAAATATTTTTTTGTATGATTAATTGTGCTTATTTTAGCCAAATATAGTTTGATATTTCCTTCTAGACAGATTCTAGGGTTTGTGAGGTAGTTTTCTCTCACTATATGGTGTTGATGTAGTCCTCTATGACTTGACTGCTGCTCTCCTGCCAGTTCATTTTGAATCCCACCACCAGTATATTCGGCTTCAGCTTTCCCAAACCAGAGGCCTTAAGAGGGGAAAATGATCACAGTTTCTACCTTAATTTGAAAACACCAAAAAAACTCCCTAGAAAAAGAATAATAATAACCAGCATAGAGAATAAAAATCACTTTTATGCATAAAACACAAGCAGTCATTATGTGCAATGAACAAAATCACTTTTACATACAGTAATTGTTTCGCTGTATTAATTCATGTCAAAAACGATTTGCGCAGTGATCCGTTCTGCTCATGTTTCATGAACGAGGTTTGTCACCTGTAGAAGATGCCGGGCTCCGTCTCTCAGACTGGACGCCTTGAAGGCCGTGTAGAAGGAACGAACCTTCCTCTGATTCAGCCACTTTATCATGTCATAAGTGTTGCGCTGGGACACAACCGACTTCTCGTCCTCCTGAAGAGACAATAACAGATCCATGATATTCTGCTCTTTTGAGGGCAGAACGTTCTCATTTAGAAGAGTTTTAAATACCAAGAAATGAAAAAATAAAGCATTTCTACATGATACAGCTGGTTCTTACCATGAGAATGTCTCCACAAATCATCAAACTGACGTTTTTGGTGAAACAGCCCACAAAGTCCACC
The DNA here is from genome assembly GCF_965113295.1 of Leuciscus leuciscus. NCBI lineage: Eukaryota > Metazoa > Chordata > Actinopteri > Cypriniformes > Leuciscidae > Leuciscus > Leuciscus leuciscus. Next base: position 58,589,319 of record NC_138726.1, on the reverse strand, counting down.
AGCGCTGGACGCAGATTCGGAGGACCCGTCAGAACCAGACACTGAGGCCTGATGAGACGAAACGAACGAGTGAACATGTGGGTAAACAACACGTAATTTAACATTTAATTTATTGTGAATGAAAATTAGGCTGTTCAATGCGCTAGAAACACGTATTTTTCTACACTATTTAAAAGGTTTTAAAAATTTAATTTATTAGATTATAAAGATGAAATTATGACATTATAATAATTTGTCATAATTATGAGATAATAAAAAATATTGAAAAGTAATGAGACAACGGCCTTATTTATGACACACTAAGTCATAATTATGAGATAAAAAAAGTAAAAATTACGAAAATACCAAACATTTTAAATTACAATTACTTTAGAAAGTCATAATTGTTGGGTTTTATCTCATAATTATGACATAGTAAGTCATCATTTTGGTTTCTTATCACATCATTATTATTTTTATCTACGAAAATACTTTTTATGTCATAATTATGAGATAAAAAGTAATTTTTTATATTAAAAAAGTCATAACTTTGGTTTCTTATCTCATCATTATTACTTTTTATTTCAACAATGACTCATAATTATGACAGTCAACATTTTGGCTCTTATCTCATAATTATTTTTTTTTTTTTTTATCTAAAAATTACTTTTTATTTCATAATTATGACAGTCAACATTTTGGCTTATCTCATAATTATTATTTTTTTTATCTAAAAATGACTTTTTATCTCATAATTATGACTTAGTACATGTAATCATTTTGGCTTCTTATCTCACAATTATATATATTTTTTTTTTATCTAAATATGACTTTTTAATCTCATAATTATGAAGAATGTTAACAGACAGTGCATTTACAGTATCTCATTCACATCCCATTAAAACCTCCTGTAGCATCTGACCTGTAGTTTTTGACGTGATCTTCGACTCCTGCCAGAGACACGGAGTAGGATAGAGCCATGTTGTAGGTACTGGCCTGGACAGACGAACCCCAGTTCACCTCTTGAACGACACGAAAACATCATTACGGTCAGTAAAAGCACACCGTTTCAATGCGATCTTTACTCTGATGGGTCATCATGGTCCTGCTCACCTGGTTTCTTGTAGGCCACGTAGCCGAATAAGAAGATGATTAAACCTAAAGAGATGAGCGCGGCCCACCAGGTGAGCAAGAACATCAGTACGACAGAAATAACGGCCCCGAACAAACCCGTCCAGGGGCTGTAATACCGAAACGATGGCCTCCATCCTGAGACGAACAGCAGAAATGACCAGAAAACAGAGGATAGAAACAAAAAAACGTGATCAACAGACTGAACAAACTTCCAAAGTAATGTAACTCAACGTAACTTCACATGATTATGAAATACTCAATATTTAAAATATGTACAGAACAGATAATCAGACTGATTTTGCTAAGGTATTTTGAACTCACCGGGTGAATTGGTGATGGAAGCGTGGAAACAGCTAAAGTTGATCAGCGCGTAAGAGCAGAGGAAGAAGTTGGAGATCAGAGGAGCGATTACGTTCAGCTCAGCTGCCAAGATGAGAGGGGAACGTTAAAAGTGATTTATACCATAAAATACATGACATACAGAATATGTGCGACACGCTAAAAAATGGTGGGTTGTTTCAACCCAACTTTGGGTCAAATATGGAAAAACTCAGCCGTTGGGTCAAATTTTTAACCCAACATTTGGGTTTGATCATATTTGACCCAACATTGGGTTAAAACAACCAACCATTTTTTAGAGTGAATAGTAGTTCACGTATTGTATTTAACATCAAGATTTAAGAGTTAAACTGTATATGAATGTTTATCTGTTAAACACCTTTTGTCTTCACTAGTTCATTTGAAATGATCCTGCATGCGAATTTGAAAGTATAAATATTTGAATATATCATATTTTATGCCCTGAAACGGCATAAACAACAAATGTGCATTTAAAATATAAGAATATACAGTATTAGCGTTGAATATTGCAAGTTGAGATGAATGTTATATGTAGCTTTATCAGATATATTTTTGACTCACCAATCAGAATGAAGCACATGGCGATGATGTAACACAGCAGATAAGCTCGCAGTGGCTCGCTGTTTTTCCCATAACCCTTCCCAAAGAAGCCGATGTACGGGTAGATATTGTCCTTACAGAGACACTGTGCCAAGAGGAGATGTTCAAAATTCTTTGAATTTTATAAGCCATGCTCACTTTGATGATCGTATGAAGTTATATATTAGCTATTATCTGTGTAAGGTGTGGTGCTTCACCTGGAAGACTTTGGGTGCGGAGACGAGGAACGCAAGGGCGGACGACAGGGTGGCTGCGAATATGCCCGCGTAGATCAACGGACCAAAGCCCGAGACCTGGATCAGAACCTGCGGATTTGAGCAGGAAAGCACATGAATGTAAAATAAAGTTCATCTGAACAGTGTCCAACATTTTAACCAGTTAATCTCTACTCTAAGGAAACTAATTCACACATTGTCAACGCAAACCATAGAAATGTGTCCCCTGAGATTCTGAGGCAAGTGGATTTTGAATACAATAAATAAATACATAAATACATCAAGTAATTGAGTTAATAAATACATTTAAATAAATAAATAAATAAATACATACATAAATCATTAACTCTAGTAACCCAACTAATAAATTAATTTAAATAAATAAATGAAAATTAACTCTAATAACCAAAGTAATAAAATAAAAAAACATTTAAATAAATACATAAATAATTATGATTAACTATAGTGACCTAACTAATAACTACATTTATATAAACAAATAAATTAACTCGAGTAACCAAAGTAATACATAAATACATTAATAAATATAAATAACGAATTACTATAAAAATACTGGCTAAATTAATAAATCATAATTTACTCTAGTAACCAAAGTATTAAAAAATACATTTAAATACACATGATAAACAAATAAATTATGATTTACTTTAGTAATGAAAATAATAAATAAAAAAATACATAAATTTAAATATAGACACAAATAAATGACAACTCACTCTAGTAAGTATATAAATATAATAATTTTAAATAAATAAATAAATAAATAATATTTAACTCTAGTAACCCAAGTAATAAATACATTTAAATATATAAATAAATTCTAGCAACCTAATAAACAAAAAATAAAAAATAAAAAAAATAATTTATACTGAAATCAATTTTAATAATGCATGATTATTATAGGTCAAAACAGCATTTCTATAAAGTACTGTGGCAGAAATCATGTACAAATCTAACTTTTTCTACTTTTGGTCAGTCCAGTTCGGCCACATCTTTGCAGATCACTTGCTTTACACTGAACATTATGATCTACACTGAACATTATGATCTACACTGAACATTATGATCTACACTGAACATTATGATCTACACGTCCTTCTGTCGCTCCAAACGCTTTTTTCCTGTTCTGTTCCGATCCATACACACATTCCTGGTGATCACCGGCTGTCTAGTTGAGTGGTGTTTTGCAACTATAACCAACAGACCAACCCATCTGACATGCAAACACCACAATCTGAGTGTGTCAGAAGCGGATCTGTTCACCTGGAAGTTGTTTGAGAGGCCGAAGGCACAGGAGCCGCTCTGCTGGCACTCGGTGAAGTTCCAGCCCAGACTGCAGCTCAGACCCTCACACACCTCGGTGAAGTTCAGCGGAAGACTGTCGTTCAGGTTCCCGGAGGCGTCGCGCAGAACACACGCTCCTGTGGGGACAAACACACACTTCAGGACAAAACTGAGACATCCTCACGCTGCCATTATTATCACTGCACGCATTCTTCATATTCCATGTTTGGTTCCCATGGACAAGAGAGCAGAATGACATGTTTTATTTTGCCATTGACTGCAAAAATGATGTTTTTCCTCAGTAGTTTTGTCTTGTTTTCCAGTACAAATATCTAAACATTCTTAAATCGAGATAGATTTACATTTACATTTAAGCTATAAAGTCTTGCTTTCTGAAAAATGTATCCAAATGAAGCGAGTTTGTTTGAAAACAAGAAAAAGTATTTGCCAGTATCATGTTTTCCCTTTGAGCGAAGTTCATTTTTGTGACCCCATCGGCAGATATTATTCCTTCATTTAAGCTTAAACTCATTTAATTTCAAATGGACATTTTCAGAAATAGAGACTTAATATTATGTCAGTTTACTTAATTTTTAGGTTCAAAGTGAATTGACTCCTAGCTAACTTGTGTTTGCAAGTCTTAAGGCCCATTCTCACCAATAAAGATAACTATAACGGTAACTATATTAGCGTCCACAAAAGCGCACATTATCGTTCTGTTTATTAAAAGCGCTGTCTGCTGCTTTAAATGCTTTATCTCTTTAAAACAGGATGGATTCTGATTGGCTGTCAATGTTTTTATCGATCGTCAGCTGGAAAAAATCGTTCTGAAAGTGATTCCAACTATATCATTCCTCTGTGTCGTTATCATTATATAGTTGTGATGTGGACTCTGCTATTCTTTTAGATCCAGAAAGATTTTTAGAACTATATCTTTATTGCATCGTATAGTTATCGTCCTTGTTGTGCTTGTTTGACTTTTGGCAAAAATCAAGGCTCATTCAACTATTTCTCCAAGAATATCACCACACAACATCAAAACTCATGTGTCACATTAAATCAAAATCTTTCTTCCAAGACGTGATTCAAATCAATAAAGATATTCTTAATAAATGTTCTTTTTGCAAAAAAATTCTTTGCAAACATGAGCAGCCTGTTATTAAACTTATTAACTGGTATGAGCTAGAAATACATTGACTTATTGAACATTATTGCTGATACTCACTGCCTCTATTGGCATATGAATTTAATACAATTAGGTAATGAACTGAGTAAGTTCTGTTGAACGCTTGATGAAATACTCACCCACAGTTGAAGATATGGCTAAATAACTAATGGTGGTGCAGAATATGGCCATCAATGTCCCTCTTGGGATGGCGATCTCAGGCTCCTGAAACATTCACAAACACAGCATTTGATTAATACCATATTTGCCATTTCAAAAACACTGAGACAAAACGTAAAGTTTATTTATTCATTCATGGACTTATGCTCCATGTGTAAAGAAGAACCATAAATGACTCAAAGCTCAGTAGCGTCACTTTGGTTGTGACATGTTTGCAGATGTTGTTCACCTTCAGATCGCCTGAGATGTTCGCTCCGGCGAGGATCCCGATGGCAGATGGGAAGAAGATGGCAAACATCCGGAAGAAGTCCCCGTCTGGCCCTCTCCAGTCCGGGAAGAGGTTCTCCATGAAGATCTCGCCTGGCAAAAACAACGTGGATATCAAAATACATTAGTTATATTGTAATTTCCGGAGTGAGTTTAAAGGAAAAGTTGAAACATCTGTCATTATTTATTCATTCTCATGTTGCTTCAAACCTGTATGCTGTTAATGGACAATCTATCCAACTTTATTGTTGTTTTTTCATGGAAAGTTTTTTTATAGGGACACCATAACATTTTTATAGAGACACCATAAAATTAGTCCATGTCTTCTAGCTTTGTCTGGTATTTAAGTCACAAATTCATAAACAAAAAGTTTTACTTTTCTGTATCGCAAATTTTCAAGCAACTATTGCATAATAGTTAAACCCAGACAGCAACATATAGTTGGCCCAGATCTGGGCCACATCTGGCACATGTGGATTCAACACGTGGGCCGGCTGCTGTCTGGGAAGCTATTAACTTTATAGAAGTTAAGCATTTCTAAACCAATCAAACTTCTAGGAACTTGACAGAGAGTTATTTTTGGGATGCGGTAAAAACAGACACTTGAGCGTTCGACACTCACTGCGATAACTGAAGAAACCCATCGACTGTTTCTGGGGAGTCGCAGGAATCACGGTGCCAACAAAGTAGTTGATGAAGGCCACCATAAGAACCAAGAAGAACAGGATCTGAGTCTGTGAGAGAGTGAAAGCAGAACCATTGTGAAGGAAAGCACTAACACTATGAGCTGATGGTTTGTGAGAAGAAGCTCAGAGTTTCAGAACAAGGGCTTTGTAGAGCCTCTAGAGGAGAGTGAGGGAACTGCAGGCTCATGAGATTCAGATAGAACGGCTCAATATAAAAATAAATTGAATTCAACTGTATAATTTTCAAAGAATGAAATGCATAAAATGTTCATTAATGTGCTTAAATAAGAAAAAATTATAATAAATAACATTCGACTAATGATCATCCATTAAAGGGTGAAAGGTTAGCTTTTCTTGAAATCTTAGATAAATAAATTAGATCAAATGGATTCAGCTGACAAAAAAAGGTCAGGAACCTAAAAAGTGACAAACCAACCAGAAAGCGTTAAATTTCAATAAGAAACAGGTCAAATTTCTGTAAAAAAACCTCAATGCTTTTCAATACACAATAACCAGGTTTATGTATTTATATATAAATACATGCAATATAAGCAATTTGAATAAATGCATTTTGAAATATATTATTTAAATAAACCAAATAGATGCAAATACTTAATGAAGACCTATGGCATGAATTATTGAGTGTAGAAATCTAGCGTCTTTCATACCTGCTCATTTATGTAATAATAACAAATATGTGTCTTTATTAACTTATGTTAAAATCGACAGTATTGTAAAATTTGAGGAACGTACCTTCGCCTCCCACTCCATCCCAGCCAATGAGATGAGAAGCAACATGGTGACTGTGATGGATCCTATAATTCGGACATCATTGACTGAATCCACAATTTGGGAGTCATACTCCTGTTGGATCATAAACAAACATCATCTCACAATCAGCAAAAACACAAGATAAAGTCATGCAACAAAACGACCGTGTTCGTTTCTTACAATGAGAAGATCTCTGACCGTCTCGGAGAATCCCACCGTGTTGAGCGCGCAAGCGAGAGCATTGGCGAAGGAAAACACCACGCCGATGGGACCTCCCAGCTCAGGACCCAGTGTGCGGGAGATCATGAAGTACGCGCCGCCTGACGGGTGGAGGAGAGACAGAAGGACAACCATGACTGCTATGTGGATGCTAACGTCTCTTCAGTGGTTTCTAGAGATGGTTGGTCTAAAAGTCAAGTCAAGTCACCTTCATTTATACAGCGCTTTTAACAATGTGGATTGTTTCAAAGCAACTTTACAAATTAGGAAATTACAGTAACAGAGATTGTTTTGGCTTTACAGCAGCTCTAGAATAAAGTTATTGCCCAGCTAAAGTTAGTTTTTGATTGATTCACTTCCATTGTAAAGGTCATTAGTTATTAACTTAGGGGCCGCTAGCACGACACCGTTTTCCCAAAACACACGACGTGTCAGTTATACGCAATTTATTGGTACTATTTGGTAATTTCATGACTTAATAATTGATAGCGTCACTACATCGTTGCATGCTTGTAATTTCATCACCATCAAATTGAAACCTCACAACGTTGCCAGAATGATCTCCAAAGGTTATAAGGATAACCAAGAACGTTCCAATTATGTACTATATTCGTAATATTTTGGTAATTTCATGATTTATTGGCAACGTAACAGCAATGTTATGTGCCCATAATTTCATTACCATCAATTTCAGAATCTGTATGTATTTTCTGATGACAAGAATTTGCTACGTGGGTAATTAATGTGTAATTAATGTATAATTAATGTGTAATTAAACGTCAGTCACAAAATTGAAATTTCCTTTAAGATAAAATGAGTTTTTCTTTTCACCAAGTCAGAATAATAGAGGCCAGAAATAAACTTTGTTCAAAAGTAATTTGATTTCAGCCACTGGATTGGATCAAATCTTTAAAATGGGTTCTTCTTCTTCCTGTTCTTCTTCTTCTTCTTCTTCAAAAAAGGTTTTGGTTCTGATCGGGATCAAACCCACAGTTCAGAACTTCTTAGTAGGATTGAGGTTTGTGTAACACTACAGTTCTTTGCTTAGTTCGCACCATCAATATGAAACAAATTAAAAATTGGTTTCTTGCTGGTTACATCACCAATTAATAACTTTTATCAATTTGACTTTTGATCAATTGTAACTTCATAAATGACTTTTCGAATGCATGAATCAAACCCATTTCTTTTTTTCTTTTTTTTTTTCTTTTTTTTGTCTTGCAATTCATCCTGATCCCAGTAGAAGTGCGGATTCAGGGTGGATTTCAGGAACAAAAATGTAATAAAACTTCTAAATTGTATTTGAATCATGCAGCATACATATTTATTTATATTTTGCATTTGCAATACAGTGATTACGTAGAAAAAGTGCACATTATGTTAAGACTTTCAGCACAGTAAAGTAAAAAAAATTTGGGGTTTGATTATTTTATGGGGACAATATCTATCAACTCTTTTTTTTTTTTTTTTACTGTATATTCATCAGTCATCTGGAAAAGTTTGAATCTGGATCAGATAGATCCAATCCACAATTGTTGCTTTGAAAAATAATTTCGATCCTGGTTAAACTTTTTGTCTGTAGATATGACTCCCTTATTTCAATTAGAATTTGTTAGATTTTTTTTTGCCCCAATCTCTTAGAAAAAGCAACTGCACACTTCTCTGCAATAAGCCACATCAATATACACAATATATATACATATGTCAATGGACTCACCAGAAGAGACTCTCCCATTGGTGGAAATGGCAGATACAGACAGTGCCGTTATGGACGTCACAAGGACTGACATCAGTATAATTACCCATGTAAGAACTAAAGTAGAGGAAATAAAAAATAAATAAATAAACGAATAGGACACGATGTCTTGTACAGAGCTCCAGTTCAAAGAATAGTCAAAACACATCAAAGATAAGTGGCCATCAGAGATTACACACACAGTTCTGGGAAGTCCTTCTATAAAACATTTTCACAGGGAATTTCTTAAGCAACATTATCTTTACTAAAGTAAATAGCCCGTCTGGCCTGTGGTTCATTAAAGGAAGTTGTTTTATTGCATTGCGCAGACGCTTTATCTCAGACTGTCTTTTCCCGAGTCACCAAAAAGTATCCACTCACGGATTCCTGCTTGAGACGTGATCCAGGACAAACGCAGGAACAGAATGACTCCCCAGATATTCAACATACAGCGAATCTGAAACACAATAACAGAGCCTGTACAGTATGGATATGTGTGCGTGGCCGTTTGAAAAGCACGAGTGTGTATTTTTCACTGTTTCTCACCATAACCCCAGTCACCCATCCAAAGCGCACTGGTTGGGAGGTCTTCCCTCCTTTTCCGTTTTCCTCAGACTCGTTTCCACTCTCTTGAAGAGCCGAAAGGCTTCCCGTACTAGAGACGCACGTGTTACTGCAAGTTTCTCCATCCTAAACCAATACACACACACACACACACACTCTTAAATCACAACATTTAAGTAGGCCTGCATACAATGTAAAAAAGTTGCTGCCTTAAATTAAGTCATTTCAACTTAAATTACATTAAACTGACTTAAAAGATGAGTTGAATCTTGTATAACTTGAACATTTCTTAACTTAATTCTATGAGTTAAAGCAATGTAAAAACATAGGTTGTCATAACTTTTTCATCATACTTTACGTAATTTTTACATTGTACAAAGTATGTTACAGCAGATGATCTTGCAGGCGTTACAGTTTCGGGACTGCATTTCTAAAACTGTGCTCGTACTTTATACTATTTTATAGCATTTACTGTTCAGCTGAATTCAATGATTTACTTTTTTAATTTACCTTTGTCGCCTTTGGCTTTTGGCTTGCTTATTTGGGGACACTAAATATTCAACAATATTATTGATCTGCTTGCATTGACACAATTATATGAGAACTGAACTGAGCTGGACGATGACATAACAGTTTTCATTTTCACTGTAAAGCTGATTTGAAACAATCTGTATTGTAAGAAGCGCTATATAAATAAACGTGACTTGACTTAATTATTCAAATTTAATTGATATATTATTCATTTCAACTCCTAATCCTAAACATAACCGCTGACAACCCTCTTGACATTTCTAAACAAATGTGTTTAATTTTATCAAGTGTTATCTTGGAAAGAAAACCCTGATTTTCATCTGCATGGGAAGTAAGCTAAGGAGCGTTGTAATAATTAGTTCCCTTGTTTTAGTTAAATCAAAACGAGGGAACGGATTAGTTCAAGGTGGCCACGATTTAGGCTACTAAAACGAGGGAATAAATAAATAAATCGTGGTTCAATATAAGATGAAAAGATTTAAACCAATTTAATAATTTCCGTAGCTATCGTTTTGCGCCTTCTTTTATGCGGTCTCATCGGATGGAGTAGATTTGGTCAGGTGGCGCTGTCACATAAAACAAGGGCCCTAGAAATGCAGTCCTGAAACTACAGCCTCTGGTACTTTTCTATTGTTTCAACGCGCGACCCACATCGCAAGCCTTGCGCAGAGTCTCCAGCGAGGGTCTGCTGCGCCTGATGCGGCCCGTGGCAGTGGCGTTGGCGTAAAACTCCAGATGTGGCATTGCATCCATGGGGCTGTATATGGACGGTCTCCTATTGTCCTGCCTCGAGTTCAGAGCCTCAGACGTCCTCCGTGCCGGCGTCTCCACCGTGACGCTCGTCTCCTCGCCGGCGCTGTGAGAGGAGTAATGCGGCAGAGCCTCTTCACTGACCGAGAAGCGACCGGAGGGCAAGATATCTGACCCCTCCAGCCTGCGTTTGGAGAAGCGTTGACCCATTTGTGCACGCTCAGAAACACTGCTTTGACTGTAAAGTAAAAGATAATGCATTTTAGCAATAGGTTTAGACCAGGGGTGCCAAATCCTGCTCCTGCACAGTTCATCTCCAACCCTAATCAAACACACCAATCCTTAAGATTCTGCATTACTTCTAATCTAATTCTACTTCAATCAAACTTGTGACATTGATATTAACTCATTGTACAGACAGATTTTGATTTGGGCAAACTAAGCTTTAAGAATACCCCAAAATATTCAATAACTTACTTTATGTACTTCTAATGGTTGACAGCTGATCTCCTCTTCTTTAATTCCTGAATGAACTTAGAAAAAAAATGAACAGAGCACAAAACCTCCAACAATATTAATCTAAAGAGCTTCCATCCTATTATGAGCAGTTATGCAGTTTTGTCTTCTGTTATTATCATGGCTTTCTTAATTTATAGCAAAAGTTACACCTCCTCTCATCCCACGTGGACGCGCGCTACTTCTGAGACGCGTTTCTGCGTAACTGATGACATAAAAGATGTCAAGCGCGCTGTTTCCTCTTCGGATTATCCTGATAACGGTATCTGTGTCAACCGGCTCGGATTAATCATTAACCCAAATAATAACATCTAATATGGGACTGACATTACATTACACAGAAGGCGACAATAAATGCGATGGGTGGTTAAAAGAGCTAGAAAAATAGTCAGACTCCTGATTTTTGTGATATGATTGAAAGTTTCCTATTTTGGCTTCATTGTACGGAGATTAAAACGTTTGCATTGGACGTTCTTTATATACACTTGATACACAAGTGGTCCTTATCAAAATGAACACCAAATGACACATAAGTAGTGTGCTTTGTTACCGAGTTTATGATCTTTTTGCAGAAACTCCTTTTACAAACTTTCTGTAGACTTTATGGCCTCGAGGTCTCAAGTTCACTTGTGTAAAAAAAATTAAATAAAAAACATGATGGTGTTCAAAGCACCTTTATAGAGTGGAAAAAGACCTGATTTGTCCACACACACTCACACACACTTGTATAAAATCTTTATCTAGAACAATTTGTTGGCTAACCGCTCATTACTGTCTGACTGAGGTAATCATGGGTTCATCTGGCAGAACTTTGCATTAAAAAGAGGGCGTGCGACTCTGTAAGACTGTAAACGGGCGTAAAGTTGCCAAAACTGTTCAGATAATTCCTGGAATTAAAAACAGCACTGAATATAGGGGCCAGGATTAATGTTTTGCAGAGATTTCATGAGAGAACGTCATTTATCACACCATAAATGCTTTATTATTATTCACATTTTATCTTTGTAAAACTCGGATGCGCACATTCATTCGCCTTAGGGATATTTGTATAAGAAACCCACAGGATTTCAATGCCATAATAGTCAGAATAATAGCTGACACATTTTTTAAGCAAACACATCATTTTTCCTGATGTTGAATGCAACAAACTATAGATATGAACATAATGAATTAAAGTTAATAACAATACATTTCAACAATACGTGTTGATTCCGAAAAAAAATCTTTATGAAGACGATACAATAAATCATGTAATTTTCCATATATGGTGGTAGTAAGTAAACATGATGCAGAATATCTAACAATAACTTCTTTAATTAACCAGGAGAATATACACAGGTTAATACATGGATAATCATTTCAATGACCCACAAACTAAAGAAGAGAATTGACAATAAACTGAGTTTAAAGTTTAAGTTTAAATACATGGGGAAACATAACAATAGACAGCTGAACATAATCAGTAACAAAGGAGACTAGCTAGAACATAATCAAGACTAAACTGAAGCACAAGAAACAAAACTCATACCGACAAGACATCTAAACGAAAACATATAATTTGTGTGAAATCAAGGCTACATTATAATTTACAAAAGAATGATTAATATTAGGCCTGTAAACCATACATTTACACATAGTTACTTATTGTTAAAAACTGTTGTCTGAAAAGATGTAAATGAGAATCATCAGGATTACACTAGGGGAGACCGGGGACAGTTGCAACAGGGGATGGTTGCAACATTTCATTTTTCTCCAATCAGAAACAAGCTAGAGTGATGACACTTATACTGTACATGCACAGTTAGACCCTCCACCCACCAAGAAGACAGTAGACATATTCAACTTCTGCTGCTGCATTTATTGAACAAAACTTGTTTTGGAGGTATGAAAGTAAATTTTTTCATGAGATATATTTTTGTCATACTGTCCTGAAATTTTGTATGAATTAATCAAAACTTACTTCGTTTGAATTATTGTTTTGTTGACTTCTAAGTGACATGGTTAGCATGTGTCAAAGTCAGTGTGTCTAGCAGGCATATGATGTTCTGTCATGGATGATAGGGTTGGGGACGGTTGCAACATGTTATAAATTGCATGTTTAATAAAAGTTTGTTGCATTGCAAATTGTTAAATTCTTCCTGTCTGACACTGAAATATGGAGGGATTGAATACCATCTGTAACTCCTGCACACTGAATCTATGTAGGCCTATGTTCTACACATGAACAAACAAAACTCAATAACTGTTATTTGATAAATATGACTAAATAAATAAATAATAGGCTACAATAATATTATTGAAATAAATAATACTATAATATTATAGTAGGCCTAAAACAGTTCATATTTTCAGAATTCTTTGCTCATTGAGACAAAAAGCTTAAGTTAATTAATGAAATTTAAGGTATTTTTAACATGTTGCAACCGTCCCTGGATTGTGTTGCAACCGTCCCCTGGGTCGGGGTCAGTTGCAACATCTGACTTCTTCCATTCAAATAAATACTGTGAACGATATGTCATATATAATCATCTTTAAATGGTATGGGTAATTAGCAGAGAGATGCAAGTTTAATATATACAAATTTGGTTGGTCTAGTCCAAATAGTCTCTGAGTAATTGAGAGAAATGCAAAAAGTGTTGCAACTGTCCCCGGTCTCCCCTACTATAAAACTAAAAAGCAAAACATGCGTTAAATTAATGTGAATGATTATATAGACTTTATTTTATGCAAGAGTGAAATTAACTCTGTCATCATTCATTGCCACTCTTCTCTTTATTCTTTATTTCTTTATTCTATATTAGTCCAGTGGTTACAAGCCACAAATAAAAACATATAGACGGCTGTCTAATTTTGAAGTAGCTCAAATCATGTGAAGAACCACAAACAGACTTAACTATAACAATTTTTACAATAACTTTTTGTTTACTTTATAACCGATTTACAGAAAGCAGCCGTAAACACATTCCCAGACGGCAGCTGTTTTAAAGGACAAGAGCTTCCAGCACTTTCCTCGATATTCTCCACAGAAATAACGGTGAGCTGGAGTAGGTTAAACTGTAATCAAGGGAGTATTGTAGAGTCATTATTCATGTTTAAGAGCTTTCGTGTGTCAGTCAGTGCACACATGCCTGTGTTTCAGCGGGTCACCTCTGATATAATGAGTGTGATAGCAGGACTGAGGGAAGTTCAGGCCTCGTATAACAAAACCAATGAAGAAAACCTCCTCGTTTTTTCTTTTCTTTTTAAAGGTATTGCCAAAAGACATTACTTATTAACTTTGTAAAAGATAAAGTATGTTGGGCCACATGTGCTTCAAAATATGTACGCTACTGTAAATACAAGAAGTAGACATATTTTTGACCCTTACCAACTCATTAGATTGAACTATTAATCTTACACTGAAATGTGTAACTGTAACTTAAAATCAAATTGTTTTAGGAAAAAAATAAAAATACATTCTTACAAAATAAGAACTTGGGTGGTAAAATAAGAATATATATTGTGCTTTGTCACTGTTTTGATGACCTTTTGTGTTTTGTTGCATGATCAGTACAGGCCAAAAGTTTGGAAACATTACTATTTTTAATGTTTCTGAAAGAAGTTTCTTCTGCTCATCAAGCCTGTATTTATTTGATCAAAAATACAGAAAAAAAAAGTAATATTGTGATATATTATTACAATTTAAAATAATTGGTTATCATTTATTTCTGTGATGCAAAGCTGAATTTTCAGGATCATTACTCCAGTCTATCACATGATCCTTTAGAAATCATTCTAATATGAGGATTCATTATCAAAGTTGGAAACAGTTCTGCTGCTTAATATTTTTTCATAACCTGTGATACTTTTTTAGGATACTTTGATGGATAAAACGTAAAATAAAAAAATAAATTTAAAAAAAGAAGCAAATGTTTAAAAATAGAAATCTTTTGTAACAGCAATATCCACTACTGGTCAGTCATTTGGGGTCAGTAATTTTTTTTCTTTCTTTTTTTGAAATAAATCAATACTTTTATTCAGCAAGGATGTGTTAAATTGATAAAAAGTGATAGTAAAGAAGATTTATATTATTAGAAAATATTTTTTTCTTTTGAATAAATGCAGTTCTTTTTAACCTTTTATTCATCAAATATATTAGGAAGCAGAACTGTGTCCAACACTCATAATAAATCAGAATATTAGAATGATTTCTAAAGGATCATGTGATAGACTGGAGTAATGATCCTGAAAATTCAGCTTTGCATCACAGAAATATATAATTTAAAGTATAATAAATTGAAAACCAATTATTTTAAATTGTAATAATATATCACAATATTAAAAAAGAAAATCTGTATTTTTGATCAAATAAATGCAGGCTTGATGAGCAGAAGAAACTTCTTTCAAAAACATTAAAAATAGTAATGTTTCCAAACTTTTGGCCTGTACTGTATATATAGCTGGTTCAGATAGTTTTTCATTAACCGAGTGATTTCACTCTTTTAAAAGGTTACTAATGTCTCAGTACAAAACCGGAGGGAAATTAGAGAAAAAGGATGCAAATATGCCCATTCATCTCCACTGTGGTTCTTCTGTGAAAGGCAGACATGCAAGTGAAGAAAGAAGAGAAAAAGAAACATCCTCAAGTCTAAAAAGAAATGTTATCGAAAAAAAATCCATCATCCTTACTCCTCCCACTTCAACAACTCCTCCCACTTCAACCTTTTCCCCGCCCACTTTCAGAAAACCTCCTTCTATAGAACCCCTCATTGACCCAAAGCTCCGCCCCTTTGTGTTTTCCACACACTACGAGGACTCGAGGAGGAGGGGCTTCTACTGGACTGCAGTTTAAAGCTCCTAGGCAACCTCCACAAAGCTCAGTGACTGGTGCTCGCTGCTGTCAGTCAAAGGGCAGAGGCGTGGCTGTTATCTGGAGAGGCGGGGCTTAAGGAAGTGGAACTGGATGGAGGACGGATGACTCCTGCAGGACTGAAGACTGTACTGGACTTCAGCCACAGCAGAGAGGTGGATAGAGGAGAAACGGATGAAGTGCTGGAAGCCTGTAGGGGTTTAGGGTTTAGGGACTCGAGTGAGTGTGTGGTGGAGACGTTCACGTCAACGGGAACAGAGAGAGGGAAAGAAGCCTGCAGATCATACGAACACTGTGGGAGGGAAACGTTGGCTGTATTGTCATCAATCAAGCAGACAGTGGAGACCGTTTCCCTGGTAACTATGAGATTTCGGGGTATATATATGTGTGTGTGTGTGTGTGTGTGTGTGTGTGTGTGTGTGTATACAGTGCTGCTTGAAAGTTTGTGAATCCCTTGCAGAATCCTGCTCAAAAGTTTTCACCCCCCGGCTCTTAATGCATTGTGTTTCCTTCCGGAGCATTAGTGAATGTTTAAAGCTTTTTTTTAATAGTTGTGTTTGAGTCCCTCAGTTGTCCTCATTGTGAAAAGATGGATCTCAAAATCATATACAGTCACCACTGGGTTCAAATATGCAAAAGATACTGTAAAACTGAAGAATTTTAAGGACTGGAGGATTTTTCTGAAGAACATTGGATGTTTAGCTGCTCAGGACAAACAAGGGACTCATGAACAACCATCATTAAAAAAATTTAATAAAAAAAAACAGTCATGGATCATCCAGGTAACAACACACAGTATTACAGTTTTCAGTCGCATTAGTACATTTCTCAGATCAGAATTGAAATTCTCAAAACTACCTGTTCAATCTTCATTGTGTCACTTGTGCACATCAAAAAAACAGTTTCTCATTCTTTGAACAAATTGCAAATTGCTTTGGTACATCCATGCAAATGATTACGTCCAATTCTCTGCCGTTTCCTACATTATCAATTGTTTATGTCAGGTGGATCAAAATGTATTATAATGGGTCTCTGTTGAATAGTCTCACCCCCCACAACATTTAGGCATTAGTTCACAGCATAAGTCTTTACATGCAAAATGGTTGAACAAGTTGTCATAATATGTCAAGCATATTTCTATACATTTCAATTATACTTTTTTTTTTCTTTTTCTAAATCTGTCCCGAATTTGTAAATTGCTTCCAGGTGAACCTTGACTTTCTCTGACGAAGGTGCATCTCATGACTCATCAACTGGTAAGTATATATATATATATATATAGCCGGAGCACAACACAATGTTACAATGTCTGACAATGGAAGGACAAGGAATTGGACGGGGTCAACAGCCAGAGAGAAGAAGAAGAGGAGGAAGAGGAGTGAGGCTGCGTGGCGGAGGAGTTGGGAGGCAAAACAGAGGAAGAGGCCGAAGAGGCCGAGGACACATGCGTGTTCCTGATGAGACAAGAGCCACACTTCTAGACCACGTTCTCAATCATGGGCTTACAATGGCCGAGGCCGGTCGAAGGGTGCAGCCAAATGTTGGGAGAACAACCGCGTCCTCAATCATTCAGACTTTTCGTCGACAGAACAGGTGTGCAATCTAACAGTAGGCACTGGACTGTAATACTGTATACATTCTGTAATGCTTCACGCAATATTACAGTATTCCACTTGCATTTTACAATATATAGTAAGTATACTTTAAACAGTGACATTTTATGTGACTCAATTTTGTGTTTTGCATTACTATATTTCTTTCCACATAGGACTGCAAGACAACTTCACAGAGGACTCTCTTCACACCTGAACGGGAGGAGGCTGTTTGCACCACGGTTGTAGAAAACAATGCCATAAGACTAAGGCAGATAAAGAGTCCCATTATAGAGGACAACAACATCTTTGAAAACATCCAAACAGTCAGCATCTCAACCATTGAAATGAACACACCAAATGAATATGAAGAAGCTGTGCACTGTTCCACTTGAAAGAAATGGTGAAAGAGTGAAGGAGCTGCGCTACCAGTATGTACAGGTAAAACATGTATGAGCTTGCAGCAACTGTTCCTCACAGTAAACAGTACAACACCGTATGGTGAGTGTGACCTTTACACATTTGCTATGGCTGTAGAAAAGAAGATGCAATATGTGCTGTATACATTTGATGTAACTGTATCTTGCCCAAAATGAAAATGCATGTAATTCATAAAACTCATTTAGTGTCGTCTGGATATAGTGTATAATGGAACTGGAAGCAAGTGAACCACCGCACAGCTTCATCTACATGGATGAGGCTGGCTCCAACCTAACGAAACGCGGAAGGTGCGGGCGAATTATCATCGGCCACAGAGCTACAGTCGATGTGCCAGGCCAACGGGGTGCTAATATTCCCATTACTGGGCCATTCAATACAGAGCGTCTAGTAGTCTCTACAGGGATCTCATCCCTGAACAAGAGAGGGGGCAGATTGGAGATGACCCGCCAAAGTACGTGATTTCCATCGCTCCACCATCATCAGGCAATGGTGTGCGGCCCACAACAGGATGCTGATGGAGTTCCTCTCACCCCACTCCCCATTCCTTAACCCCATTGAGGAATTGTTATATTCGTTGTGACGCGGACGAGCATTTGTGGCCCAACAGACAGGAGCGCCAGGAGGTGTAGGGAGACTGCACTGTTATTCCTACAGCACTGCATGTCCAGTTTTCCCTAAGGAGATTGTCCTATGTTCACATTTCTCACATTGTAGTGCTCTCTTTTCCTTTCTGTATCGCAATGACATGGTCTGTCAACAAATTACAGTACAAAGCGTAAAGGTGAATCTTGTCCAGTCTCTTGCAATCAAACTCCCACATACACTACAATTTACAATAACTGTCATCAAAACTTCAGCCATAGTTTACATCAGAACATCCCTCCAGAGTACACTGTTATACTGACAACATGACTAAGCCATTTGACTGTCTTATCCGTACACAATGACACAAGGACTTGTCCTTCTGATGGCACTAACATGTTCAGTGACAGATATTTACTTTTGAGTGATGAACTAAAGGTTTTGAGCAAGAGACTGGCTTTTGCAGGTTATCCATGGTGTTTTGCTATTTGTACGAATTGTTTTGAGAAATGCACTTACTGTTTTGCAAATGTCGAGAAATGTACCAAAGCGAATGAGAAGAACTGTAAGACTCAAGGGTACAAAGTTTTTTATAAATAAAAAAAAAGAATAATTGTCTTGTGGACTATACAGTATGTAAACATATTTTATGTAAAATATCTTATTCCAGACAGTTCTTAATAAAAAATAATATGCATTTTGTATGATCCCTCTTATTTAGTTAAAACCAGTAACCAGGACCAGTAACACTGGCACGGTAACAAGGACACTAACGACTGATTAAAAAATATATATATTTATATTAATTAATAATAATGAAAATATTTCTTAAAATGTTACTGGGAAATAATTAATAATGATTATGAAATAATGCCAAACATAAATGTATTTAAAATAATTTGAACTAATAAACAAGTAAAGAAATTAAACTAAAATTAAACAATTAAAGGAACTATATTTGTGCAAATTAATACTGCTTGTTCAAGACATAAAGACGGAAACTCAATCAAGTAAAATAAATAAATACAACAAAAACACTTAAAAATATTTCTGGGAATTAGTGCTGCTTATGAAAGTTCAAGACATAATAGGCATACGTTTTCAAGTAAAACATTTTTTTTTAAATAATAATAATTTAAACAAATTAATTTACAAATAAATCGAATTCAAGACACACACACAAAAAAAAAACCTCTTTTCTCTCTTTTTTTTTTGTCTCACTGTCCCTGTGCTTTTGAGCAATGTCAAATGTATTGTTACTTTCTAATGTAATGAACAACTGTTAGCAAAAAAATGCTTTTGACTGCATGACAATGGATAGAGCAGCAGGGGGCGGCATCAGCGTATTCAGACTCTCTCTCTCTCTCTCTCTCATGACTGTCATCTCTCTCTCTCTCTCGACTGATGCAGGGTGTTGGTTTCCTCCTCATGAGACTGGAGGAGCTGCAGATTACCTCACATTACTGTTGCCAGAAGAACGAACCGTCTGTCCTGACAATCAACAGCTTCTTCACCGCTTCATAAGGACCACGTTTGCCTCTTGTCTTCAGGTGCAGGGCTGTAAACTACTGGTCAGGAGTTCAGGAGGGAAAACTGTGGATAATCTCCTACATGGTGATGGGAGAACGGCGGACTGTAAGCCACACGCTCCAAACCAGGTACAACCTACTGACAAAGACAATTATTACATAAATATAATCAATAAGAAGGCAAAATAAATTTCCTCAAAACAGAGTTATAATAATTAGCTAAAAGCATGAAAATACTTAAATAAATAAATATGTTAACAGAATAAAAAATTGTTGCCACAGCAAACTAAGCAAAAAAGCAAAAAATAATCTCATTTTCATTTAGTTCAACTTGATGCACTAACATAACTAAAATAAAAAACAATACATTTAAAAAAATAAATAAAAAAAACCCAGAATAAAACGAATAAAATGACAAGAAAACCTTAAAATTACTAATTAAAATGAAAACAGAAAATACAAAAATAATATAAATTCAAAATAGTATTAATAAAAATAATAATAATAATAGTAGTAGTAGTAGTAGTAGTATGTATCAATGCTACTAAAATTACACTGAACACTAAAATAAGACTCAATACTAAAATATTTTTTTTTGTAATTAGTAGTTTATTGCTATTAAACATGTTCATATAGTTTTTTTTTAAATCAATTTTAAAGCTATTTTAGTACATCAAGTTAAATGAAAATGAGAAATGTTGCTTTGGTTTAATTTTAGTTATCTTTACTGTTACCATATATAATAATATCAGCAATACACTGATGCAACAAATATTATTCACTTATGGAGTCTACACAGCAATTAAGCTGAGACCAAAATTCATTCATTAAAATAATAATGCATGAATACATAAGTAAATAAGTGGCTGCAGTGCATCAATTAAAATTTTTCCAGAACTCTGATGCCTAATTAAAACCCCATTTTTTACTTAGGCTTTACAGATAGGTTACACATACTGTAATATGATAATATAAATATAAATATAAATAATTTAATTACGTTCTCGTCTGAAACATAAATGTAATAAGTTGATTGTAAGTGTCTTGTTTTAGTATTCTCAATAGAGCAGCTTTCCCTTTGTTCAGTGTAACCCTGTGTGCAACTAAAACTGACTTGGCTTAAAGGTACACTATGTACACTAGATGCCCTCTAGTGGTTAAATTGTTTTGGTTGTGCTTCGGCTCTGTATGCTGGTGCAGTTGAATCCTTCAGCTCATAAAACATTTACTTCACTTAGTAAGTCTGCTGTTGCTGTATGTATACCTCTTAAATCGTTGATTGAGTTGATTAACTGAATGCGCTCCTTTCGTGATAATTAGGTTAATTATCTGAACGTGCTCCTCCCGAACTTTTTTAATAAAACATAATTTCATGAGTTCACACTTACATATAATTAAATAGAGTAAAGGTTATGCGTATTTGGCGTGCTGTCTGTGGGGAGGGCTGCGAGCTCCGAATTTGGCCCGAATGCAGAGTACTCCCCCAAAAAGCAAATGAGCAAAAGACATCCCCCCTGCTTTAATCAATGTACTTCTCTTAACCCTCAAGCCGCCTTCACATAGCAGCCCTTAATTCCCCCTTCGTGGACAAATTTGGCACAAAGTTCTCAGGTTTGATCCAATTTTTTTTTTTATTTTTTTTTTTATGTTATATCACTATCTTCGATAAAATAAAAACTATCAATTTATGCTGTTTTTATTTATTTTTGGGGTATTTTTTGAATTTATTTACCTCTAAAAGTAACATTGTCACATGCCTGTCCTGTCTTGTGCTGCACACATGGGTGTTTTGTTATTTTGGGCCATGTGCTCGGGTCATTGTCTGATCCCTCCCCCTTGTTATCTGATTATTGTTTGAGTTCATCCAGTTCCCTTCTGATTAGTTTCCCTTTATAAGTCCCTTCTTGTTTGCAGTCTGTGTCGGTACGTTATGTCACGGCTGGTGCAATGCAAAAAAGGTGTGAGGACTCAAATGCTGGAGAATTAAGTTTATTACAAAAGAAAACAAACACAAAACCCACAAGGGGGGAAACATAACTAATAAATACAAAACAAAAACAGAACATGAACGTACTGAGAATTAGTGATGGCAAAATGAGGCTTCCTGAACCACTGAGACCTCGCAGCCCATTGCTTCAGCCAAAGGTTCATTACTCGAAGCTTCATTCAGCATTGCTCACTAGTGACACCTAGCTACTGTGCAAAGAAATAGCAGACAAATTAATTCATTCTGAACCAGTGTCCCGTCCCCCTCCCGTCCCCCTCCCGTCCCCCTCCCACACACAGTCACACACACAGTTAATTAATTATTCATTAATTGTTTGGATAGTGACAGTATGAACAGCAACAGTGACACTGTGTTTAGTGCAGTGCTTATGTTAGAGGGAGTGTAATAAAATAAACTGCAACAGAATAGTCTGGAAGGAAGGATTACAATCGATTTTTAATGAGAAACAGAATTATTTCAAGTGTGTTGGGGCAACACACTTATTTAAAAAATGCCAGTGCCAGCTGGTATAAATGAGGATAGGCCTACTGATGCTTCTGTTGAGCCCAGACAGGGGAGGATTCCCTCTTCCTTGCTGGCTCCATTACCAGGAAAAAGGAAGAGTCACAAAAAGCAAACAAATCCAAAAGGACAATCCAAATCAAAAAATCCAGAGCAATCCAAATAATCTTATCTAATTAATATAACAAGACTACACTGAAAAAATGGCAATGGGCAGATTGTTGAATTTGCACAAATGCATTTCGTATTTCCTACATGATTATTTTATGTTTCTCATCTGCTGCAAGTTATCGTGGTGGAACGCTGAAGCCTGAAGGTAATTAACATTTTGAACTAAAATGTCATTGAGAAACAGTTAGTAGTCCGTTTGAACGTATTTTCACCGAGGTAACGTTTTTATGTAAGTTACCTTACTGATTTTATGGAAAGGCAAAAGTTAGTGCGAATGTTTAACGGTGGTTAATGGTCACAGTAACTTGTTAACCCCTGTTTAATAGCATGACTTGTATTAACGTTTTTCAAATTGTGTGTAACGTTACAGTCCTTAAGGCATGTATTCGTATTTTATTCTGTGTATGACAACTAATTCGCGTCAGGGATTGATGGCGCCAAATACTTTTGGGTGGGGGAGGGGATATTACTTAAAATAACGTAAAAGGCCGTCTAGCTGAACTGTAAGTAACGTATATTTTTTAAACTTGATTACAAAGAAAATACTTGTTATTCTCTGTTTATTGTGAATTCTGTGTGTATGTATCATCCGTGCATGGAGACGTGAAAGAGGAATCAAGTTGGAGTTCACGGAAACGGCAGCGTCTTCTTTGAAAAGCCCCTGGCTGCAGCTTTCCCGCGGATAAATTCAAGTTAGTGAACATGTTTAACATTAACGTTATAATGGAAAGTAAGCTTGTCAGCTACTCAGCTAACGTAAGATCAGCATCGAAAGATCAGCTGATGCAATAGAATACCTATTGACATTTTCGTCAACGAATAAAAACTAGACGAAAATGTTAGATAGTGACGATTTGGGAAGCGATCCATTCAGAACTGATATTAGATGCGCACATTTGTACTGTAACGTGCTGATGTACCCAGCGGACACGAGTTGGCATGCGCTGCATGTCTCATCTTTCTGTGCGCACGCACACACCCGACCCGAAGCGTGCAGCCATAGACACTATACAGCGCGCGAGTATTGAATTGAGCTCTGTTTCGTGTTTGAATGGACAAATACACACAACATTATGTCTAAATGTCCGTTTTGCAGAGTATTCACATAAAATATGTCGGTTATGTCTTAAACAGTTGTGAGTGTATCGGATGTGCATCAGTGTAATTCTGGATCCGCATGTCATTGGAAATGATCCGATGTCTTAAAGTGAGGGGTAATAAACCTAATGCGGTCTGTGTCCTTATTGGGTCCTAATATTGATCAAGCAACAAAAGAAAAGCATTCACTGCTCATTAATAGCTTTAATAAGGATTCATTATATTTTATTCATTTAAATATGTCTACTTGAAAGAATAAAGAATGATGTATGCAAGTAGTTATAAATAATGCATATCATTAATTGAAAAGAAGACTGTGTTCTACTTTAGGAAAAGTGGTTTTATTTAATCTTAAGATATTTTTAAAATCACAGTAGTTAAATCTGTATCTGTATTGCATGCTCAAACTTTAAAATCAATTATATTAACAAGTTAATAGATGTTTTATCCAGGAGATACCACCTGCTGTTGGTGTGGCCCGAAAGAGGCACATGGCAAAACAGAGAAAACGGACCCTTGAAAGGCTGGACCAGGCCAAAAGAGTAAAAAAAATAAATAAAATTAAAGTGCAAACTATCAAGACAAAACTTTTGCAAATGATAATCTTTCAGGTCAATGGTGGTTAAACTTGCAAGTAATCCGCAAATCGCACGCGCGCCGAAAGTCTAACGTTAGTCAGTAGGAATCACGGATAGACTACGATCTATTAAAAAAATTAACTACTAATCACTAATGAAAGCTCATTGTAAGCCTTATTGTTAACACTGCTACAATAAGAATTTATCAGTTTTTCTTTCTTTTTTTTAAAGAAGGAAATGTGCTCAATTCTCTAAAATCCTCAACTAGCCTACCTTTGGGATAATGTTATTGCTTTAAAACTAATGCATTATTTTTTATATTTTACAGATATCAGATTAATCTCGTCAAGTGCAATTTGACTTGCAAATGCTCTATAGTTGTGGTGAGTATTTTTGTAAATCTACTGCAAGTATATTTGATTGCTTTTTTCTATTTTCAGCATTCCTCTCTATTAAGGCTGAGTAAAAAAATATTGATTTCTCGATTTAAATCGATTCTCATTTTTACAAACCGATATCGATTCTTAAATACTAGGAATCGATTAGTCATCCTGTTTTCAGTTGATGAATGAATGGAACATTGTAGCGCACATCCCATCCAATAACTCACAATAATTTGTGTTTGTGATACAATTAATCGTGCAGTTCTAGTTATTTCCTTAACTAAGACGAGTTGATACATACCTCTCTCATCTCAGTGCGTGCACTCAATCGCTCTAGTGCGCGGCGACACTTTGATAGCACTTAGCTTAGCCCAGTTCATTCATTAGGAACCAAACAGAGATGAAGTTAGAAGCGACCAAACACCTCCACGTTTTCCCTATTTAAATACAGTTACACGAGTAGTTATACGACCAAGTATGGTGACACAAAATAAAACGTGGCGCTTTTCTAAGCAGGTAAAAAGGATAACTATAATGTATGGCGGAATAGCACTTGAAGTTGGGAGCACTTCGACTGTGTGTGCATGTGTTCGCTTGTTCGGGAAGTCGCAGTGACATAAACCGTTACATTCCAATAATTTTGAAAGAACAAAGTGTTTTTGGCTAAAAATCAACTTAAACTATTACACAGTGTAGCTTTAATTACTTGCGTCTCGACTCCCTTTGCCATTGTATGCTACTGCGACAAAGCATGTCGGTACATTATTATAGGTTATAGTCTATTGCTGAACTGATGCCAAATCATCCCTGTCTGCATCGTGATGCATCATAGAATTTCGACACCCCTATTGCATATGGACATATATTTTGAGGCAATCATTCCACATCGTCACATAGCATGTTTTATTGAGTATTGAGAAAAATACTAGTAAAGTTTCAGAAAGCACAGATCCAAAAAAAACATTCTGTGATTATCCATACGCCTGCCGTAAGGTTGCTGACCACTTCACAATTGGATATCTTGGATCTAAACTTGTAGGACTACCATCCACAATAGAACTGAGGTCTAACAGTAATCTCATTTTGTCTGTGGATTCTGCAGGATGGTGACGAAGCCTTCATCCAAAAATCCACAGAGGAGACCACAGTGGGAATTTACATTCTAAAATTCCGTGACAGATCAGACGACATCGGGATTATCCTGGAAGGCCAGAACATCTTGCAAGGCTTAAACAACTTTGCATTAGCTACGGCAATGCTTTTTGGTCTTATGTATGCCTTAAATCTCAACTACCCACCTGAAATGAAAAGTACATTTGAGGTACTGCAGAAGATAGTCATGGAGCTGGAAGGCTCCACTCTATCCAAGAAAGCACAAGTTCTCAGAAACAGACTCTATGAGTGAGCTGTTTCCATGGTACGGCAGGATGGACACAAGGTAGTTTCCCATTTCTTGCAATAAGGACCATTTCCTTTACATTTCACACACTCGCAAAGAACTTGCTTTGGTAAAAAGTTGAATGTGTTTGATATGAGTAGGTTGGCCACTGTTTATTTTTATGGTTGTTTTAACATGTGCATAGTTTTTGGTTAAACCTATTGGTTAAAAGGACACTCTGATAAGAGTAAAGTGTGATAAGAGTAAAGTGTGATAAGAGTAAATGACAAAGTGTGATAAGAGTAAATGACAAAGTGTGATAAGAGTAAATGACAAAGTGTGATAAGAGTAAATGACACTAAAGTGTGATAAGAGTAAATTACACTAAAGTGTGATAAGAGTAAATGAGATAAGAGTAAAGTGTGATAAGAGTAAATGACAAAGTGTGATAAGAGTAAATGACAGTGTGATAAGAGTAAATGACAGTGTGATAAGAGTAAATGAGATAAGAGTAAAGTGAGATAAGAGTAAAGTGAGATAAGAGTAAAGTGTGATAAGAGTAAATGACAAAGTGTGATAAGAGTAAATGACAAAGTGTGATAAGAGTAAATGAGATAAGAGTAAAGTGAGATAAGAGTAAAGTGTGATAAGAGTAAAGTGTGATAAGAGTAAATGACAGTGTGATAAGAGTAAATGACAAAGTGTGATAAGAGTAAATGACAAAGTGTGATAAGAGTAAATGACAAAGTGTGATAAGAGTAAATGACAAAGTGTGATAAGAGTAAATGACAGTGTGATAAGAGTAAATGAGATAAGAGTAAAGTGAGATAAGAGTAAAGTGAGATAAGAGTAAAGTGTGATAAGAGTAAAGTGTGATAAGAGTAAATGACAAAGTGTGATAAGAGTAAATGACAAAGTGTGATAAGAGTAAATGACAAAGTGTGATAAGAGTAAATGACACTAAAGTGTGATAAGAGTAAATGACACTAAAGTGTGATAAGAGTAAATGAGATAAGAGTAAAGTGTGATAAGAGTAAATGACAAAGTGTGATAAGAGTAAATGACAGTGTGATAAGAGTAAATGACAGTGTGATAAGAGTAAAGTGAGATAAGAGTAAAGTGAGATAAGAGTAAAGTGTGATAAGAGTAAATGACAAAGTGTGATAAGAGTAAAGTGAGATAAGAGTAAAGTGAGATAAGAGTAAAGTGAGATAAGAGTAAAGTGTGATAAGAGTAAATGACAAAGTGTGATAAGAGTAAAGTGTGATAAGAGTAAATGACAAAGTGTGATAAGAGTAAATGAGATAAGAGTAAAGTGAGATAAGAGTAAAGTGAGATGCTGTCATTGTTCATTGACATTTGTTCATGGATTTTAAGCTTTTTAACACACAGAACTACTTGCTTCTGTAGCCCATACTGTGAAAAAATGAGTTGTACTGTTAAAAGAAATACATCAATTTGACTTCTCTTATGCTTTTAAAATTGAAAACAAAAATGTCAAGGTATGCTTTGGACTACTTGATACTCATACTACTTGATACTTATACTGTTAACATTTTCCTCTACACCTGTTTGACGGTGTCCTTGTCTTCTACTGTTTTTTTTTTGTTTGTTTTTTTGCTGTTTACTGTATCTGAATGATCATTACTGTTCACCTTTTTCACAGCATGTTTGACTGTGCCTTGTCTTTGACTTAAAGTGATGAGTAAACTTACATGAGTACAAATGTGCTGTCATTGTTCAAAATCCACACAGAAAGCATACTTCTAATAGCACTTACTGTGTAAAAAATTGATTGTAAATGTAAAAAATAATACAGTGATTTGATTCAAGAAATGTGTTTGCTTGTCTTGCTGCTAAACTGTACAGTAATGTTGTGAATGTACTTAAAAACAAGTGGATGTAGAAAAATACATTTATTGCTTAAAGTCAGCTTATAGTATTCTAAAACTTAATCAGGTTAGTTTTATTTATTGAAACCACAGCATATATGAATGGAAAAACATAAAATATTTTAGTTTAACAAGCACAAATTATGTATCTTGAACATATATAAATCATGTTTATTTAAACAAACAAATTATGCATCTTTAACATACAAAAATCATGTTTGTTTAACAAGCACAAATTATGTATCTTTAACATATATAAATCATGTTCGTTTAACAAGCACAAAATATGTATCTTAACATATAAAAATCATGTTCGTTTAACAAGTACAAATTATGTAGCTTTAACATGTATAAATCATGTTGCGTAAACCTAACTTTATTATGTGCAACCGATGTACATATTTTTTTTTATGTTAATCCAACAGGTTTTTTTTTTCAGTGTATAATATAGCTAAGCCTACTATAATTAATAATAACAATATA
The DNA here is from genome assembly GCF_965113295.1 of Leuciscus leuciscus. NCBI lineage: Eukaryota > Metazoa > Chordata > Actinopteri > Cypriniformes > Leuciscidae > Leuciscus > Leuciscus leuciscus. The sequence continues at coordinate 58,560,857 of NC_138726.1, read as the reverse complement.
CTATAACTATTCTAACCTGATAATGTAATAATATACAGCCCTAACACATATATGACACAATAACGACAATGACAATGATAGTTATCTAACTCTCTGACTCTTTAACACTACTACAACTGCTTTTACTACTCCTGCAACACCCACAAGGTGGCGCGAGTTTCGAACCGCCTTTTATCCGGAAGCGACACTCAGACCGAACCGATGACGTATCCACACAAACCGAGGCCTCGTTTGTCATTAGTCACGTGATTTTCACGTTAACAACACAAGCCTCGAATCGCGGCTTCATCTGGCACGCCCATTTTTTCTCGACACAAGCTCCGACGCCTCGGTTCAAATGTCACATCATTACTGAGAATCACGGGGAACGGGAAACATTAGACAACGTACCGACACAGACTGCAAACAAGAAGGGACTTATAAAGGGAAACTAATCAGAAGGGAACTGGATGAACTCAAACAATAATCAGATAACAAGGGGGAGGGATCAGACAATGACCCGAGCACATGGCCCAAAATAACAAAACACCCATGTGTGCAGCACAAGACAGGATGTGACAAACATATTTTCTATGTAAATTACACTTATTTTTATGATATCTTTAATGTTTCTTTAACTTCAGAAAAAATATAAATAAAATGTCAGCCACTGAGTACTACAGCTATCTAGTGGCTATTTCTATAATTGCTTTTTTTGTTATTTGTATACCAACATAAGACACCAGATGTCACCAAAATCACCTATGGAAGTTAAATAATGACAATTAAAAGTTTTTTTTTTATTTTTTTTTATTTATTTTTTTTAAAGCTTGTTGAATTGCACTACTTGAAAAAATATGCATTGCATTGACCCTGCTTGCATTTTAATGCATTGTACTTTCAGGCAATGCACTGAACATTTCAAAAACGTTTAGCCTTTTATGTTCAAACCGGAGTCAGACAATGATGGAGAGACTCAAGAAGAAGTGACAACATGTAGAAGCAACAGGACATTTCTGAATGGTTAGTTGATGAATTTATGTAGCTTATGTGTAGTTATCTTCTAGTCATTGATTAGCATATTCTGTCTTGATAATCTATAAATCGTGTTCCGGGGGCGGGGTTTATGTAAATGTTAGGGTTTGTGATGTCACTAACCCGGGAGGAATGTCCTGTAGTCTCTACCAGCCTTTTGTTGTAGTCCTTAAAAAACGATTTCTTTAAAAGCAAATATCTCCCTTTGCTTTGAACTTTGAACGTTGTAACTTTGAAGATGTTGTTCATGCCCAAACAGTTCACACTGATATAAATTTAACCTTTCTATGATTGTTGCTTGCCTGACGAAGACCCTTTGGGTCAAAACATTGTTCTTTTTAATAAATTCTTCGGAGCAGAAGTGACAGTGTGCCGATTCTTGTTTATTTTGAGTTAACATTACACACTAACTAAAGTTAGAAAAGTGAAATCATAATCAACCACCCCTTTAAAAAGCAGCATTTTAAAAAAAGCATCCGCGCGCAAAATGCCATCCTTGCGCGGGCGCGTGTCTGCACCGCGAGCGCTCAGAAAGTATCCGCGCGCGTTTCTGAGCCCTCGCGCGGGCACGGGGCTGTGACGCACTCTCGCTCGACCTTCTCTACGCGCTCGCTTATACAAGCTGAGTTTAGAGGTGGGTGTGGCTGATGTCTCCGCTCTCCGCTCATTTGATTGGTCACTTTCAACACCGATCAGGTGCAGTCAAGAGAAGATGAGAGGTTGAGAGAAGAAACCATGTCGGAACAAGTAAGTCACAAATTTAACATCTTTCAGAGATCGCGTTGTAATATTATTTGATGATATTGATTTCGTTTCCTGTATGCGCTGTAATTGTGCAAGTTAGCTACATTTTTGTCATTAGTAAAACTAATAGCAGAAGTGTTCTGCCCTCCAGAAATTTGCTAAAGCTAGCTACCCTTTAGCTAAAACGGTTATATTTAAATAACTGGAAGATTAACCAATTTCTGCATTTTCTTCCAGTTATTTACATTTAGCGGTTTTACCTAAGGGGTAGCTAGCTTTAGAAATGCAGTAATTTGTTAATTGGTAAAATTATTAGCGTACAAACCTGTGAATGCTAATTGGGAAAAATACATACGTTATTTTCGTGATAAAAAAAAATTCGACAAGTTTTAAACGGTGGTTTGTGTGTGTGAGACCATGAGACGTTATTAACTATACTTTGTTCTGTCTTGCAACAGCTAAGAAATCACATTTATCAAAGGCTACTGCATAAAATAGAACTGGGAATCAACACAACTCCACTGAATTTGGATTACTTCGAATTAATTTGGCGTCAGGAGCTGTATCTTCTGCAGGCCCTATCCAATCATGTAGAAGTACATCCAGCTATCACCCAGGCTTTGCAAGATCTCTTTGACCTTGTGAAGGCACAACTGGAACGTCCAGACCCATGTTTCACGGTGGAAGTTGCTGCTGGCACCACAGGGCGACCCAAAATTTTGATTGGAGAACAACGTCTGAAAGAAATGCTCCATACTCGACTTCCTGTGTCTTGCATAGCTAAACTGATGGGTGTTTCAAAAAGCACAGTCTTCAGACGAATGGAAGAGTACGAGCTCTCTGTCAGGAACATGTATAGTTCCATCAGTGATGATGAACTTGACGGTTTGGTTGCTTCAATCAAGAATCCTTTACCAAACGCTGGCTACAGGATGGTCAGAGCGAGACTGGAGTCAATAGGCCATAGGGTTCAGTGGAGAAGAATTGCAGCCTCCATGCATAGGGTTGATTCTGTGGGCATCATCTCAAGGCTGTCAAGTCTTGGCTGTGTTGTACGCAGAGTTTACTCTGTACCAGGACCCTTGTCTCTGGTACATGTGGACACAAACCACAAGTTAATCAGGTTTGTATTAAAGTCAAGTTTATTTGAAGTTAATTCATCTAAAGTACTGGATGGCTACTTTATTTTGGATTGGGTAATTTTCATAATACACATTGACATTGTTTTAATTTGATATTTTATGCCCAATTGCTTTCTAGATACAACATTGTGATATTTGGAGGAGTGGATGGTTTCTCCAGGAAGGTAACTGGCTGCTGCTGGTTTTTAACATTTTAGTAATACCACATGTTGAACACAGGCTATACCAGCATAGACCTTGTGCCTTTGGTAAACATTCTTACACTGTAAAAAATTTCTAACCCTCCCAAGTCAAAAATTTCAAGTGACCGATAACATCTACATTTTTCAATTGGCCCAAGTGAAATTCTTGTTGCAATAGTCTGTTAACATTGGCTCAATGAGAAATAATACGTCAGACTAATTGAAAAATTTAGATGTTATCGGTCACTTGAAATTTTTGACTTGGGGATGTAATTTTTTTTTACAGTGTAAGAATAAAGATTTTTACATAACTTTTTAAATAAAACGCTTGTAATGCTCAAACCTTAAATTCATTGAAAGTCTATAGACATAAACAGAGAGAAGTAGCTCTGGCTACAATCATCTTCCCGCAAGATGCATTGGCACTCAACCGGTTAATAAACAAAACGGCATACAAAGTTTACATAATTTACCTTTAAGTAAAAGGCACACGACAAACACATTTCATAATAGAACTTGGTCAGTGTGCTTTGCTTGCTGAGCATACTCATGCTTCCTGAGAAGGAACCCTATCAGTTTTAACTTTGATGCCTTTTAATTGTTTAAAATGTTTCTTTTGTAGATAATGTACTTGAATGCAGCCACAAATAACTGTGCATCAACGGCATTTCACGGCATTCACGCAAAACCCGAACCTTGGATGCAGTGTCATCACTGACTTCCTCTGGCAGCAGTTGGGCTTTATCTACATGGTTATGGGACACCAGGTAGGGGACAGAACAAAGGGGACAAATAATGTGTTTATCAAAGTTTGTTACTTTTAATCTAGTAATCTCACTGTTTAGATATGGAAGAATACCATGTAATGTCTTTGTTTCAAATAAAACATTCCTAAAAAAACAATGACGTTTGTGTTCAATTCATTGTCAGATACAAAGTGTTCAAAAATATACATTAATTAAAAATCACATTGTGTAATTAAGATTCACTGGTTTTGTGAGGTTTATTTAACATACATTTTTAAACTAACTACAATACACACATACATAGCCTACATGATGCACCAATACACAATTATCTTAATAGAGAATTAGTAGAATTGATGGATTTGATTAGGGATGTCCCCATACCACTTTTTCACTTCCGATAGTGATGCCGCAGCTTTGGCTATTTGCTGATACCGATATCAATACGATATTTTTATTTTATCCTTGAACTAATACTAATAATAATAAATAATTGTTATGCGGTCTATGTAAATAAATAAGGTGACAAAAGCCCACCCATGGCTGATCAATAGTCTTCTGACGGTCAGTGCACAATGTATAGGAACGTTATAGCTCGTGTAGACAAAAAGTATATAAAGCCTATTTTAATTGCAATATTTCGTTATCAAGAGAGCAACGTTACGGTATCAACTATGCTGGGGTGCGTTTCCCGTACAACTATATAGCTCGCAGCTTAAAGGGATCCCTTGTGAAAAAAAAGTGCACTTAAGTGTACTTTTATAAAGTGTACTTATTACATAAATAATATACTTTAAATATATACACTTAAGTGTGAATTAAATGCCATCTTTTCGGCGCACTTAATGCACATTAAGTGTAATTAATTTAAAATATATCACATATTAAGTTGAAATAAAATGCAATAAGTTGCCATTAAGAGTGATTTTTTTGAACAACTTAATTGGTACTTTAATACAACTTTATATCTACTTTCATAATTGCTTCTAATATCTTCAAAATATAGTTAAAGTGCACTACACAATATAATGACACGCAATTAATGTGATTTAAAATATACTTTAATGTCAGTTAACAATACACTTAAGTGTGAATTAAATGCAATGTTACAATCAACAAAACTAACTGTAAAACCCTCTAAATTTACTGACAAAATAATCTCTAAAAGAAGTACATACAAACCTTTCTGTTGATGCACAAGAAAACCCCAAGAAACACTATGCATAAACACAAACAGTTTTGGAAAGAGACCTTTGGGTAATGCTTTACAAAAATATATTAGTTACCTACTTCATGAACTAAGAATGAATAATACTTTAAGCATTTATTAGTCTAAGTAAGATAATATTAGTCTTGGTTAGATCATGTTGGCTAAAAAATAAACTAATATTAACAAATGAGACCTAATTAAAAGTTACTGAACCTTGTTATTTAGCTCTTAAAGGGATGTTCAGCAGAAGAAAGAAATTCATACAGGTTTGAAACAACATGAGGGTGAGTATATGATGACAGAATTTTAAAGTGGAGTATCCCTTTAAACCTTTACCAGCACCAACATTAAACAGGACCAAATGCTTACTCCAGCATTACAGTGAATCTAAGTTTGTCAAAAAAAAAAAAAAAAAAAACCCTGAAGAACTCCAAAAGCACAAAAACCAAAATGATTTGTCACCCAATTTTTTAAGTTGTTGGAAAGTGCTGTTTATGTCAATGTCCCAGATGCTCTCCAGAGTATATGTGAATGGAAATGTTTCAAAGATGCAGGAAAGTCAGAAAAAATGCCTTAAGGAAAAAAACAAAAAAACAGAAGATTTGTTTATAATACAGATCCAGTCCATTATTATATTTGGCTCAATTGAATGAGAGAGATACAGTTGCGCTTCAAAGTTGATATACACCTTCACTGTAAAAAATGATTTTATGTCAAAGTAAATAAAACAGGAAAAATCATGTATCTTTTGCTAAAAATCATTTTGTAAAAATGAAAACTTTAGTATATTAAGTAAATCCTAATTATGTACTCATTTTTTACTTGTAAATATTAGACATCCAACAGACAAGTAAAATTTACTTCTGACTCTCTGGCATATTTACATGCATTAATTAAGTACTTGAAGCAAATTTTAAAAAATCAAGTAAAATTTAGTCCTTGAAGAAAGGAATCTGCGCATGCGCGGAAAGAACACCACACGCGATGATTGAGGGATTTCCACTCTCCACTCCAACGGCTCTCGACAGGTAAGCAACAGTAAAAAAAACTACATTATATTACGGATTTATAATGATTTTTTGATTAATTCAACGATTGTCTTGTCATCACTTCATTCTATACATTTGAAAAGTTTAGTGTTCTTAAGTTTAGAGACGTGCTCCAGAAAAAAGTTCACGGAGACGCAGAGGCAGAAAGCACCCTGTTTATGTTCTTTCTTTTACAAAAGCACAATGTTTTATTTCGATTGAAAGTGGAAAAAGTAGACATTTAACAGTTTATTTTTTCATATTTCATAAGTCTGTAATCTTTATTACCAAAAATGACGGAGTATTTTAAGTCTAATTTGCTGCTATGTGGAAAAAAAATCGAGCAAAACGCGCGGGCGCCTTTGCCGACTCAAAGAGGGTTAATATAATGACGAGTTAGCTTTGTAGCCATATTTTTTTCTCAGTTTTAAACTTTACGTTTTACACGATTTATCAGTAATTACGCCTAAAAAACATGAATATGTCACTTAAATCATGATCTTTTTGTTTAAAATTTTTATTTTGTGTGCAATTTTCTTTATAGATGACAAATATTGGCCACGAATTAACAATAGGCCTAAGTGAGAAGGTTCTCGTTCCCTCATCGTGCACATTATAATTCATTCCCTCATTCATTTGCTAAATCGTGCATACTATCTATTAAATGGTCCCTGCTTTTACTAAATCGTGACCACGTTGTAAATGACAATAATTCGTACTCCCAAATTCCTAATTCGTAGCCTTAATATCTGCATGCTGTGTGTCACATGTTAGCATTAATGTGTGTAAGGATGTTTTTAATGATTTGGTATAAATGAAATGAATAATGTGAATGCAAATTAATTAACTTTTAATTTAAAAGTATTTGCCGTTTACTGATTATTGTTTTTTTCTCTCTCTCTTTTCTTAATTTCAGGATATTTCTCAAATGCATTCAGTCCTTTGTGCCTCCGTTGCTGTAAACCGGTTGAGAGGGACAAAGAGAGAGACCGAACACACTGAATTGTTATTATTGTCATTATAGGTTTCTGTAGATGCTTATTTCTTAATAAATTACTCTTAACTGCACATTGTCACAGTATTATTTTGTCACATTATAAGAGTAACATTTAATTTAATTTAAAAATAATTACCAGCACTGCATAAAACAAGTAAAATGTATTTAAAATATCAAGTGGTTTTACTTAATTATATTAATTATATCAGATTTGTAAGTAAAAATTACTCAATATAATTTAACAGGCCAACTTATATGTACTTATTCACTTTGTGAATTTTACTCAGCTTAGTTAAGTAGATTTACTTAATTTCCATCAATGTGAAATTTACTTGAAAAATATTCGTGCAAAAACTTGCCTTATAAAAATTGAGTAAATTCTACTTATTGTTTTTCTCAGTGTTGCCGTATCTGCAAAATGTTAACAATTTTAGCAATAATAGGGATCACAAAAATGTATACGTTTTATTTTTATTTAGTACTACCCTGATGAAGCAGTTTATTCTGCAAGGTGTATGTAAACTTTTGACTGTTAACTGTTGATAAATTGTGTGATGTGATTGATTACCTCAGTCACCAGGGCCACATCGTAGTAGAAAGCTGGGCAAGGTTCCTTCTATTTCCCACACACACCAGGATTCCACTGACTACGCCATCTTTACTGACACTGGGCTTAAAGTGATTAAAAATAGAGAACCTTTTTATTGCTACTTTACAGGGAATTAGCATAACTTTATTAATTACACAAATATAGATATATGACCCATGCAAACCCAGGACCAATGCAAATTAAGAAAGGTATTCTTACATTTTAAGCTTGCCCCACATATCTTCATGAAGGATGTTCCTGTTCCTGTATTTACCACGGTTGACACAGCAATGCTGCAAGCCTTCTTCCTTTGGTTTGTTACCTATAAAATATATGATGATTATATGTGTAAATGCACAGGTGGGAATTTATTACTTGCACATGCAAAAGATTCAAAAGATTTAAAAGCTATAGGGATAGTTAGTGACTTGAACGTAGTGTTTTAGCTTGATCAGGATGTGCTGTCCTGTCATGATAAATCTTGTAACATCACCTCATCAATACAGGTCTGTGATTACACACCGCTTGCACTGTATCTCCAATAACAAATATGAACTAATCCTGCAAAATGAATGTTTAAATCCAGATAAACACAAAAATATTACATATTCCAAAACAAATAGTAATTGAACAACTCTTTAAATACAAAATGAAATTGAACACATTACAAGTATTTTTTCTAGAGGTGGGTAATATATTAAATATTTATGGTGGTTATAAGATTGATTATTTGTATTAAATGTATATAAACGTCTTCGAGTGTTACAATATTGGATCAGCATTCAGCAAATGTTTAGTAGCTTGTTTAAAATAATTAAAAAAGTCGGTTTAGTTTTAAAAAAAAATCAGCAACCAAATTCCTCGAACACGACCACACACGCCTTCCTCACATTACAATGTAAGACATTATTAGAATGCAATCATATATAAATTATTGAAAACATGATTGATTCACCTCCCGAGTCTATTGAGTTTATAATATCTGCGAATAAAATGCACTCAGCAACTGACATGTTACGGTGAAAAAAAAATTAACTAAAGAAAGCATCAATATATACTTACTTGACTGATTATTTACAGCATAACGTCTCATCTGCAAACAAACATCCAAACGTGGTGTGCTCCTTTTGTTCTCGTTTGGCTAGCTTCAACGTACAGTATGGGATTTTTTCTCCACTAGGGGTCGCTAACCTATTTACAATAACAAAGGCGTAGATTGATGACGCAACATTTGCTATGAATTATGGATTTTGTCGTCAACATCAAGCCGACCGATGTAATAATGTATATGGATTACTGAATACATCGATGCTTTTATCATGACTGTGATATGAAGCAGTTCGGGATTGCTAAGAGACAGCTATCAGCTCCAAACGCGATGCGAGTCCCGCGGATATAAAAGGAATATGGACATTTCATTCTACCGAACTACAGGCAGAATTACTACTCATTACACTATCACTCTAAACTGCATTTGAATGTGTTGAAATGTATGTGTTAACGTTAGTTTGTCTGTATGAGACTAGCAGTAAGCTAGCTAGATCAACATTAGAATAACATACAGATCATATTCTAACATTTTATCATTGTTGAACTATATAACCTTGATTAGTTTTATGTAAATGTGCTCACCTGTTTAATAAAGTACATGTAGGAGTTGTCGAAGTCTCGGACGTGGAGCTCTCGTTTATGTCCATGGGAGCTCTCGACATCTCGAAAACACCGCACTGATATTGATTCTCGGTTTAGTTCTCCTTTTTTATCCAAAGTCTGCTTGCCATGGTCCATAATGTTTGAACGAAACAACAACAGCGTGCAAATAGACATTGCGAACTACACAGTTGTCAGCGTCAGTTTGGTTACTATCAGAGGGCTCTGGTTCATAGCTCTGGTTGCCATGGCAGCACGAGCGGAAACCAGAGACAACACGGATATGACGGCATTGACGGCGACAAAACGGAAATAAAGACACGGTCCGTGTCTTCGAATTAAAATATTAATTTCTCTGGATTTAGAAGTTAATTGGAACTGTCGGGATAATGTAAATACAAACTTTAAAAAATATATAACATAGATATAGTGATTTTTTATATTTTTAAATAAAAAAAAATACATATTGTGCCTTTCAGTATC
>NC_138726.1:58545162-58550872 GCF_965113295.1 Leuciscus leuciscus | reverse complement strand
CACAAGCTGTTGAAGCTCCGCCCTCTGTGCTGGGAGCAGCAGCTCATTTGCATTTAAAGGAACAGACACAAAAACGGCACGTTTTTGCTCACCCTCAAAAAGTGTCAACTTCCATAACCTATATTTTACTCCTATAATGTGATGTATTATGAAACAAAACAAAACAAGCCAGGACTTTAAAGGGGTGGTTGATTATGATTTCACTTTTCTAACTTTAGTTAGTGTGTAATGTATAGGTAATCGAAGCTGCTAACACACACACACACACAAGCTGTTGAAGCTCCGCCCCCTGTGCCGGGAGCAGCAGCTCATTTGCATTTAAAGGAACAGACACAAAAACGGTGCGGTTTAACATGCTATATAAAAATATCTGTGAGGTATTTTGAGCTAAAACTTCACACACACTCTCTGGGAACATGAGAGATTTATTTAACATCTTGTGAAAGGGCGGTATACCACCCCTCTAAGAAAAGCATGCATTTCTCTTCCCTAACCACTGGACAGTGTGAAGCAATCGACCCAGGCCCAGAGCTGTGGGAAAGTTGTGCAACATCTGAATCTGACAAAGATTTCTCTGTTCCAAACCCCTATGAGTCCCAGATGACGTGATCAAGCTTGTTGAAACCATATTAAACATCTGAAACAGCATCGACTAGGAAAACTGCACGACACTTTCAGCCAAAACACGCATTAATGAGGCCGTTCAATCCATATGTGTCCCAGAATCACATTATATTATACAGATGTGTGGATATATGTTGAAAATCAATGGTAAAAAGTCATTAGCCGACAGATTATTAAAATACAGCAATTGAGTCTTTTATACTCACACATTGTTCATAAGTTTTGGGTAAGTAAATTAATACTTTTATTCAGAAAGGAGGCCTTGAACTGATCAAAAGTGAGAATAAAGTTAAATAAAATGTTCTTTTGATCTTTCTATTCATCAAAGAATCCTGAAAAATTATATTTCATACATCAGTGTATGAATATGAACTGTTTTTCAACACTGATAATAATCATAATGTTTATTGAGCATCAAATCATCATATTATCCTGATTTCTGAAGGATCATGTGACACTGAAGACTGGAGTAATGATGCTGAAAATACAGCTTTGATCACAGGAATAAATTACACTTTAATATATATTACAATAGAAAACTGTTCATTTAAACTGTAATAATATTTCACAATTTTACTGTTTTTACTGTATTTTTGCTCATATAAATACAGGGTTGGTGAGCAGAAGAGACTCTCTTAGAAACATTTACAAATCACTCCAGAATCTGAACGATACTGTTACTCAAAACTGTATATTTTCACTCCACATGAAGTCATAAAGTAAACATCATCAACTATAGCAATGCAGGAGTTCAGAAAAGAGCAAAACATTTTAGTGACACACTTACAGGAGAAAGATAAATGCAAAAATCACAAGAGTTACGCAATCTCTGGCCCCTGTTACTAAACTATCTCTCTCTCTATGTCTCTCTCTCTCTCTCTCTCTCTCTCTCTCTCTCTCTCTCTCTCTCTCTCTCTCTCTCTCTCTCTCTCTCTCTCTCTCTCTCTCTCTCTCTCTCTCTCTGTCTCTCTCTCTCTCTCTCTCTCTCTCTCTCTCTCTCTCTCTCTCTCTCTCTCTCTCTCTCTCTCTCTCATGGCCTGCTTAGTCCGAGACTTCAAAACAACTCCAGCGTTCACTGATAAACAACTGCGCTGGCAAACTCTCTCAGTCCGTTCAGCTCATCCCTCCTTTTCTCATCCCTCCTTCTCCTTTTCTCCTGCGCATCAATAAATGCAGAAATGCCTGAGGAAACGATAAAGCACCAGAGATGCTCCAGTTTTGGCACTTTACACACACACACACACACACACACACACACACACACACACACACACACACACACACACACACACACACCTGATTTATCACATCACACACAGCGTTTCCTCACTGCCCACAGGAAGATGTTATTGCTCAACAATTGCTCTTTCTTTGCTCTGAATGAGTAAAACATTTAGTGTTACACCGCACAAAGCACAAAAAAAAGTCTGTTCTTCCTCAGTTGGTTATATTATCTCAGTATTTATTATTTTTGTCTTGTTTCCATTACAAATAACATTCCTAAATCAAGATATATTTACTGGAGAAGCAAAATAAGATATTAAGTCTTGTTTTCTGAAAAGAATTATCAAAAATTAAGTTTAAGCTTAAAAAAACAAGAAGAAAATCTGCAAATGGGGTCAGAAAAATAATCTGAATTAGATTCGTTTTCTAAAATCTCTGACAGATGTTCGTTCTTGTTTTATGCATAATTGTAGATGACAAGACTTTAAGTCATTTTTCTTTTCAAGTAAACGTATCTTGATTTACGAATTTTTAGATATGTGTCATGAAAAACAAGACAAAAATACAAAATCAAAGTAGATCTTTTAATCATTTAAGCTTAAACTCTTGATACATTTCTCAGAATACAAGACTTCTTCACTGACTTCATTTGGCATCTCAAGTAAACGCATCTTGTTTTAAAAATGTTTATGTATTTTTAGTTTTGTTCTGGAAAACAAGACAAAATACTGAGGAAGAGCAGCACTTTTAGCATATGTCCTTAGTTATGGTAACAGTGATGAATAACTTAAACACTAACATGTCAATAGCTGACATAAGCAGGGTGTGTGTCGTTTTCATAATAAAATTAATAAAAGCTGAGAATTAATAAAAGCAGAATTTCACCCTCGGCTGCGAGTTAAATGAAGTCGGACCGTCTCAAAGACAATGCATTTTGCCATGTCAAAAAAATGTTTTCTTCTGATTATCCAGATTTACAATAACTGAAAAAATAATAAAAACAAAAATTAAGTTCTTCCTCAATATTTTTGTCTTGTTTTCCAGCACAAACATCTAAATATTCTTAAATCAAGATTCATGTACTGGAGATGCAAAGTGACTGAAGATAAGAAGTTTTTCCTTTTCTTTTTTAAAAACAAAATCAAAATTAAGTGAGATTCTGTGCTAAAAACAAAGACTTTATTACTGTATTTTTCTGACCCCACTGGAAGATATTTTCTTGTTTCAAGCACAAACTCATTTAATTAAAAAAAATAAAAATGTATTCCGGAAAACAAGACTTAATATCTTGTTGTTGTTTTTTTTGTCTTATTCAATATTTTTTCACTTGTTTTCCAGAAAAATATCTAAACATTCTTAAGTCAAGATAGATTTACTGGAGAAGCAACATAATCAGATGCATCAAAATAAAATGCATAGAGCAAAACAAGAGCAAATATCTGCTAATGTGGCAGACAAATTAATTTAATTTAAAGGGAATTGGCAGATACTTGTACACTAAAAAAAGAACACATTGAATTAAACGTGAAATTTTGAAGTAGGAGTATTTTGAATATTGGGAAATGAATCCCAATTTTTCTTTTTCTTTTTTATTATTTACAACTCTTTTTTTACTTTTACTTGAGGAGCAAAATGGCATATTACATCTTGTTTCTGAAATAATAATAATAATAATAATTAAATGAGTTTATGCATGAAACAAGAAAACTAATTCTGCAAATTGGGTTATAAAAAAATAAAATAAAAAAACTTGATTTTATTTTGTATTTTTGTCTTGTTTTCCAGTAATACCTAAACATTTCTAAAACAAGATACATACCTGCAAAAAAAAAAAAAAAAAAAAAAAGGTGTAGAAACCATTTTTACTCAGAAATTGCTAGTAAATTTTTAAATTAAATAAATTAAGTAAAACATTAATTTTCTTGTAAAACACACCAATTATCCATGCTTTATTTACAACTTCAGGATACATTCAAGATACATTTACTTGAGAAGCTAAACGTCATGCGCTATTACATCTTGATTTGTCTATTTTTTATGATTGAAAAGTTTATGCTTGAAATAAGAAAAACTAAACTTAATTCAAAGAGAAAACAAGTTTATTCGTCTCCCACCATTGGCAGATATTTGTCTTTGTTTTACGCGTAAACACTTAATTTTGACACAAAACTTTATATGTTGTCATTTTGCTTTTTCAAGTAAATGTACCTTGATTTAAGAATGTTTTTCACTTACAATTGCTGGGTTGTTTCAACCCATGTTTGGGTCAAATATGGACAAACCCAACTGATGGGTTACATTTTTACATAATTTTTTCAACCCAACAGTTGTGTTTGTCCATATTTGATTCAAACCCAGCATTTTTTAGAGTGATATTTGCACTGAAAAACAAGACAGACGTTGGGCAGCGAGGTTGAGTTTCAGGGAGGTAGTAGTGGACAGTATTTTTAGGCGTCATGATAAAGGACACTGGGATATGTTGCGGTCGGGCTATTCTCGGGCAAGCAGTTGTATATCGGTGTGTATTACGTTCCTGAAGACATCAGGCCGCATGTGACTGCCTGGGACTTACGCAAACCTCAAGCAGCGTTCGGAAACTATTACGCTTTTCAGATTTTCAGGTTTCAAACATCCTGTCAATCAAGAGCGAAGACCTCTGAACATGAAAAGTCAAAACCTGAATCAGTCGACTGGAGAAACGTCCTTGTAGTGACGGTGTGGTGTGACGTTACTAAGTGTGTGTCAACTGAGTGCTATTTCAGGACCTCGAGCTGTTGCACAAAACACCCTGGAAGAGTGTGTGTGAATCAAGTTTAATGGGCTGATGAAGAAAAACAATAGTGCATGTTTGTGTTCAGTTTGAGTTTATTCAGCTTTAAGGACAAAATGGTGCAAAAAAAATATCACTAAATATGACAAAAAAAAACACCTCAAATATTATAAATAACTTGATAAATAAAGTAAATAATGCACAAATAAATAGAAAAAAGATTAATTGTATAGTGGTAAGTGAAATGTAGAGAAAATATATAAAATTGCATTGTCTGAATCGTAAAAACAAACTATCATACTTGCGTTTTGCAGCGATGCCACAGATAGAAGAGATATTTTTGGTTTCTCAAAGAAAATTTCAGTGATTTCAGTCATTTTTTCTTAGTGTGAAGAACATTTAATAATCTAAAGAACTTTTCCCACTATATAGAATCTTTATAGAAAATGCGTCCCATTTTCGATCTCCATCTTCTGAATCGTTCGATCAAGAAGCTAAAATTCAAGATGCTAACGTTGAAGCAGATCGTGGCTCAAATCAGATCCGAGGACTGGTCTGAAAGATGCATACTTCCATGTCTCCATCCTTCCACAACACAGGAAGTTCCTAAAGTTCGCTTTCGGGGGCAAAGCCTACTAGTATCGGGTTCTTCCATTCGGTCTAGCTCTATCACCCCGCACGTTCACGAAATGCGTAGATGCAGCTCTAGCCCCGCTCAGGCTGCAGGGCAAACGTATTCTGAACTACATAGATGACTGGCTTATCCTGGCAGAGTCGGAACAGCTGGCGGTTCGGCATCGAGATTTTGTTCTCGCACATATGAAAAAGTTAGGGTTGAGATTGAATGCCAAGAAAAGTGTGCTTTCTCCAGCACAGAGGACCACCTTTCTTGGTGTGGTGTGGGATTCAGAGACAATGAGGGCCGTGCTCTCGGCTGCTCGTGTCGCCTCGATCCTCACAGTTGTAAAAGAGATAAAGCTAGGCTAGTCACTCACTGTAAAACAGTTTCAAAGGCTGTTGGGCCTGATGGCAGCTGCGTCCAACATTGTACCATTCAGCCCCTACAGTGGTGGCTCAAGACCAAGGGGTTTT
>NC_138726.1:58360162-58540162 GCF_965113295.1 Leuciscus leuciscus | reverse complement strand
TATTGAGATATTTACAATGATTCTCAATTTTATGATAAAAAAATCATTGCAAATATACCATGGATATATTGTATTTCGCAGCCCTAAATCATCAACTATAGTAAAACATTTTATCCCACTTCAGTGAGACTTTAGTCTGACAGATCTGGATTCAGATCCACCCACATCCCGGTATCTCTCCTCATGGTTCAGATGTACAGAAGCCGAGCGAGGCGAGAGAAGAGCTCGGAGAGCAGGAATAGCTGGAGATGAACGGATGGAGGATGAGGAGGAACAGAGGGATCTTTGTACCGTCAGGAGCAGATCCACAAACACTCAGTGACCCCTGTGACCTCTGTGACCTCTGGCTGTTCACTGATCTGTTCATCACGACAGGTACAGGTTCAGTCTTACACTGGATATATGACACGCTACATTTACATTCAATACATAGAACAACAGAACAAATGGATGGACGGGTGGATGGAGGGACAGACAGACAGAATGATAGAATAAACTAACGAATGACCATCCGTCCATGGCTCGTTTGTTCATTGTTATTCTGTCTGTCTTTCCGTTTATTCATTCTGTCTCTCTGTCTGTCCATCTTTCCACCTGTCTCTCTGTCTGTCCATCTTTCCACCTGTCTCTCTGTCTGTCCATCTTTCCACCTGTCTCTCTGTCTGTCCATCTTTCCATCTGTCTCTCTGTCTGTCCATCTTTCCATCTGTCTCTCTGTCTGTCTGTCTGTCTGTCCATCTTTCCATCTGTCTCTCTGTCTGTCCATCTTTCCATCTGTCTCTCTGTCTGTCCATCTTTCCATCTGTCTCTCTGTCTGTCCATCTGTCTCTCTGTCTGTCCATCTTTCCATCTGTCTCTCTGTCTGTCTGTCTGTCCATCTGTCTCTCTGTCTGTCCATCTTTCCATCTGTCTCTCTGTCTGTCTGTCTGTCCATCTGTCTCTCTGTCTCTCTGTCTGTCTGTCTCTCTGTCTGTCTGTCTGTCCATCTGTCTGTCTGTCCATCTTTCCATCTGTCTCTCTGTCTGTCCATCTTTCCGTTTCCTCATATTGTCTGTCTGTCTGTCCATCTGTCTGTCTGTCTGTCTGTCCATCTGTGTCTCTGTCTGCCTGTCTGTCTGTCCATCTGTCTCTCTGTCTGTCTGTCTGTCCATCTGTCTCTCTGTCTGTCTGTCCATCTGTCTGTTTATTCATTCTGTCTCTCTGCCCATCTGTCTGTCTGTCCATCTGTCTGTCTGTCCATCTCTCTGTCTGTCTGTCCATCTGTCTGTCTGTCTCTGTCCATCTGTCTCTCTGTCCATCTGTCTATCTGTCTGTCTGTCTGTCCATCTTTCCGTTTCATGATACTGTCTGTCTGTCTGTCTGTCATCTGTCTGTTTATTCATTCTGTCCATCTGTCTGTCTGTCTGTATGTCCATCTTTCCGTTTCTTCATACTGTCTCTCTGTCCATCTGTCTGTCTGTCCATCTGTCTGTCTGTCTGTCTGTCTGTCCATCTGTCTGTCTATCTGTCTGTCTGTCTGTCCATCTGACTGTCTGTCTGTCTGTCTCTGTCCATCTGACTGTCTATCTGTCTGTCTGTCTGTCTGTCTGTCCATCTGACTGTCTGTCTGTCTGTCTCTGTCCATCTGTCTGTCTGTCTGTCTGTCTGTCTGTCTGTCCATCTGACTGTCTATCTGTCTGTCTGTCTCTGTCCATCTGTCTGTCTGTCCATCTGTCTGTCTGTCTGTCTCTCTGTCCCTCTGTCTGTCTGTCCATCTGTCTGTCTCTCAGTCCATCTGTCTCTCTGTCCATCTGTCTGTCTGTCCATCTGTCTGTCTGTCCATCTGACTGTCTGTCTGTCTGTCTCTGTCCATCTGTCTGTCTGTCAATCTGTCTGTCTGTCTGTCTGTCTCTCTGTCCATCTGTCTGTCTGTCCATCTGTCTCTCTGTCCATCTGTCTGTCTGTCCATCTGTCTGTCTCTCTGTTAGTGTTGTCAAAAGACCCGGTACTTCGGTACCAAGTCGGTACAAATTTTTTTTTAAACGTCACGGTACCAGGTTTTCTCAAACCCGGTATTTGATGCGCGTGCATGCCCGAAGCGCATGCAGTTGGTCCTCTTCATAAAAGCGCTGATGGCGATCGGCGGTGCTGCTGCTGATGTGGTGCTGATGTTTTTGCGCGTGCAGATACCAGATACGTTATTTCAAATGGCGCGCGGCAAGCGCGCTCATAATAGAAGCGGCGCGCTCACTTTTCCATGCACGTTCATGGATGCATAGCAACGACAGACGCCACGGGAGTACAAACGCTTGTGCGAACTGCGCTCTCTATGACGACGAGGAAGTGTGACATAGGCCTATTAATTGATTTCTAGCCCTTGCATTAGCTTTACTACTAGATATATTTATGGAGATGAGAAATAAAAAGCCGTCATTAATATCAGTCCGTCAGAAAAGTAGTTCTAGTCTTATTCTTGGCTGGATAACTCTTAGCAGGTTTAAAAAGCCCTTTTAAAGTTAAATATGAATACAGTTTTGGATTAAATAAAAGTATAGTCAAGTCAAATAAAACATATTTTATCTCATTAACATCACTTAATGCGTTATATAAAAAACAATATATTTTTACAACATTAATTAATGTTTGTGAATGTTATTTAATACAAAACACTTGATTGGTCATGTTTGTTCACTTCATTCATTGTGCATTAAATAATGTTAACAGAAATAATGTTAACTTTTGATTTTAAAAATGTATTTTTAAATTAACCCCTAAAGGAGAATAATTGCGACAGTATATAACTATTGTTTTTTTTTTGTTAGGTCATTTTATCTAATGTTATCTAACAAATGGAATCTTATTGTAAAGTGTTTTTAATACTACAGTTTCCATCTTTGTGATAAACACTTTAATATAATTATGTACATTTAATCTAAATTAAGCTTTGGTACCGAAATTGGTACCGAGAACCGTGGATTTTCACTGGTATCGGTACCGAATACTGAAATTTTGGTACCGTGACAACACTACTCTCTGTCCTTCTGTCTGTCTGTCCATCTGTCTTTCTGTCCGTCTGTCCATTTGTCTGTCTCTCTGTCCTTCTGTCTCTCCGTCCATCTGTCTGTCTGTCCATCTGTCTGTCCATCTGTCTGTCTGTCTGTCCATTTGTCAGTTTATTCATTCTGTCCATCCGTCATTTGTTTCTTCATTCTGTCTGTCGTTCAGTCGTTGTATCTATTGAAAGTAAATGTACCATGTGAAAGACAGACACAGACAGACAGATAGACAGATAGATAGATAGATAGATAGACAGACAGACAGACAGAAAAACAGACAGACACAGACAGACAGATAGACAGACAGACAGATAGATAGACAGACAGATAGACAGACACAGACAGACAGACAGATAGATTCTCATTCAACTGATAAATGAAAGTTTCCAAACGGATGGATAGTTTTGCTACAGTCATTAGACGGTTGAGCCGAATTAAATATCTCCTATTCTACTCATTGCCTGTCTATAGTAACTATGTGTTGTTCAATCACTCACAATGATGAACACATGAATGATGAACATATGAATGATGAACACATGAATGATGAACACATGAATGATGAACATATGATAGCCTGGAGTGCTGTGAGCCCACCACTGGCGTCTTCTGAGTCTCTCTTTACCTGTACATGCCCAAACCCTGACCAGATCCCGAGACCAGCAGCTCTGACATCACCAGCTGTGAACGCACATCACACTAACAGACTCGTGCCTTTAAAGGGACACTTCATCTAACAACTGAGTTATGTCATTTACTCACCCTAATCTTGTTTTAGCATGAAAGGAGACTAAAATGGGAGATGACTCACACTGTCAAGCTCCAAGCAAGACGAGAAAGCACCATGAAATACAACTAGTTAACTATATTCCGAAGCTATATGCTAGATATGTGTGAGGACCATGAGGACCAGACTGAAATGTAACTTAAAATTCAATGAAATCCTTAACAGGATTTTTAGTTTTTGGACCCCGACTGTTGGTCTCTAACTAAGAGGGATTGATGACATCGACCGAAAAGAAAAATCGTTTCAGAGGCGGAGCGAGTTATTATGTAAACATTATCACACCAGAAAGAGTGTTGTTACATTGAAAATCCGCTGGATCAAGTGTGTGTGTCACCAAGCAACACACAATCTGACAGCCTGAGCTCAGACCAATCAAATTAGAGGAGTAGAGAGAAAAAAAACACTAAACTGTTGATGAAAGATTAAAGGGGTGGTTGATTATGATTTCACTTTTCTAACTTTAGTTAGTGTGTAATGTTGCTGTTTGAGCATAAACAACATCTGCAAAGTTACAACACTCAAAGTTCAAAGCAAAGGGAGATATTTGCTTTTAAATAAATTGTTTTTTAAGGACTACAACAAACGGCTGGTAGAGACTACAGGACATTCCTCCCGGGTTGAAAGCTCCGCCCTCTTGAAGCTCCGCCCTCTGTTCCGGGAGCAGCAGCTCATTTGCATTTAAAGGGAAATGGTGCGTTTTTGCTCACCCTCAAAAAGTGACAATTTTAACATGCTGTATAAAAATATCTGTGGGGTATTTTGAGCTAAAAATTCACATACACACTCTAGGGATATCAGAGATTTATTTTACTTCTTGTGAAAAGGGCATTATACCACCCCTTGGCCTTTAAGACAAACACTGATAAATCATTCACAATAATGTATTAAGGGTCCATTATGATATTATTTTTACATCAAATCTTCAAAAAGGCATTTTAACATAACCAATCATAATGTGACTGTTTTTAATGTGCACATTTGAGTGCTGTGAATATTTTCTCAAAACTTATGACTTAAAATTTACACTCGCACAAATATCTCACACAATTCATACTTTTTTCTAGCAGTTGTGAGTTTACATCTTGCAATTCCAATTTTTTTCTCGTAAATCTTTTTCCCTCAGTATTGGACTTTATTGTTCATTCCAGTAGGACTTGGAATAGAAGTAAGAATTGCAAGATATAAACTCACAATTGCGAGAAACAACTCAGAATTGTTGGTTATAAAGTCAGAATTGCAAGTATAAACTTGCAATTGAGAGAAACATATATTTATTTCGCAATTGAGAAAAAAAAATCTGAATTGTGTGATGCAAACTTGCAATTGCGAGAGATAAAATCTATATTGTGAATTGTTTTGTTCCATGGTGGAAACAAGATTTAATACTCCAAACAAATGGCTTGAACATTCTGAGAACATAATTAAAAAAAAAAAATAATTTATCACGTTTTCCGAACTAAATGGAACCATTTAGCACACGTTCTAAGAACATATTTTGGTAGCTATTTTTGGAGCGCAACAGAGTGAATGAGTCCATTTCTGTAGTATGGAAACAAGTAGAGTTAATATAGCATATTATTTATTTTGCTTTACGTAAAAATGACGTTGAGTAAATAGCAGAATTATTTTTTTTTTTTTTTTTTTTTTTTTTTTTTTTATTTAGCTATCTCTTTAAAGCTTGTAGTATGACTCACTGAATTTTAAGACCCCAGATAAACCAGCCTATCTCAGTGAGTCTTTGTGCGTGTTTGTTGCGTGCAGTCGTGGCTGGAAAAGGCTCTTGCGGGTTTGTCTGGGCCCGCGACACTCCTCCCTTTGACATTGACACACATTCTCCACAGCCACGGCGCGTAAGTTCTGCAGAACTGCAGAAAAGCCCCAGGCTGGAGCTGCAAGCCCGCTGCGTGAGCCAATGTTTTTATTTCACAATTCAAGTTCGCGTCAACAAAAAAACAAAAAAACACGTATGCATCACTCCTGCGCAAATGCATGAACAAAGACCATCATCAATTAAACCACTAGTAAACTGACATGTTAAGTGACGTTGGCGTACTTAAATCCACCAAAAACACTGGAAAAAAAATTGTAGGTTGGTTTCTGTAATGCTTGCAACCTTAATGTTATTCAGTCGTGGTTCATTTTAACGCAGCTCTATGTTTACAAGTGTCCAGCCGCTGGAACTGATTAGGGTCACGTCGCATGTGTCGTTTAAAACGGCACGATCAGCTCTTATTGTCTATGAATATTTACATTTAATTCCTTTGTGCACAACAAATCGTGACCGTTCGTTACGGGCAACACATTGTTGCATGCATTTAAAAACACACGCGATGTATAGGATAGTCCAATTACATTAATGCTGTTATAAAGAAAAGCGTTTCTCAGAAAATTGCACTTACCTTGCACTTAAATAATTATGATGTCGGCGACCCCAATTTCCCTAAAATACAAAAATAAGCAAAAGTCGACAGTCCTTTGTCTTTGAAATATATGTATTTTTCACAGTCTTGACCCTGGCTGGCTCCCAGTGCTCTTGCGCTCGTACTTTCTTTCCAGCGGTGTTTGTTATTTTCTCTCCCTCTTTTCCTCGCTCTGTATTACCCCCGTTTTTTGTGCTTTCTGTAGCCACAGAAAAAAAAATCTTACAAAAAAAATGTGGAGCCGTCAATCAAATAAGTCGACTTGAGTTATGGATGGGGGAGCGCGAAATTATCCATCGAGCTCGAGTCGTCGGTGCTGAGGTGTTTGAGGACAGTTATGTGGCGTATGTGTTATGAAAAGCTATTTCTGTAGCCAACCCTCCAACATATCTATACTCGGAAGCTGAATGTCAAAGAAACCCCGTACTTGAAAAAGACTCCCCCCTTTTTTTGGCAATGGTTCGCGCCCGTTGTTGAAGCGCCTGGTGGAACAAAACGCGTTCGCATTCCAAGGTTCTGGTTACAGTCTGAAGCAAGAGCTTCTTGTGATTTGGGGCGCGTCAGAAGATATAAATACACTAATCTCTCATTTCATGCAGAAATGTATATGAAATGCAAATTGGGTCGAGGAATGATTTGGAAAGCCGAATGAAAAGGGGACGCGCGTCATCCTCCGAGTCCTCAACATAAAGCTCGCTTCAGGCAGTCCTGTTGAGATGTGGATGGAAGAAGACACATGCTCAATTGAGACACACAACACCGTGGTATTTGTAGTTAGACCAAAAAATATCACAATTACATGCTAACTATGATCAGTGCAGCTATTCTAAAACATAGGCTATATGCCATAAATATTTTTTTAAACTGTATTGATATGCCAGGTGTGATTATAAGGCAGATTTCTTCACTTCGTTCAGGCCTGTTTCACACGCAGTGCATATTTATTTTGGCCATCGAATTAATAGGTTATAGCCTACAGCATTGACTCTGAGTGAACCCAGATGATTACTGGAAAAGTCTCCCAAAAATAATTATATCCTCATTTGACTCATTTCTTCTGCAGAGCACAAATATATTATATGGAAGCTTGTTTCCACCACAGAATAAAGATCTCACAATTATTTTATCTCTCTTTGACTTTTTATCTCAGAATTGTATAATATAAACTCACAATTGCGAGAAAAAAAGTCAGAACCGTGTGATATAAACACGAAAAAAGTTGCATGAAATGAAAACGCAATTGCATGATATAAAGTCAGAATTTTGCAATACAAAAAAAAAACTTGTTTATCCTCAGAATTGGACTTTATAACTCACAATTGCAACTTTATATCACACAATTTTGACTTTTTTCTCGCAATTGCGAGATTATCTTGCGATTCCGAGAAAAAAATCTGAATTGCGAGATGTAAACCCACAATTGTGAGATAAAGTCGCAATTATCTTTTTAAATGTTTTATGCTGTGGTGGAAATTTTGGACCCCATTGATTTTCATTGAATAAACAAGATTTTTAAAAATATATTCTCTTTTGTTCTACATATTAAGTAACAGATTCGGCGCATCAGGTGTAAACAACATTTTTGAATGAACTGTCCCTTTAAGAAGTTTAAAGCTATGCTGTGGGGATTCGGTTCAGTGTAGATTAATTACAGTTTGGATCTTACTTAAAATAGATTTCATGACGATGAAGTCTGTTATTGTTCTTAACGATAATCTCCCATAAATCATTCAATATGGCCGTTATCAAAGGTAACACTCAATGCAGTAACACCAAAAATCACTACCGTGTGAAAGGTCAACACAAACCTGCGATTGCAGTT
The DNA here is from genome assembly GCF_965113295.1 of Leuciscus leuciscus. Classification (NCBI taxonomy): domain Eukaryota; kingdom Metazoa; phylum Chordata; class Actinopteri; order Cypriniformes; family Leuciscidae; genus Leuciscus; species Leuciscus leuciscus. The sequence goes on along the minus strand of NC_138726.1, from coordinate 58,532,098 downwards.
TCACTCATGCATGTTACGCAAGCTGTGTGAAACATGTTTAATAAGGACATTAGTGTGAATCTACAATATTTCATAGTTCCAATTAGTCTTATTATAGTCAAATGCTTAGCTTTGATATTCATGTGCAGCCTTTAACACTGAGCCACGTGTAAAGCTCAGTTCAGCGGGTTCACTCAGTCCAGGAACATGTTGGGAAACATTCAGGGTCTCACCGGTCCCCTTCAGCTGAACTATGGGGAAGTTTCAGATCCCCGTTGCACCTCAACTTGAACCTCTACGGAAGATAAGTTCTGCAAAACAACACTCATGTTAAACCAGCTGTTGTTCCACCTTAACCACATCGATAAGATTAGGCGTTCCTTTTAACTTGACTTGCAAAGCGTCTCTGCTGTTTCAAAATTACGCAGTTCAAGTCAACATGAAACCAATTTATTTCTATAATGTGGCGTATTATTTCCAATTCAGGTCGTCTGTGTTCGTGAAATCTCTGATGGAGCGGCACATGATGGACAAAGGAGATTCTCTTAAAGAGAGGGAAGAGTCAGTCTAATGCAGGAATACAGCAGCCTGGTTTCTGAAAGCACAACTGGATCTCACTGACATGATCATTGATCAAATGCCAAGGTTAGAGTGTCACGCAGCAAACGCTGAAATGTTTTATGACGGAGCATCACTGCTCTGTAAAAAAAAAAAGAAAAAAAAAAGTTAAATTTATGCTAAAAAAAATTACCGTAAAAATACGGTAGCATCCTTTTAGGATTTACAGACTTAACTTAAATTTACACTAAAATGTTGTATTTAATTATCTGATATAATGTTAATTTACCGACCTATTGAAGTACTAATCCCTGTTTTGCACCATAGTAATACACTGACAACCACCAATCACGGCGGTGTTGAGAGTCACATGATGAATCGAAGCTCATCACAAGCAGCTTTTCCACAGTAAAGTTAAAATTAATATATAGAAGCTGCACAGTGTCATTCACACACACACACTAAACACCATCATGGTAACCAGGGCCGTATTAAGACAGTGTGGTGCCCCTGGGCACTATACCTCAAAAGGTCCCCCCACCCCCCCCACCCATCAATTATCAATTCATTTACAACGTCAATTCATGTTTGCCCAAAAATAATAATAATAAAAAAAGTATTTTACTTGTGTAAAAATACTTTCTCTCTCTTTTTCAAATTTATGACATTTGTCTTTTAACAGGAAAGGAAAGTGGCATAATTTTGAAAATATTTGGTGCTGTTTTATTTAGAGATGCACCGATTAGAATTTTCTAGGCCGATTCCGATTTCCAATTTTTCATTGAGTTTGACCTGCCTATACCGATTTTAGCCGATTCCGATTTATTTTTTTTCTAACCACTTTACAGCACACACAAATATTTATTTTCGATCTTTTCTTTAACCCTTTCACGCGTAAGTTTAAAATATTCACAAACTTGCTTACCATGTCATCAACTAGCCTATCCGATTCTCAAAAACGTGTAAGTGAGTGTGTTTGGTCGTTTAAAAACCTATAAATAATCTTGATCGAAAAAGATGGGCGCCGCAATGTTGTCCTGTCAGTCGGATTTACAGCACGTGAATTCATCAGTTTCTCCCGAAATAAATGCAAGAAAGTGGCCGGTGAACTGAGAAGAATAGAGTAAACTTTATAGTTACTTTAACTATGTTTGTCTGATATGAACAGGCTTGGGAGGGTTACTTTAAAAATGTATTCCGTTACAGTTACAAATTACTTCATAAAAAAAGTATTCAGTAACGTAATCCAAGTACTATAGTATGAAAGTAATGTAACTGATTACTTTTGGATTACTTCAAGGTCACGTATATAAATAAAGTCAAGCAAGAAGAAATATTATAAAAAATATATTAAAAAAACTTTTATTTATTAAGAATTTGGTCCAGTGTACAATATTTTCAAAATATACACACAGACAAATTTATGTAACGGGCTATACAGACATCTAGTGGCTAATGTATGGTATTACAGATTATTTTGTTTTATTTTTAACAAATTTTTAACTAAAAAATAAAAACACAACATTTAAAATTGTTACACAATCTACATATTAGTTTATTTTAAAATAGGCCTACATGTTGACTAAAGCCTGACTGAACTTGGGGCGTCGGCAGTGGGAGTTCCCCTATACCTTACCTAGAAAGCGAACATCCCGTTACGTGAGAAACAGACATAAAAATCCCGTATATGAGACCATACCGCTCAAAAGGTTAATCATGCGGCGCCCGAGTGCATTATTTGACGGCGGTACCATCTGAGATGCTAGTACCGTCTCCACAGTTAGCTCCGGCTTCGCTGCTAGTGATCTTCTCACAAAAAAAAAACTTTCGATCCCTGGAACATTTTTAATTGTAGCTAAACGTCTAGCGACTAGCGTCCTTGTCTTTCTTTAACTTTCTTTTTGCAAAACCACTCAATTGACGTCGGTCCATTTTGGATTTAGATTCATTTTCTGTAGTCGTTAAAAAAATGACATTTTTGACACATTTGCGCGTACTTGTTGTGGACCAACTCAACTCTGACAGATTGGGGAGGGAGGGGGGGAGTGATAGTGGTCATGTAATCTTTATTTATTGATATTATTATTTATAGTATTATTGTTATTGTTAAATTAGTGTTCATAATCGAGTTATGTATGGTCTTTCAAGAATTTCAAGTTAATAATATAACAATTTACGAAAAATATTTTTAAAGCTTGTGTCATGTGGTGCCCCCCTAGTGGTTGTGAATGGTTGGTGCCCCTGGGCACTGGCCCAAGTGCCCTTATGGATAATCCGGCTCTGATGGTAACACACATTAAATTGAAAAAAATGCAATAAACATTCATTTAACAACATTAAATGTAACATAAAGCCCTAATGTACATAACTGATTTTGTGGGGGGGCGACTAAGAAAAACTATGAAGAAACAGTTATTTCAACAAAAACACATCAAATGTGAAGTGTCACGCAGGGAATTGTGGGAATGTCAATTTATGTTTTTTCACTGTAAATTGTACAAATTACTTGTTCTTTTTCACTTCCAAAAACTGTAAATTTAATGGTATTTTACTGTAAAAATACATGAAATATACGGTTAGATCTATCAGAGTTATTCACTGCACTTAGTACGGGAACTTTCTGTTAACCAATTAACAGTTTTTAACCGTTTTACAGTCTTTTACTGTTAAAATCACAATCATTTTTTACAGTGCGTCTCTTTACGTCCTCGCGATGTACTCTTCGTTTTGAAATCCATGGAGGGTTAAACTAATTTGATGGTCGACTTACTACGTACTAAGAAAGTTTGCAACAACGTGCCAACTAACTCTCCTAAGAGTATTAGTAGAGTGTCAGTAGTCTGTTATATAGGGTTCGGGTTTGGAAAATAAGTTGACATGTAGTTGCAAAGTTGCTTATAGTCAGTAGAATGTCTAGAATTACATGTTATTATGACCGCCGCTAGCGTAGCTAGCCGGTCATATAGGGATTGTCAAAGGTTTTTTTTTTTTTTTTTTTTTGTCACCTTACTGAATTTTTCGTCAACGATACCAGGGACACCGAAGCACCGGGGAACATGAAATTTGGTGGGCATGTAGCCCCACTAGACTTCTAAGGAAAAATTTCGTTTGGTCCCCGGGGGCCACTCCCCCCCCCCCGCGCTGGGCCCCCCCAAACCCCCAAAAATGCAGTTTTTCCTAAATAACTACCTGAACCGTGGCACCGAGGATGAAGAAATTTTTATCGTATGTTGGTCTACTAGACTTTTACGGAAAAATTTCGTTTGGTCCCCGGGGGCCACTTCCCCCCCGCGCTGGGGCCCCCTTAAATTTTTCGTCAACGATACCAGGGACACCGAAACACCAGGGAACATGAAATTTGGTGGGCATGTAGCCCCACTAGACTTCTAAGGAAAAATTTCGTTTGGTCCCCGGGGGCCACTCCCCCCCCCGCGCTGGGCCCCCCCAAACCCAAAAAAATGCCGTTTTTCCTAAATAACTACCTGAACCGTGGCACCGAGGATGAAGAAATTTTTGTGGTATGTTGGTCTACTAGACTTTTACGGAAAAATTTCATTTGGTCCCCGGGGGCCACTTCCCCCCCCCCCGCGCTGGGGCCCCCGTAAATTTTTCGTCAACCATACCAGGGACACCGAAACACCAGGGAACATGAAATTTGGTGGGCATGTAGCCCCACTAGACTTCTAAGGAAAAATTTCGTTTGGTCCCCGGGGGCCACTCCCCCCCCGCGCTGGGCCCCCCCAAACCCAAAAAAATGCCGTTTTTCCTAAATAACTACCTGAACCGTGGCACCGAGGATGAAGACATTTTTATGGTATGTTGGTCTACTAGACTTTTACGGAAAAATTTCGTTTGGTCCCCGGGGCCACTCCCCCCCCCCGCGCTGGGGCCCCCGTAAATTTTTCGTCAACGATACCAGGGACACCGAAGCACCGGGGAACATGAAATTTGGTGGGCATGTAGCCCCACTAGACTTCTACGGAAAAATTTCGTTTGGTCCCCGGGGGCCACTCCCCCCCCCGCGCTGGGCCCCCCCAAACCCAAAAAAATGCAGTTTTTCCTAAATAACTACCTGAACCGTGGCACCGAGGATGAAGAAATTTTTATGGTATGTTCGTCTACTAGACTTTTACGGAAAAATTTCGTTTGGTCCCCGGGGGCCACTCCCCCCTCCCCGCGCTGGGGCCCCCGTAAATTTTTCGTCAACGATACCAGGGACACCGAAGCACCGGGGAACATGAAATTTGGTGGGCATGTAGCCCCACTACACTTCTACTGAAAAATTTCGTTTGGTCCCCGGGGGCCACTCCCCCCCCGCGCTGGGCCCCCCCAAACCCCCAAAAATGCAGTTTTTCCTAAATAACTACCTGAACCGTGGCACCGAGGATGAAGAAATTTTTATGGTATGTTGGTCTACTAGACTTTTACGGAAAAATTTCGTTTGGTCCCCGGGGGCCACTTCCCCCCCCTGCGCTGGGGCCCCCGTAAATTTTTCGTCAACGATACCAGGGACACCGAAACACCGGGGAACATGAAATTTGGTGGGCATGTAGCCCCACTAGACTTCTACGGAAAAATTTCGTTTGGTCCCCAGGGGCCACTCCCCCCCCCCCGCGCTGGGCCCCCCCAAACCCCAAAAAATTCAGTTTTTCCTAAATAACTACCTGAACCGTGGCACCGAGGATGAAGAAATTTTTATGGCACATCAACCTAGCCCATAATCACTCATTTGTGATTTGCGCCCCTCCCATAAAAAATGAAAATGCAATATTATTCTGCTTTAATCGCCCCTATCTTCAGTGGAGATGTTCAGAACTGCACCATATTTCATGTGTATGATTAACTTGACAACCTCTGGGGGTATCCTCTGCTAAGTTTTGTAGAATTTCATCCATGGGGGGGTATAAAATAAATTCATTTATGTGCACATTTAGTGACTGTACACTCATCGGCCTGTAGATGGTGCTGTTGAGCGAAGGGTTGCTGGTTTAGGATGATACTGTCACACACACACATGCAGGAATACAAACAAACGCAAGCATGCACACACACTGACATCCACACGCACAGACACACACCCATACACACACATACAAATCCACATGCACAGACACACACACACACAAACACACACGCGCACACATGTACGCACACATACATACACGCACAGACACACACACACACACACACACACAGACACACACATACACAAATACACACACATACACACACACACACACACACACACACACACACAGACAGACATGCACATACTATTACTTTTTTTAGGTATATACATAAACACGCAATACAGCCAAATTACTCCACGTCATTTATTTTTGTGGAAAGCCAGTGCAGGCCTGAGCGGCGGTCATATTTTGTACCGCGATGCGGTACATCTAGTTTTGTTTAGATGTCTGTTCAGAATCATGGGGGAATCGTGATCTTTATTTGAAACAAGAAAATCATGATTCTCAATTTCTCCAGATGTATGTATGCATGCGTGTATGTATCAGGGGTGTTTCCTCCGATGAGAAATAGTTCATTTTACAAATATAAAACAACTGAAATATTATAAAATGTGACATTTAAAAAGTGTAAACATCCCTCGTTTTTCTAAAGAATCACTGTCCAACAGTGACACCAGTAGGTCCATTGACCGTAACTGCTCATCTGCTAATGCGTGTGGTGGGTTTAGTGGGGGGTAACTGAGGCTACGTTTACACGTGGACAGCTATTTTCATAAACGGACATTTCACCCTCTCCGCTTTCAAAAATAACATTGTGCACACCTTTCAATTTTCAGAAAAGTGTTTGTTTACGCGAACCCATGTATATATGCCGTCAAGAGCATGCCAAACCTGTAGGTGGCAGTGTAACGAGAAGCTCAAGCCCACGTTAGCCAATCAGAATCCCTAAAATAGCAACAACAGCAACGAATCACTTCCTCTGTCTGGTCACACTTCTGACGCAGGTGCCAGTTCTGCCGCACACTGTGACGTCGGCTGCCTAAACCTTTTCCAAAATCTCCACTCTGGCCGGAGTTTTTAGAAAGAATCGTTTTCAGAGGCGAATTCTCCGTTTGCGTGTAAACGAAGGGCACGAACGAAGGGAAGTGTCTCAGTTTTTCAAAATAACCATGTACGGGGCCTGAGAATGAATGGATGAAAGTCACGTGAGAGGAGGCACGCTGTGATTGGTTACGACTGGCTCACGTGATAAATCCCGCCTCTTGTTTTCATGCGTGTTCCGCGTTCGCGAATCAGTGTGAATGAACAAAATGAAGACGATAATGGGAAGACTTATTAAATAGTAAGTAAAAAGCTCAGCCACTTAGATATTGGGACGCACAATATATATCGGCCACCATATTTAACGTTATTAAAGAACCGCTATAAAGCCAAAACAATCTCTGTTACCTTAAATTATACGTTTATCTCTGTAAAGCTGCTTTGAAACAATCTACATTGTTAAAAGCGCTATATAAATGAAGATGAGTTGACTTGACCTGACCATATCGGTATCGGCCGATATATGTTCATTTATAATGTTATCATTATCGGCCCGATAAGAACATTTGGCCGATATATTAAAGCTGATAAATAATGGATTATTTCCTTCAGCTGAGACACTTCAGATGCACCTGTTCAACATGATGGTTTTGAATTGCTTAAAATATGATTGAAATCACCTCAACAAGGAAAATACAGTAAAGTGCAACATGTGCAGTCATATCGGCTACATACAGTTATAATGAGAACATCATAATTGTGTGTTTGGGACATGGATTTTAATGGTGAGATTTTGGTTTTTGTAATCAGGCTTTCAAAAATGATATAAAAATTTGGATTTTGATTTATCGACTAATATATCAGTTATCGGTTTTCAAATATAAAGAATTATCGGTATCGACCCCAAAATGTTCATATCGGTGCGTCCCTACTTAGATATCAGCGCTTTATGTCGCGTCAAAATCAAACTTGAAAGGGCCTGAAAACATGCCGACTGTGGGGGTTTAGTGGGCAATGGGAAATTAAAGATAGTGACCAGTGTTTACCGAGCATGAGGACCGATGATCCGAAAATAAGCTGTTCTTAAGGAGAAAGAAAGTGGAGTTTGATGAACTGTAGACGGATGATATAATACATGTAGACTGTTTACAACGTGGAGCTATTTCAGTCTTACAGAGCGTTTGCTAGAAATAAACGTGACCTATAGAAAGTATCAAACAATATGACTCAGAGCGGCTAAGGTTACACACGCAACAATGCATGAACACACACACACACGCGGGAGTTTGGCAGCTCTGGTGTGGACTCAGGAAAACACTTCTCAGTTCCAATGCTGTTGTGCTTCAAGCTCAGCGGTCAGACGTTTGGACGGAAAGGGAGTTTTATTATGATTTTGATAAGGATTTATCTTTGTGAGGCGTCGTTCCAGAACACGGGGGAACCTCTCGGGGTATTTTAGGTCACTGTTATCTACCGAACACACACAGGCCGTGCAGTTGAGTAAATGTGCTGTTGAAATGAGAGGTCAGTTAAAGGGAAAGTTCACCCAAAAAAAGCACTTCATTTTATGATGTTCCTCAGAAGAAAGAAATGTGTTCAGGTTTGGAACGATATTAGGGTGAGTAAATGTTTTTTTTGGGTGAACTGTCACTTTAAGAGTTGCAACTACTTGTTTTATTGAGCGATTTAGTGCCCGCCCACTTTTGGTTCTGAAAGTATGTTGTCCATTAATTTTTCCCATAAGGATTTTAACAAAAGTCTATTCGTTGAGGAGGTATTAGTCATGAACCAAATCAACCAGCTATGAGGTGAACCGCAACATTGAACTTTGACTTGAAGCAAAAAAGTATTTGGAAAATCAGACAAAAGTACACGACTGTGAACCTAATGGCTTTGGTGTGGAAAATAACTGCAATCCCATAATGCATTGAGAATGACAATCGAATGACAAACTATGGATAAATATAAAACTACTGATTTAAAGATGATTATCGTGTGTATAGAAACAATGTTTTTTTATGTTTAACGTTTTAAGTGGTTTGAAAGTGACTGACTCTGTTGGGTAATTTGCAGTGGGCGGAGCTCTTTTGATTGTGATTCTCTGATTGGTGGGGAAATCCACTGGTGAACAAGATTAATTAAAAAAATGTGCACTGATGGCTTCAACAAACATTTACTATGAATTAACAACCTCGTCGCTCACAGTAGGTCTGTCTTCAACGGTTAACATTATCGTTCAAAAACACAAACTTTTATTTTGGATGCGATTAATCGTGATTATTAATCGTTGCCCAGCACTACTTTAAGAGAAATAAGAAAGCACTGACCGCACACGTGTATTAATGTACAGTAGAGCTTTTACAGATCATTTTTCAGGCTGTTAAGTGTGTGTTTTTGAACAGCGTCACTGCTCTGGAAAAGGGAAGTCAGTTTTCCTGCTTTAGCTACAGATTGAGGGAATGATCCTCTCCTCTGATTGGCTGCTCTGGCAGTGACATCACTGCAGTGGCTGACCTACATTAGTACAGCAGTGACGTCTCAGACTCACACACACTCACACACACAGTTAGTCAGCACGGTTTATTCACACAGAATATCTTCAAATAGGACACGACATCTTCAAACTCTGTCTAATCTCCTGAGATTCTGAAGTCGAGTCTGTCAAACGCAGAGAAGCAGATGCTCACACACACACACACACACACACACACACACACACACACACACACACACACACACGGTTACTGTCACGGATGATTGCGTCACATCAGAGAAAAACACAGCATTATCCAGCATCAACAACACAGAAAATGACCCAGAAATCACAAAGACGAGCAGATATTGACAAAACCGCTATTTCATAAACAACTATTACTGATGAAAGGCCCATGATGGAGACTGTGTGTTCAGAAAAGCAGACTAGCCATGCTTTTTCTGCAGGATTGTGCAGAGAATATTGATTTTCCATATGCACAAAATACCCAGGTGATGTACTCAGGGTTATGTTTAACTAAATCTTAAAAAAAAATAAAAAAATACTTGAAATAAAATAACAGTTAACTGAAATGACTTTAAATGAAATAATTAAATTAAACTTTGAAATGAAATAATAAAACATTAAATACAATTAAAATGTAATACATAAAATAATAAATGAATTCAAAATATTAATAAGAACAATAACAGTATATTAATGATTAACACGGTTGTGCAATATGCACAATTAAAAGTGATGTATGCCATATAATGTGATTTCCATCATTTGACATTTAAATATGCTAAATACTATGGAAGCTCGTTTCCGCCACAGAATAAAAAAATAAAATAAATTAATTGCGGCTTTTAATCTCGCCTTTCTGACTTTTTTCCTCACAATTGCGAGTTTACAGCTCAGAATCTCTCAGAATTGCGTGATATAAAGTAAGAATTGCGAGTTATAGTCAGATATGCTTGATATAGTCGCAATTGCGTGTTATAAAGTCAGAATTGCATGATATAGTCACAATTGTGTTATAAAATCAGAATTGTGTGATATAGTCACAATTGTGTTATAAAATCAGAATTGTGTGATATAGTCACAATTGTGTTATAAAATCAGAATTGTGTGATATAGTCACAATTGTGTTATAAAATCAGAATTGTGTGATAGTCACAATTGTGTTATAAAGTCAGAATTGTGTGATATAGTCACAATTGTGTTATAAAATCTGAATTGTGTTATAAAGTCACAATTGTGTTATAAAATCAGAATTGTGTGATATAATCACAATTGTGTTATAAAGTCAGAATTGTGTGATATAAAGTCAGAATTGTGTTATAAAATCAGAATTGTGTGATAGTCACAATTGTGTTATAAAGTCAGAATTGTGTGATATAGTCACAATTGTGTTATAAAATCTGAATTGTGTTATAAAGTCACAATTGTGTTATAAAATCAGAATTGTGTGATATAGTCACAATTGTGTTATAAAGTCAGAATTGTGTGATATAAAGTCAGAATTGTGTGATATAGTCACTGTTGTGTAATAAAGTCAGAATTGTGTGATATAAAGTCAGAATTGCGTGTTATAAAGTCAGAATTGTGTGATATAGTCACAGTTGTGTTATAAAGTCAGAATTGTGTGATATAGTCACAATTGTGTTATAAAATCTGAATTGTGTTATAAAGTCACAATTGTGTTATAAAATCAGAATTGTGTGATATAATCACAATTGTGTAATAAAGTCAGAATTGTGTGATATAAAGTCAGAATTGCGTGTTATAAAGTCAGAATTGTGTGATAGTCACAATTGTGTTATAAAGTCAGAATTGTGTGATATAGTCACAATTGTGTTATAAAATCTGAATTGTGTTATAAAGTCACAATTGTGTTATAAAATCAGAATTGTGTGATATAATCACAATTGTGTTATAAAGTCAGAATTGTGTGATATAGTCACAATTGTGTTATAAAGTCAGAATTGTGTGTTATAAAGTCAGAATTGCGTGTTATAAAGTCAGAATTGCGTGTTATAAAGTCAGAATTGCGTGTTATAAAGTCAGAATTGTGTGATATAGTCACTGTTGTGTAATAAAGTCAGAATTGTGTGATATAAAGTCAGAATTGTGTGTTATAAAGTCAGAATTGTGTGATATAGTCACAGTTGTGTTATAAAGTCAGAATTGTGTGATATAAAGTCAGAATTGTGTGATATAGTCACTGTTGTGTAATAAAGTCAGAATTGTGTGATATAAAGTCAGAATTGCGTGTTATAAAGTCAGAATTGTGTGATATAAAGTCAGAATTGCGTGTTATAAAGTCAGAATTGTGTGATATAAAGTCAGAATTGTGTGATATAGTCACTGTTGTGTAATAAAGTCAGAATTGTGTGATATAAAGTCAGAATTGCGTGTTATAAAGTCAGAATTGTGTGATATAAAGTCAGAATTGCGTGTTATAAAGTCAGAATTGTGTGATATAGTCACAGTTGTGTTATAAAGTCAGAATTGTGTGTTATAAAGTCAGAATTGCGTGTTATAAAGTCAGAATTGTGTGATATAGTCACAGTTGTGTTATAAAGTCAGAATTGTGTGATATAAAGTCAGAATTGTGTGATATAGTCACAGTTGTGTTATAAAGTCAGAATTGTGTGATATAGTCACAGTTGTGTAATAAAGTCAGAATTGTGTGATATAAAGTCAGAATTGTGTGATATAAAGTCAGAATTGCGAGATATAAAGTCATAATTGCGTGTTAAAGTCATAATTGCGTGTTATAAGTCATAATTGCGTGTTATAAAGTCATAATTGCGTGTTATAAAGTCAGAATTGTGTGTTATAAAGTCAGAATTGCGTGATATAAAGTCAGAATTGCGTGTTATAAAGTCAGAATTGCGTGTTATAAAGTCAGAATTGCGAGATATAAAGTCTGAATTGTGTGTTATAAAGTCATAATTGCGTGTTAAAGTCATAATTGCGTGTTATAAAGTCATAATTGCAAGATATAAAGTCAGAATTGCGTGTTAAAGTCAGAATTGCGTGTTAAAGTCATAATTGTGTGTTATAAAGTCAGAATTGCGTGTTATAAAGTCAGAATTGCGTGTTATAAAGTCAGAATTGTGTGTTATAAAGTCAGAATTGCGTGATATAAAGTCAGAATTGCGTGTTATAAAGTCAGAATTGCGTGTTATAAAGTCAGAATTGCGTGATATAAAGTCAGAATTGTGTTATATAGTCACAATTGCATGTTATAAAGTCAGAATTGCGTGTTATAAAGTCAGAATTGCGTGTTATAAAGTCAGAATTGCGTGTTATAAAGTCATAATTGCGAGATATAAAGTCTGAATTGTGTGTTATAAAGTCATAATTGCGTGTTAAAGTCATAATTGCGTGTTATAAAGTCATAATTGCAAGATATAAAGTCAGAATTGCGTGTTAAAGTCATAATTGCGTGTTAAAGTCATAATTGTGTGTTATAAAGTCATAATTGCGTGTTATAAAGTCAGAATTGCGTGTTATAAAGTCAGAATTGTGTGTTATAAAGTCAGAATTGCGTGATATAAAGTCAGAATTGCGTGTTATAAAGTCAGAATTGCGTGTTATAAAGTCAGAATTGCGTGATATAAAGTCAGAATTGTGTTATATAGTCACAATTGCGTGTTATAAAGTCAGAATTGCGTGTTATAAAGTCAGAATTGCGTGTTATAAAGTCAGAATTGCGTGTTATAAAGTCAGAATTGTGTGATATAGTCACAGTTGTGTAATAAAGTCAGAATTGTGTGATATAAAGTCAGAATTGTGTGATATAAAGTCAGAATTGCGAGATATAAAGTCATAATTGCGTGTTAAAGTCATAATTGCGTGTTATAAGTCATAATTGCGTGTTATAAAGTCATAATTGCGTGTTATAAAGTCAGAATTGTGTGTTATAAAGTCAGAATTGCGTGATATAAAGTCAGAATTGCGTGATATAAAGTCAGAATTGCGTGTTATAAAGTCAGAATTGCGTGTTATAAAGTCAGAATTGCGAGATATAAAGTCTGAATTGTGTGTTATAAAGTCATAATTGCGTGTTAAAGTCATAATTGCGTGTTATAAAGTCATAATTGCAAGATATAAAGTCAGAATTGCGTGTTAAAGTCATAATTGCGTGTTAAAGTCATAATTGTGTGTTATAAAGTCATAATTGCGTGTTATAAAGTCAGAATTGCGTGTTATAAAGTCAGAATTGTGTTATAAAGTCAGAATTGCGTGATATAAAGTCAGAATTGCGTGTTATAAAGTCAGAATTGCGTGTTATAAAGTCAGAATTGCGTGATATAAAGTCAGAATTGTGTTATATAGTCACAATTGCGTGTTATAAAGTCAGAATTGCGTGTTATAAAGTCAGAATTGCGTGTTATAAAGTCAGAATTGCGTGTTATAAAGTCAGAATTGCGTGTTATAAAGTCACAATTGCGTGTTATATAGTCACAATTGCGTGTTATAAAGTCAGAATTGCGTGTTATAAAGTCCCAATTGCGTGTTAAAGTCAGAATTGCGTGTTATAAAGTCAGAATTGCGTGTTATAGTCAGAATTGTGTGTTATAAAGTCAGAATTGCGTGTTATAAAGTCACAATTGCGTGTTATAAAGTCAGAATTGCGTGTTATAAAGTCAGAATTGCGTGTGTTATAAAGTCAGAATTGCGTGTTATAAAGTCACAATTGCGTGTTATAAAGTCACAATTGCGTGTTATAAAGTCAGAATTGCGTGTGTTATAAAGTCAGAATTGCGTGTGTTATAAAGTCAGAATTGCGTGTTATAAAGTCAGAATTGCGTGTGTTATAAAGTCAGAATTGCGTGTGTTATAAAGTCACAATTGCGTGTTATAAAGTCATAATTGCGTGTGTTATAAAGTCAGAATTGCGTGTTATAAAGTCATAATTGCGTGTTATAAAGTCAGAATTGCGTGTTATAAAGTCAGAATTGCGTGTTATAAAGTCAGAATTGCGTGTTATAAAGTCAGAATTGCGTGTTATAGTCAGAATTGTGTGTTATAAAGTCACAATTGCGTGTTATAAAGTCACAATTGCGTGTTATAGTCAGAATTGCGTGTTATAAAGTCAGAATTGCGTGTGTTATAAAGTCAGAATTGTGTGTTATAAAGTCAGAATTGCGTGTTATAAAGTCATAATTGCGTGTTATAAAGTCATAATTGCGTTAAAGTCATAATTGCGTGTTATAAAGTCACAATTGCGTGTTATAAAGTCAGAATTGCGTGTTATAAAGTCAGAATTGCGTGTTATAAAGTCAGAATTGCGTGATTTAAAGTCAGAATTGTGTTATATAGTCACAATTGCGTGTTATAAAGTCAGAATTGTGTGTTATAAAGTCATAATTGCGTGTTATAAAGTCATAATTGCGTGTTATAAAGTCATAATTGCGTGATAAAGTCAGAATTGCGTGTTATAAAGTCAGAATTGCGTGTTATAAAGTCAGAATTGTGTGTTATAAAGTCAGAATTGCGTGATATAAAGTCAGAATTGTGTTATATAGTCACAATTGCGTGTTATAAAGTCAGAATTGTGTGTTATAAAGTCATAATTGCGTGTTATAAAGTCATAATTGCGTGTTATAAAGTCATAATTGCGTGATAAAGTCAGAATTGCGTGTTATAAAGTCAGAATTGCGTGTTATAAAGTCACAATTGTGTGTTATAAAGTCAGAATTGCGTGTTAAAGTCATAATTGCGTGTTATAAAGTCATAATTGCGTGTTAAAGTCAGAATTGCGTGTTATAAAGTCAGAATTGTGTGTTATAAAGTCATAATTGCGTGTTATAAAGTCATAATTGCGTGTTATAAAGTCATAATTGCGTGATAAAGTCAGAATTGCGTGTTATAAAGTCAGAATTGCGTGTTATAAAGTCAGAATTGTGTGTTATAAAGTCAGAATTGCGTGATAGTCAGAATTGTGTTATATAGTCACAATTGCGTGTTATAAAGTCAGAATTGCGTGTTATAAAGTCATAATTGCGTGTTATAAAGTCATAATTGCGTGATAAAGTCAGAATTGCGTGTTATAAAGTCATAATTGCGTGTTATAAAGTCAGAATTGTGTGTTATAAAGTCATAATTGCGTGTTATAAAGTCATAATTGCGTGTTATAAAGTCACAATTGCGTTATAAAGTCAGAATTGTTATATAGTCAGAATTGCGTGTTTTAAAGTCAGAATTGCGTGTTATAAAGTCAGAATTGCGTGATATAAAGTCAGAATTGTTATATTGTCACAATTGCGTGTTATAAAGTCAGAATTGCGTGTTATAAAGTCAGAATTGCGTGTTAAAGTCAGAATTGCGTGTTATAAAGTCAGAATTGTGTGTTATAAAGTCAGAATTGTTATATTGTCACAATTGCGTGTTATAAAGTCAGAATTGCGTGTTATAAAGTCAGAATTGCGTGTTATAAAGTCAGAATTGTTATATTGTCACAATTGCGTGTTATAAAGTCAGAATTGCGTGTTATAAAGTCAGAATTGCGTGTTAAAGTCAGAATTGCGTGTTATAAAGTCAGAATTGTGTGTTATAAAGTCAGAATTGTTATATTGTCACAATTGCGTGTTATAAAGTCAGAATTGCGTGTTATAAAGTCAGAATTGCGTGTTAAAGTCAGAATTGCGTGATATAAAGTCAGAATTGCGTGTTAAAGTCAGAATTGCGTGTTATAAAGTCAGAATAAATGCATTATTAGAACTGATAAATGTAATATATATACTGAATACTGAACGTGTTTCAGTGTGTGTAATATAAACACATCTGGAACGCACTGGAACTGTGTGGGAGTTCTGCTGGTTCCGAGATCCACCTGTCAACATTCCAAAGCGTGTGTGAAGCTCTCGACCTCCTGATGAGGTCAAACACACCTTCACTAAAGCTCTGGAGAAACCAACGCATGAAGAAGAGAGATCAGAACTGAGAAAATCAGAAGCATCTCAGCTGCATTTCATCTCATTTTCTGTATAGTTCTCAGTGTGGATAAACTGAGGAGAAGTGTTGTGGATGGAGCTGGTAGATCCAGTTTCATCTCCACAGAGCTTTAATCTCACAATGTTGTCTTTGTCTTCCTCTCCTTCACAGATCTGGTTTCTGTTTCTCTCATCTTTTATTCTCTCGCACAAAACACACACTCAATGTGCTTCACACACATTTAATCCCTTCACATGACGGGCAGCTGTCAGTCACCAACATCCCTCAATAAAACACACAGCATGCATATCACAGGTTTACCGGAAACACAATTCTGAGTCCTAAAAATTAGTCCTAAAAATTCAGGTATGATATGAAGGAGTTCAGTTATGCAGACGCCACTCTTGTTTTCAGACACACTGACTTGAGAACGCAAGAATGAGGCATTTCTCAATAAATCAGTTTCTTTAAGTTTCATGTGCTTTAGTGGCATGATGCAACATGTTTGCCAAAGCATTACATTGAAGTAAACCAGTAATATTAACAAATAATAATAATAAATTGAATGGAATATCTAAATACCAATAGGGCAAACACAGTAAACCAGTGATACTAACAAATAAAAAAAATAAGAAAAGAAAAAGAAAAGAAAAAATATAAGAAAATTAAAGAAAATGCAAATGAGTAAACCATTGTTGACATAAAATAATACAAGTAAAATAAGCAATAAAATAAATAGAAATAGTGCAAATACAGTAAACCAGTAATGTTGAGAAGTAAAATAACAGAAACGCAAAATATATCAATAATTTAAAAATAATCATAATTTAATTTAAATGAACAATTAAAATGCAGATTAAACAAAAAAAATATATATAATAGAAATATTACAAGAGAATAAGTAACTTGAGATTAAGTAGGAGTAGTTATGAGGGATACAATTTGATTATTTTGCCAGTAATAATGACAATCATCAGTTTAGTGATCAGCTCACTTTCTCACACTGTACACTCAGCAGTTTTCATAGTGCCCTAGTAAGTGTGTCTGTCTTGTTCACTAAAGCGCTCTTTGTTCGCTCTCATTTACATTCTAGCAAGTCATCCGTAGACCAGCAGCGGCTCAATGCAGAGGATCACACACATACATGCGCAGACACACACAAAACACACACTGCACTGCAGTCACACTTCCTAAAGATCATGTTATCCAACAGCACTGAACAAACACACACTCACTCACTCACTCAAAACACACTCTCGGCCAGGAACAAACACTGTCTAGGCAACAGCACTGCACACATGACCTTCTCAAAGAAACACACAGGTATTTCAACACACTGTAGCTCAGACATAAATCACCTCGAGACCCAAACATCCTGAAGGATCTCCCAGGCTGCATCAGTGTTTGTGCTTTTTGCACCAAAGTGTTTGTGTTGTTGCGTTTCTGGTTTGGTTGGTCGATCTCCGTGTCTGTTAGCGTTAAGAGTCTCTGAATGAAATGTATGTCACATCACGCATGTATGAGAGAGTGTGTGTGTGTTTGCATAGACTTGTGTTTGCTGAACTGTGAGAACCGTGCTTTGGCAAACATTGGAGATTTAGTGTGATTGCAGAAACTTGTGTAACTGTTTGTAACAGTGTGTGGTTGTGGGAGTGTTGACCTTTGGTTATTTAAGCAAGTGAATGTGCAGTGTGTGTGTGTGTGTGTGTGTGTGTGTGTGTGTGTGTGTGTGTGTGTGTGTGTGTGTGTGTGTGTGTGTGTGTGTGTGTGTGTGTGTGTGTGTGTGTGTGTGTGTGTGTGTGTTGATCACTGGACAGCACTGAACTGATTTCAACTGAATAATTACCATTTGGCAGAGGCCAAATAAATACACAAAGTGCACAGATATTCATCAAACTACATCATTTTCAATCAAAATAAAAATGAATAGGATTTATTCATGTTTCGTATTATTAGTATTATTAATACATTCGATTATTTATTTTTTACTAGATTAATCAACTTTTTTTTTTTTGCGATTAATCGCCATTCAAAAAAAACCCCGTACGTTTTTAATATATGTCAATGTAATCATTTCAAGGTTAATTTCAGAATATTTCAAATATACATAAATGTAATAAAGTTATCAAACAGTTTGCACTGCATAAATCATAAATAGATTCTCTTTGTCTTGGCTTGAATGGTTTAAAAGCATTTGCATGAATACGAGCGTGATCATATAATATAACGCTAGCCAAAGGATGACAGAAAAGACAGATGCTGCGTTAATGGTGTTAAATATTTACCACTGAGTCTTCTCCTCACATTCTATCAGTGACGCTTATTCGACTTCCCATGTCTACTCCCTGCGCTGACATCAACAGCACAACTGGGCTGTAGGTTGAGCTTACAAATAGGTTGAAATTTGTATGATGTGTTGATTATGTTTCATACAAGATCTAGCAACTGGACAACCTTGGAAAAATATATTGATGTGATTATTCATATAACGAGGTTTGGGCCATACAAATTACGGGAGTTTCCCGGGAGAAATAACAAAACGGGAGGGGGTCGGGAGACGAGTGTGAAAAATGGGAGACTCCCGGGAAAAACGGGAGTGTTGACAGGTATGGTGTTCACTACTCACTGCTCCTAATGTGTGCGCACTAAATGTGTCCTCTGTATTTAACCCATCCAATTTAGAGTATGGGTTACAAGTTAGAGTTGGGCGGCAGTGGTTCATGTAGGTTGTCTACAAACCGGAAGGTTGGTGGTTCCGTCCCCGGTTCCATCTGACCAAGTGTCAAGGTGTCCATAAGCAAGACACCTAACCCCCAGCTGCCCCCGATGAGCTGGATGGCGCCTTGCATGGCTGACACCGCCGTCGGTGTATGAATGAGGGAATGAATGGGTGAATGTGAGGCAATATGTAAAGTGATTTGGTGGCCATGGGTCTGTTGAAAGCGCTATATAAATGCAGTCAATTTACCATTTACAACACTTGCCCTTCACATGTCACCTTCACTCCTCCACAGGTCACTGTTCGGCGTAACCTATTCTTACCCTCCCGCATGTCCTCTTTGGTCTCATCCACACTTCCTCCCCTATTCAGCGCTCATCACTAGATACTAAGTGCTCCTCTTCCCTGTCCATCAACCCTAACAGCTGACAACTTTGCCACATTTTTCATTAATAAAACAACCACCATCAGCGGCCAATTTTCCACACCACAAACTGACACACTTATCTCAACAGCAAACACACACATTCACCCCTCCTTCTCTCTACTATCAGAGGCAGAAGTCTCTAAACTTGATCCTGTCCCCATTCATCTCCTTCAAGCCATTTATTCTTCAGTTGTATCCACACTCACTCATATAATCAACTCCTCTCTTCACACTGGTACCTTTCCCACAGCATTTAAGCAGGCTCGGATAACCCCACTGCTTAAGAAACCCACTCTAAATCCAGCACTTCTAGAAATTACAGACCATTTTCTCTTCATCCATTTAGCTAAAACACTTGAACGAGTCATTTTCAACCAAGCCTTCTACCTTTCTTGCACAGAACAACCTCTTGGACAACAACCAGTCTGGTTTCAAAAGCAGACACTCAACTGAGACTGCTCTCTTATTGTGGCTCTGAGATTCACTTCTCATCTTGCTGGATCTGGCTGCTGCTTTTAAGACAGTTAACCACCAGATCCTCCTTCCAATTCCTCAAGACGAAGGGCATCTCAGGAACCGCACTCCAATGGTTCAAGTCTTACCTCTCAGGTAGGTCCTTTAGGGTGTCGTGGAGGGGTGAGGTGTCTAAAGCCGCGTTTCCACCGCAGGAACTTTCCCCAGGAACTAGGAACTTTGGGCTGGTACTCAATGTGTTTACACCGCAGGAACCAGGGTCTAAATGAAGTTCCGGGTAAATATTTCCCCCTCCGATAGTCCCTGCTCATGAGGTAGTACTTTTTCAAAGTTCAGGAACTTTCAGGGGTGGGACTTGTGCGCTGCACAAGCTGATTGGTTGTGTTCACGCCGCATTTTGGTTGGATGATTCCACGCAGCATTTTATTTATTTTTAACCTCCCTTTTTAAAAAATCTATTGCGGTTCGTGTCGTGGCTTCATGCAGTAAGAGTTGTCTGTCTGCAAATATGGAATTTAATAAAAAAAACTGGTGGACTGGCGACGAGTTTCAGGCTTTATTAAGAGTATTTGTGGAAGAGAAAACTTTCTGCGCGTTCGTCCCAGCCATCTCACGGTCAATGTCCGCAATAGCTGATAACATACAAATTTGATATCTAACGTTAGCATTACGAGCTTACTGAACACGCTTTATCAGTGCTCGTCTCTTTTCTGCCACAGCTTTTATTATTAAGTCATTATGTTTACACATTGTCATCTATTGCAAGGCACTCCAAACCATGTTACAAATTCACTATAACAGGATTGAAATAGCACTTTGAGGTTAGTAACAAACAACTATTTACAAGACTGTCACTATTTATGATTGATAGACCGGGTTCAGGCTTTTTTTTAAGCGTATTTGTGAAAGAGGACATTTTTTTGCGCGTTCGTCCCAGGCATCTCACAATAACTGATAACATACGTTGTCTAATTTTATACGCATACGAGCTTTCTGAACACGCTTTAGTATCAGTGCTCGTCTATTTTGTTTTGTTAATTACCTCGTAAGTAAACCAATACATAACTGCAGCACAGTTTGAATCTCCTCCATACTTATTATAAATGTGGCGCAACTGATTACTGTCCGTCGCAGACTGGGAGGAGCAGTTGCGCGCAGTTTACCTTCCCGGTACTTTAGACCGCGGTGTAAACGCAGAAAGCAACCGGTCTGGGGCAAAAAAAGTTCCTGGGAAAAAAGTTCCTGGTACAAATTGTTCTGGGTAATTTTGGTGGAAACGCGGCTTAAGTCACAACATCTAGCTACTGGAGTGCCTCAGGGCTCAGTGCTGGGACCGCTTCTCTTATCCATCTACATGACACCATTAGGAGCTCTCATTTAGAAATATTGTTTTTCCTATCACTGTTATGCTGACGACACACAACTCTACCTCTCATTCCAACCAGATGATCAGACGGCTCGCATCTCAGCCTGTCTGACAGACATTTCTTGCAGGATGAAGAACCACCACCTTCAACTAAACCTTGTGAAGACAGAGCTGCTTGTGGTCTCGGCCAACCCCCAACACTTCATCACAACTTCACCATTCAGCTAGTTTTGTCATCCAAAACTCAATCCAGGACAGCCAGGAACCTTGGAGAAGTGATTGATGATCAGTTGAACTTTATGGATCACATTGCTGTAACTGCCCAGTCCTGCAGATTTGCCTTACACAACACAGGATCAGGCCCTTCCTATCAGAGCTACACAACTCCTTGTTCAAGCGCTTGTTCTCTCCAGACTGGACTATTGTATTGCTCACCTGGCTGGTCTTCCAGCTTGCACTTTCAAACCTCTGCAACTGATCCAGACGCTGCAGCTAGGGTGGTCTTTAATGAACCAAAGAGATGCACGTCACACATCTCCTCACAATCTTGCACTGGCTGACAATTGCCGCTCACATCAAATTAAAGGCACTGATGTTTGACTACAGAACAACCACTGGCCCTGCTCCTCTATACCTAAACTCACTACTTCAGTAGTGATTATTATCGTTCTAGGATGTTATATGTTTGGCAAGTTATTCAACCTAATTAATGGAGTAGGAAGACACATCATGGCCATATTCCAGGATGACAATGTTAAGATTCATCAGGCTCAAATTGTGAAAGAATGGTTGGGAGGAGCATGAAGAATCATTTTCACACATTAATTGGGATTGAAAGTCGTTGGGATGTGCTGGAAGAGACTTTACAGAGTGCTGGACTCTTGCATTGTCAATATAAGATCTTGACCAAACATCAAAACGTATGATGTTATTTCCATTGACACTTAAGCATTTGCCTATTTAAATCCAAAACAGTAACTTTATATACATATACACACACACACTGGGCACTATACATTCATAAAAATAAATAAAAAATTCAAAAAACCTTTGCTTCGTGTGCTGTGCTAGATAACTGGCAATAGTCACAGCACTTGCATATTGTTGCCCTATTGTTGGTTTGATTGCTTCTATTGCTTTCATTTGTAAGTCGCTTTGGATAAAAGCATGAGCTAAATGAGTAAAGACAGACATGTAGATAGTCTGGAGAATAAAGGATGCAAAAGAGAAGAGATAAGGCAGAGAGGCCAACAGGGGAGGAGAGAGAGAGAGAGAGACAGAGAGAGCGAGAGATCACTGCACTGGAATGATCGTGAGCAGTGAGGCGTCGGATGTGAAGCGCTGCACGCACACACACGCACAGCCACACACACACAGAGCTTCATTAATGAATATTCGTGTCCGGGTGGCATGCCGTCCTGCCATCTGTGGCATGTTTCACGCAGTAATTGTTCTCTTCATCTTCATTTCATCGGTCCTCGTTCTGTCGCCGCATCTGAAATCGAGCAGATGTGCATCACAAACTCAATTCGTTTGATTGTTCCTGCGTCCGTCTGCTTCCAAAGCACCGAGAGAATGACAGAGTCACTTCATTCGCTTGAAATAATCCCAATTTAATTAAATTGAACTGCAAGTTAATTTCATACAAGTCTTGTTTAACGTTGCTCAATTTCGCAGTGATCTAACAGGAAGGAGGTCATAAAGAACGTGCAAATGCAAATTCATTGAAAAAATGTATGTATATGTATGTATGTATGTATAAAAATCTTGTGAAAGTAAAAATAAATAAAAATAATGAATACATGTGTGATTCCCCCAACAACTGCTCAACCAAATAAATGTTCTAAAATAACATTATAAAAATAGAACATTTCTGAGGATTGGCCTAAAACTGACCTAAAAATTACACAGACTTACAAGTAGTAAAAACGTATGTGAATTGGTTGAGAATAGCATAAATACAACAGATATTAAAACATTTTTAACCATTACCAACTTTGAACAATTTGTGGCACTAGAGGGTTTGAATAACTGGGTGCAAAATTGACTAGCAAAATTGAGATGAGAACAAGATAACCAAAAGATACAATGGCTGAATCCCAAATCACCCCCTAAACCCTCAATCACTATTCCCTACGTTAGTCCACTAATACGGTTCACTTGAAGGAGAGAATGAAAACGAATGAGGGAATTCAGACAGCCGTTGAGCGTACATCGGCTGTACACTCAATACGGTGCATTATGGGATTGAATGAAATAATGCCCACTTTTTTCAGACACCACTACAAATGATTGTCCCCTAAAATAATGCCCTATTTGAGGGTATAGGGGGGCGATTCCAGATTTAGCCAATCAGTGCTTGTCAAACATACTTTTGGCATTCATGAAAGAACATTGGAGCAACATGTAAATCCTTCATCTGATACTGTGGTTGTACATCAGCCAGGAACATTTTGGGTCAACACTTATACAGGCTCCTGAGGCCTAAACAGAAGTGTTTCGAGCGGTTTGGGTTGTGTTTTAACAGGTCCTCTAATTTTGCAGCGACAGACAGATTGAGAGATGAATGTAGAAGGTGGTAAAAGGCTAAAAAACATTTTAAAAAAGAAAAGAGGAAAAAGGCTAGTCTAGACGTGTTTGTCTGAATCTAGTCTTAACTTCATTACACAACTCACATCTGTTTCTTAAACATTCAATTGCATGCAACAAATTGCAAAGGGTTCTCAAAAGAAGAACTGAAAACCAATCGCAACGTTGAAGAAGCTCTGAAACTGTAATGCCAGGCTGCTTTAACGTCAGTCAGGTTCTTCTGAAAAGCAGTTTGCTGCCTTAAAACAATGAGATTTCATTTCGGGCGACAGCAAACAAACACAAATTTACACCAGATCAAATAAAACAAGAAAACCAAAAGCCCTAAAGAAATCAGCAGTAATAAACTCACCATCCAGAAAGATTATAAAGTGCAGCGTCTACTGGGAACGCCATTAAATGACTCAAATTAATCAGTGTCTCTTTTAATTAGTTCATTGAAATGAAGCAAATCGTTTCCCTAAAGTGAATCAATACGATTGAAGGCCTCACTCAAATATCGGTTTCAGCTTGTATGCAATTAGGCTGCATGCAATTAAATCCAAAACACATGGCATTTTGTCACACTACATGGCTACTAGTTGGGGGGAAAAGAAACATTATTGGTAAGACTAATAATTGGAAAGAGCAGTCTAATAAGCTCCAATAACAGCAAACACGTCATGAACATTTGTAGTTTTATTGAAACTTAATACACAGACCAAACAAAAGACAAACAGAACAAATGAAGAAAACAAAACACATCTGGTATTTATCAGAAGCAAACTCACCTTAGTGTCACTGTACACAAATACAAACCGATAGGTAAAATTACGTTGACTGTACAATCCAAACTTATTCTCACGCACTCAGTGACCCCTTATGGAATATATAAAAAAGGTTTCCTTCAATCATACAGTATTTCTGAGAGGTTAAATAACAGAACTGGGCCACACTGCCGCCCACTGGTCAGCACGAGTACTACATTTACTCCCAAAACAAGTCCTAGAGGAACATTGTTGAGCTTGAACCAACACACACACACAAACACACACACACACACACACAACACACACACACACACACATGATTGAACTCAACTTCACCTACTGCATGAGTTCAGGGTCCATCAAGAGCTTCGGGAGAGTCATTTGAGACTAATATGAGCCAAACCAATCAATTAATTGTCTAGTGTGTGTTGGGAAAGAGCACTACGATGAACAGTGCTTTTAGGATCTGGACTGAAGGGTTTCACAACCACAAGAACCATGAAAAGCATTGGAGAAAAAATACGTTCTTGGGTATTAAACGCATTATCTTTCTGCACAGGCTGGCTTAAAAATGTGAATGACCTCAAACTCAAGCCACTGTTATCATCACTAACTAACGCAGTGGTCGAAGACTTTAAAAACAAAAAACAAAAAACCAGAAGGACCTGAACGGGTTCTGAAGTGGGAACGCAATTGCCTTCAAGGTTTCACAATCCAATTTGTTTGTACTGGCAGAATACGGTTAGCGCCAAACATATTGATAAGGTACAAAATGCATGTTAGTGTCTCTTTAAGATCTCTAATATCTAAATATGATGCATTCTGATTGGCCCTATCAATTTGTCAATCACTAAACCACTGTCCCACCAAGTATACCAACATTAGTTGTTTTAGGATGTTGATTTGTATCGAGAAACTAAGCGGTTTATTCCACAAAACTAGTTTTTTTGGTTTTGTTGTTGCTCTAACCTTCAGCTACTCACAACCTATAACCATCTGTTAAAAATCCAATCATAAAACATCTAGCTCAGTAGCTCCTCCTCCAAATCTCACGCAAACACACTCGAGCTTTCAGGACGCCAGTCTTAAAACAGCTGGACATGGTAAGTTTGCTGCAAACTTGTGCATTAATGTCAATGTTGGAGATAAACCGCCACAAGCATCGACCCTAAAGCAGAAAGCTTACCATCTGGCTGTTTTGTAATGCGAGGATCTCAGAGTAAGGTAGTTGCAATCATGCGATTGATCAGTCTAAAAGTGTCATTTATCAAGCAGAGATTCACTATCATGATCCACGGAGTCTTCGAAATCGTTCTGGACTTATGAAATGAAACTTCAGCTGTGCATTAAGGGTCAGAGGATCTACTCTATATCTCACGGCGAGCATGCATGTGTGTCCGTGTCTGTGGCGTTTAAGAGTTGTCTCCGTTGGCGCTGTCTCCATCGTCCTCTCCTTCCTCCTGCTCGCCCTCCTCTTCCTCCTCGTCATCATCCTCTCTTCCTCGACTCTTGATCTGCACACACCAAATGCAGAGTGAATACGAGCGAGGCGATATGGGATTTCTCTATGTCTGCCCTCGACTAAAGACTTTTCTAGTCGACTAGTTCATTTAAGACATTAGTCGACTAATCGCGCGCTTATATTAATAAGCAATGAATCATAATGCGCCTTTAATTGCCAATATAAAATACGTATAGCCTAATCAGCAATCACATGCAACACATAAGGCTTGCCACAGCGCAACGGCAAACAATGATTATGAATGTGTCGTGGGAAAAAAAAACAGATTGAGACGTCTTAACATTTTAATCATTTATTGGTAATGTGTTTTCGGCTGCAGAGATTAAGTCGACGTTTCATACGGATTACATAGTCTAAGAATATTTGTTCATTGAAATGTAAAAATGTCAGGCTTTCTATAAATATTTTTCTCATGTCTGTGAGGCAAGTATAGGCTCGGTTCATTTAAGACCGAATCAACAAAGCGCCATTATTTTTTACAAAAATAAAAGACCCTTCACAGTTTGCATTACTCTTTACTGTATGACCAAAAATGACGGAGTATGTTAAGTTAAACTGATGGCACCGGCGCCAGTATGTCATGCAGTAAGAGCTCTCCACACAAACGCTTCAATATGCGTCTCGGGTATATTTATTATACTTATTTATATTTATCTAGCAGGCTTGTAAAGTGCTCCTACTTGCGTGTTTCAAGTGATAAGCCATTTTTGAGGTCGATAAATGATAAGCGAATGATTGGATTTCCTGCCGTTAAAGATCTGTCTGTTACAGCCTGCGTGATTTGCGACTAATATCTAATTTACTCTGCGACTAAACGACTTATTACAAATGTTGGTCGACTAACGGCGAGTCGACTAGACTTCTCTCTGCTGTTTCTGGTTCTCTCACCTCCTCTTCCTCCAGCAGGTCTCCCTCGTCCTCGTAGTCGTTCATATCCGTGCTCTCGCGCTCCTTCTTCCCGCTGGAGTGCTGTGGGGAAACCTCCTCTGGTTTAGCGCCCTTCACATCTGCGCAGAAATAATCAGTGATTGTGTAAAGTAGGAGCGGTCAATCTTTTCAAAATGTCATATCACGATCTTATAACGATCTAAATCCTTTATATGGATCACGATCTTCCCAATTTTTAGATGTGCTACCGGGAATATCCAGACTGGAACACACAGTATTGCATTAAACCATCAGTTTTCACAATAGTCATTAAACCAAGAGTTAAGGGGTTAGTTCACCTATTGATTTTCTTCTGTGTGGGTGTGTGACGCGAGTTCACGAGAGAGCACCGCGACGCATGCGCGAGAACTGAGATGACGCTCACGATCATTTGATGGGAAAGTGTGAAAGGTGAGCCATTCATTTGGCGGCACTGGTAAGGCACTATTACGTTTTCTCGTTGGTTTCTCATGATTCGGACATCCAGGAAATGCACACTTTAGAACCGTTTTAAACACGGCATTGAGACCCATCAGCGTCATCTTCTCAGTTCTCGCGCATGCGTTCGTGACTCTCGTGAACTCACTCAGAGGCCCACACTAAATCAATAGTTGAATAAAGTCGTTATTTTTGTTTGTTTTTGCGCACAAAAGGTTGAGCCACTGTAGTCACTTGGACTATTTTAACAATGTTTTTACTAACTTTTCTGGGCCGGCAGAATGAAATTGCCTAGAAGCCTATGAAGGAGTGATCCAGCTCTCAGATTTCATCAGAAACATCTTAATCTGTGTTCTGAAGATGAACGAAAGTCTTACGGGGGTTGGAACAACATGGGGGCGAGTAATTACTGACAGAATTTACATTTTTGGGAGAACTAACCCTTTAAACACACTGCATAGGCATCACTGTATAAGCTTAAATATACATTGATTCTTATTAAATCTACTAGTTATTCAGTCAAGAGCAGCGAGTGATTTTGTCTTGGACATTAATGACAGACAGCAGGAGGTATTTCATGAGGCTTTAAGACCAAATGCATGGATCTAATATAATGACATGCATCCGATTTCTTTCCCAACTTAAGACAAAACTGATTGGCTTTACGTAAACACACGCCAAGACGGACTCGGCCAAGTCCGACATATTTTTGTGTATATTTGACCGTTTAGATGCAAGTCTTAAAACCCCAAGTATACTTTTGCCCGTCTGTATTTCTCTCTGTCTCGCAAAAAAAGCTCGTAGGGATCAGTCTCTTTTGCAGTTTAATGCGCTTTTAATAACTCTTTAAAATAAACGACAGTCACGTTACATGATTTGAACTGATTTGGACGTTAAAGAAATAGTTCACTTGAAAATGTAAATTCTGTCATCATTTATTCACCCTCAAGTTGTTTCAATCCTGTATGAGTTTTTTCTTCTGCTGAACACAAAAGATGATATTTTGAATAATAATGTTTATAACCAAACAGTTGAAGGACCCCATTGACTTCCATATTATTTTTGGATGTCAATGGGGTCCATCAACTGTCATATTAAATCGCCAGATGGCCCACCCATATGAAAAGGTGGTCATTTTTGCACCACAAACCAGAATTGTAAATATAAACTTGTGCCATTAGAAGCGAGTATATGTACTGGCCCGTACCTGATTTCTTGCTGTGGTCTCTCTCCATGCGCTCCAGGCTCTCCAGCAGATAATCCACTTTGTGTTTAATCTGAGTCAGTTCCTTCTTAATGGTTTGTAGATCATCAGTTCTCACTGCGCACGCACACACACACACGCTTATTAGCCCAAATGTATACTACTGTTTGGGGTCAGCAAGATTCCTTAAATGTTTTTAAAGAAGCTCCAAAACACAGAGGCTACATATATTAGATCTATAAAACATTAATTTAAAACCACCGTTTTCAATGTGAATATATAGTAAAGTGTAATGTATTCCTGTGATTAAAGAGGGGAGTGTAAAAAAGGGAGAATCCAGCATGGGAAAGCTCTCGCTGTCCTAGTCGTGTAAACGAACGGCCAAAACACACACATTTTTTTATGTTTTTAGTTGAAAACGGTGTTGTGTTTAGCCCGTAAGTTCCTAGAACTAACCGGTGCAAAAGCCCCTAAACTCAAGACCCAGGAAAACACTTTGCTTATATGATACATTTATGTTTTTAGAAAACTAAATTGGGGCAATAGCCTATGGAAACACAAAAATGTTTTCCATACTTATCCAGACATTATATTAAAAATGTAATTGGATAGTCCACTTTATACATTCTACGATCTATAAGTAACTTTGCAACAACGTCAACTGTCATTAGAGTATCAGTATGCCTAATATCTGCTAACACTATTGTGTTGGTCCCCCAACAGATATTCTACTGACTATAAGTAACTTGGCAACTACAAGTCAACTTATTCTCCAAACCCGAACCTTAATATCTAACCCTAACCTAACAGTCTAATGACCGTAATGCTGAGTTCACACTGAACGATTTTAGGCCTGATTTTCACTCGCCGACAGGTTTTGTGTATCGCCGACAAATGCCCTAAATCATAGTCAAATCGCTGCTCGTTCACGCGAGTGACAATCACGCAGTATGAATGATCAAAGACGCGATCTGAGAGAATCGCAGACGCCCGTGAGATATTTGGCTTGTGAAATATCTGGAGCTGTCGGCGATTCACAATCCTGCTGTGCGAATGTGTTCTGACTGAAGACTACATCGGCGAAGACCTACAGCCAATGAGAGAGCGAGATACAGGACAGCGGGGAGTTCGGGGAGGAGTTATAGACCACAATATCAGTATTTTAATAGGTTTATTTACAGTGATATCAAACAGAAACAAAGCACAAACATTTGCTTGACCAGCAGCACATTGCTAAATTATTTATTTACCCCCAACTCTCTTTGCAGAACACACAATCCTTGCTCTCGTCTCCCCAACATTCCCTTCTGCATAAACCGTTTTTTCTTCTTTTCGCTGCAAATCAGCGCACAGGCAATTTGGATCGCAAGCCTTCTTGCAGGCTATCATTTTTAATAATTTCAGTCTCACGCGAGAACTCGCACGCGTGATCTTGCATTATTTCCTTATCACTTCTCGCGTGTGTTTGGTTGTGAAACGTAGTTTGCGGAACAGAGTGGTCGGCTAATCTTTCTTTTGTAAAGTCAGAGTGTGAAACCTCCTGTCGCCGATCCATCGTTCAGTGTGAACACACACAGCAGAAGCTGAGTGTTACCCCAGATAGTCACACAGTGTTGAAAAGAACAGTGACCCGACTACTGACGAAAATCGTGCGGTGTGAACTCGGCATTAGTTGACATGTAGTTGCAAAATTACTTATAGTCAGTGGAACGTCTAAAGTGGACTATCGGAAAAATATATATTATTTTTTTTTCAAAACTGTGTAGGACCCCTGAGGAATAAAGAGTGAGTATAAAGGGAAAGCTCTCACTGGTGCGGGAGGTGCGCTGGCTGCTCTTGGAGGAGAAGCTGCTCTTGGTCCTGCGACTGCCGCCGCTGACGCTCACTCGCGCGCGCTTGGACGGGATCACCGCTCGCGACAGTGGGGGAGGGGGAGGCGGGGGGACACGCGACGGGTACGAGTACATCCTGAAACACACACATGCTCAGAGTAACACACACGCTCCGGGAATCATGCACTCCGTCAAATCCCACTTTAGACAGACATTAAAGGGGTCATCGGATGCAAAATTCATTTTTTTATGGTGTTTGCATATAAATGTAAATCTTAAATGTAAAATCTTATTTTTTAATCCCCAAAAAGCCTAAACACTCAATAATCAAGCTGTTTTGGATTTTCTGAGCAATGTGATAATATGCAGTTGCTCATATCATTTAAAGAGACGCACCGTAACGGGTCGCTGTGAACAGGGCTGTTTTTGAGGAGGGAAAAAACAAAACAAAAAAAGTGTGTTACAAACTTTACATGAAGACCCAAAAGTAACATACAAACTTGTGAAAAATGGGCACTCGATGACCCCTTTAAAAGCCTTTAATGAATAATGAAAAAAGCATTTGATGAGTTTAACCATGCATGAATCTTTCAAGAGCGAGCGCTCACCTGTCATAGTAATCTCTCTGAAAGTCGTAGTCCAGATCAAACGAAGGACTGTGGGGGGAGAAGGCAAAGAATTAACAAAACTTCTACACAAACTATATAACGTTTTAAAATAGAAAAATTATATGAAATGCAAACCTGTACATATCTCCTGCAGAGCGTTTAATAGTCTTTGACCGATGAGGTTTCGGCTCACCAGCCAGATTAATATCTAAAAAAGCAGAAAGATTAAACATTAAACCACAGGACAAGTCGATTTGGATGAAAGCGTCTGCTAAATGAATGAATGTAACCGTAAACATGAGGTGCTCATGCATGTAGACATTTAACATGCATGTAAAACATCTTTCAATGCTACCGGTACGGTTTGGCAGAATGTTTATACTTTTAAAAGTAAGAGGGATCATAGAAATTGCATTTTGTTTTTTTTTACTTATGCTATTGTAAAATGTGCTTCCACCCAAAAAAAAAAAATAGCCATAAAGCCTATTCTTGAGATTTTGCATTAGGCTTTACTTTAAGGAAAATATAATTCGTATTTTTTTTATTTTCAGTGGACATTTGTGTGAGATTTCCCAATGACTGAAATGGGGAAATACTGAAGTCTCGAAAACTACTTGCCAAATTCACATTTAATTGACATATTTCAAATCAGCAACTAAATGTACGCTTTTATGGGACTGTTAATATCAGATTTTGTGTCAGAATGCAAAACTTAATATTCCAAAAATGTTTGCTTTACTTTAAGAAAAGTATAATTCTTATTCTTTTGATTTTCAGTGGGAATTTGTGAGATTTCCCAATGACTGAAATGGGGAAATACTCAAACTGTTGGCCAAATTCACATTTAATTGACATATTTCAAATCAGCAACTAAATGTACGCTTTTATGGGACTGTTAATATCAGATTTAGTTGCTGATTTGAAATATACTTACCGAGCACCTGTCCGACGATCATCCTCCCATCTTCCCCGCCGACCGCCGCTCTGGCGTTCCTCTCATTGGCGTATTGGACGAACGCGAAGCCTTTGTGCACGGAGCAGCCCACAATCTTCCCGTACTTACTGAAGATGGCCTCCACATCAGCCTTGGTCACCAGCATGGTGTTGAGGTTCCCGATGAAGACCCGGGAGTTCAGCGAGCGCGGATCCGTCTTGTTGGTGACGTTACTGGCCATCAGGCTGCTGGTTGTGGGGGAATGTCTGGGTGAAAAGAGAGGAATGGAAGGGGTGTGCAGAAGATTGACAAAGACGGGAAAGAAAAACGAGAAATTAGCTTGTCGATAACAACACTAATGGCCACAGTAGCTGTTTCCATCCAAAGTTGCGAATTTAACCATTTTCAACTAAAAATGTAAAGATTTTTATGCGTTTTGGCCGTTCGTTTACACGACAACGGCGTTTTGTGCGCCTGAAAACGCAAAGTTTTGAAAACGGTCTCCGTGTAAACAACAAAAACGTGAATCTCTTAAAACGATGACGTCATGCACATGCGTATCACGTGTTCAGTCTATAGTGCTTCATCGCCATCTACTGGCCTGGCAGCAGAATACAGCCGTTTTTTACGGATCAGTGTGAATGGGGATCGATTTGACAATGGCGTCGTCTGTACACGGAAAACTCAAAGGAAAAACTTCTCAGTTATGCATCTCGTTGTCGTGTAAGCGTAGCCTAAATTTGGAATATCGCCTAAAACACTTTCCATCCCATGTGTTCATGAGAACAAATTCACCAAACTTATGCAAAGTAACAATAATAAAAAGGAAGTTGCTGCAACCGGGGAAGCCTCATGTCCTCTCTCGAGTTCGGATGCCTGATGTTTGGGAACTCAACCGTCTGAGAGCGTTCTGGGAGGGAATTAAACCAAATCATTTTGACGACAGACTTTAGCGCAGGCATTTCAGAATGATTGAGGGGCCGTTTACACGACACCGTTTTCAACTAAAAATGGAAAACTTTGTGTGTTTTGGCCCTTCATTTACACAACAACGAAGTTTTGGGGCACTGAAAACACAAACTTTAGAAAACTATACCGTAATCATCTCTGTGTAAACTACAAAAACACGAATTTGTGAAAACGGTGACGTCATGCGTATTACGCTTAGTCTATAGGCGCGTAGTGTTTCTTTACTAAATGACATCGCCACATGGCAGCAGAATACAGCGTTTTTAGTCGTTTTCGAGGATCCGTGTGAACGGGGATAGTTTTGACATCGTTTGACAAACACAAAGGAAAAACTACCATTTTTAGTACGTTGTTGTCAAGTAAACATACTCTAAAACAACATTTGAGATGCTGTGTAATGAGATTGGTCTGCTGGTTAGTCCAGTTATCTGATCAAAGTCAGAGTGTTTTGTTGTTTCTCATAATAGTTCATGCGCATGTCTTCTTATCTGATACAAAAGTACATACTTAAAGCCTATTTAAAGATTTTTTTTTTTTATGCAATATCCCAAAATTCTCAAAAATAAGTGGATGGAAACCAGCTAGTGAGATCGGATCAGTTCTGGAGTTAGTGTTCATGTCAACATGAAACGGCATTCGCAACCCATTTTACTTCAATGATAACATGCACTGTCAAATCGCTCAAATAAGACCAGAAACACATTATTATTGAGTAAATGTGGCCATTTTGGTTTCATGTTGACTTTAAATGAATTCTTACAGAACCACATGAAGATTACAGTCCAGATCTATTTGCATTTTCAATTGGTCCATTGTTATTACTACCAGAAAACAAGACATTTGGGATAGGAACAAACATTTCCAAGATGTATGTACAGTTTGTAACAATCAAGATCAAATGTTTAAGCATCATAATTCACATTGGTTTCATAAGTTATATCAACTAGTATGCTTAAAATCAGAGCCACAGCAGCCAAATATGAAGCTTTCCTGTACTATAATGTGCTTAGGTGTACATTTGAAATCAGAAGATTCACATATCAACTAGAAGGGCTTGTATGTTATAGTTTATGCAGTTTGTTGGGCGATGGTGTTCATATCTTCACACACCAGGACTGGGCGAGTAACGTAGATATTTATGGGCTGACTTTAGATATTGCATGCAAACTAAAAAAGCAGAAGTGAAACTAATCATCCAGGTGTTTTATTATCGCTTTGCTTTGTTTATGGGTTTGATGAAGAGTAATATGCATGGAAGTGTCTTTAAAATGTATCTGGTTTTAAGAAGCACTATGTGTGTGGATCATTTTCAATGCTTATGGCACGTTAGAGCGGCAAACTGGTGTTTGGAAATATCTTTGGACGCTTAGACCGCCACATAACGTTCACATTGAGAGATTTAAGAGTGCTGAGGGGGATGTTGGGGGTTGAATAGTCAGAACTCACTCCATTTTGTCTGTAATTCAGGTCGAGTCGTCTGTCTGCCTGATTCTGTTGGAGAGAAGAGGGTTGTTATTGGACACCATTGAGCTGCTGCTCAGCAGTGCATTGTGGGTGAAGGTCGTACTGTGTGGGTGGGTGATGTAACCCACCGCACTTTAAACAGACGTCACACCAATTTTAACACTTTCCCAAGGTCAAACACGCAGTCTAGTGTTCGGCTGCTGCCACCCAGTGGTTGGTGTACAAAACTTGAGGCAAAGAAAATGAAATCCAGACAGATATCCCAAGTGAAACAGAACAGCCATCTCATCTGTGTTATTTAAACCCACTCAATCCCAAACTAAAACCCTTTTAATTTAGAGGAGAAATGTCAAAAGTGTGCTTAGCCACGTGACGAAATGACGCATCAAATCCTGCGCTAATGAAAAAAGAAAAAACCCTTTGAAACAGCCGCCAAAGGAGATTAAAAGATGCCTATCAAGTGATGCCCTCGGCACAGCTTAAGACACACCATTAATCTGCATTACAGACCACTGAACACAAAGAGATGAATATCAGTGTGTCTGTAGGAAATTTCAGTATTATAAAGATGAAAGTTTAAGGCCAAAGAGAGTCAGAGGTCTGTGCAAATGAAAAACTAAAATTCTCCTCAGGCTCCATGATAGATAGTTGGAAAATACACATGAATTTAGGGAAATCTGGACCTGTAATTGGTAATAAGTTGCATATTAACATTACTGTATAAATGTGCCCTTGTGTTTCCTCAAGGAATTTGAGAATGAAGACCATTTCAATGTCTTAATATTAAATTGTCAACAGTAAAATGTAATGAAGACAATATTGTTTTCTCAATGGTGGAAATGTGGGTATTTAAGGATTAATGTCTCAATAGCAAAGCATGACTGTATAAAGCCAAGACTCAAGACCAAATGATAATACAGTAAATACAGTGTTTTCACCCCTGACAAATGAAGATGCAATGGTGTAAATGTGTGCATTTCAGCATGAAAGTTCTTGGGAAATCAATGAATTTAAAATGTGAATTTTAAATATTGTTCTTGAAGCATCTATCATGGCAGCCAACATGCTGAAGACTCATCTTTGCACTTGTATGGGGGCGGTGAAAGACAGAAAATATGTTTTTAAACGACATGAAATGAAGAAAAAGGTAGACGTAAACTTGCAATTGTCCTCTATATAGTACACTACCACAAATTCAAAAGACCTCAGTATCAAATGTTGGGATTCTCTCTAAGTGTTGCTCAGAAAAACAGTGTGTCTTTGGTTTAGTGTTGTGCTAGCTTGTTTGCTTAAGCTAATTCAGACTATGAAAATGTCTCTAATTGAACTAAATAAACAAAAATGCACAGGTCTATACACTATTTATAAAGTATTTTTTAAACTATGGCAGATTTAAAAGGTGACGAAAGCAAGTAAAGGCTACACACAACAAACGGGAGTCTAGTCTGCACACTTTTCAGGAAGATTGGTGCGGAAGTGGAGAATAAAGTAAAACCAACTTACGGATTGACGTGGGTCAAAAAAGCTGCCTCAAAAACTACAAAAAAAGCAAAATGAATAAAATCAGAAATGAACATCTGAGATGTGCCCCTTTTAGATCACTAAAGAAAGGGGAATGTTTTTTTGTTTTGTTTTTTAACCAATTGAGTGCACTGGGCTGACAGACCTGAAGTCTAGCCTACACGATAGGGCTAATCCATCTTCAAGACAAATTTGGTGTAAAATGTGGACTTGATTATGAAAGTGTGACCTTCATGAGTTTAAAGAACATGTGTGTTGTAGTCTATACAAAGACATCATGAGTCTAGACCAGGGTTTCCCAAAGTGTGGGTCACAAGTTCTGTGAAAAATCTAATTTAGTCAAAGATAACACTGAATCAATCCCATGTCATTAAACAACACTGTTTAAAGTTGTAGTGATCCTGTCTTTGCAGTCACATTACAACACTTGTTTCTTGTGATAAAGCAGAGAGAGAAACTGATTCAATTACAATATAAACAATGTAATTCCTCCCTCCACATTCCATAATCAAATCAAATATATAAATAATTGTACAACATATTCTTGAGAGAAATAATAAAACACTATTGAGATAATAAAATAAACCAAATGTAATGAAAGTGGTGGACAGGCTGGTTATTCATACCCAATATCTCAGGGGTGTGTATGATTCGCATGTTTGGGAACCCCTGATCTACACATACATTATTGATAAAAGCAAAACCAGTTTTAGCTGGAGTATGATGCTGATGTGTGCCAAGTGATAAACATGATTTGGTGCACTCTATACTCATATAAGATAGGCCTACTCATTTACCAAAACAAATGACAAATACTTGTATAATCTATATCAAGCACAGAAATAAAACAAATTTATCCACTTTCAAATGTGATATTGCATTGAAGTCTTACACGACAAAGTGTGTGTGTGTGTGTGTGTGTGTGTGTGTGTGTGTGTGTGTGTGTGTGTGTGTTGGGAGGGAGGGAGGACATAAATATAATTTTCATATCAAGACATTCAACAAGAGCTTCTTCATGGGCTGAAATTTTGGATTACACACAGATATGATGTAATATCTAATTGAATAGATCTATGCAGCATGGGGCAGTTGAGCACATGAGCGAAGGCAGAAATACTGATTTTGGCCCACTTCTTGAAACATTTATTAAATAAATAGTAATGCAACCAAGCTCAATTATCATTCTTGATGTACTTTTAATGGAAAGATTGACCGTTTACATGATTTCGCATAGACCTTGGATGCAATGTAAAAAGTGTTCAAATGGTCCATGCTTTGAAATAGATAATTGCATGAGGCAGAAAACGTGTTTTCTCAGTCCATTAAAAGTGCTGAAACAAATCAAAACCTGCAAAAACGGCGCCTGAAAATTCAATCGACACGATTCTGGAACGCAACGACCCTCAAAAATAGGAGCAAAAATAACGCCCAAATAACCGTATTAAAAAGGACACGCTCAGTCCAAATGTCTACAGCTGAATAAAAATAGTCTACTCGTGTTGGGGGGAAACAGTCTGTCATCTTAAAAATGGTCTTAAAACATGATAAATATTCTGAATCCAGGACATGGAGGGAAAAACGACCCCATCTTGAAAACACAACCACCGGTCCATGAGACATTTCCTCCACAATAACTTCAAAAAAACAAATAAACCAGCTGCTCTAGCAGTAGTCCTGCAAAAAATGGGGTGAAAAATAACTCCTACTTTGAAAAATAAAAATAAAATGGTGCGGTCCTCTCAAAGCATATGTTTTTTTTCTCTCTCTTTTTTTCCACTGCTCTACCACGGCATCACAAAATGTACGCCACCAAAGCCAAGCAGAAAATGA
Organism: Leuciscus leuciscus; assembly: GCF_965113295.1. NCBI lineage: Eukaryota > Metazoa > Chordata > Actinopteri > Cypriniformes > Leuciscidae > Leuciscus > Leuciscus leuciscus. The sequence goes on along the minus strand of NC_138726.1, from coordinate 58,494,553 downwards.
CCAGAAAAATGCATTAAAAATAAAAAATAAAAACCACAAAAATTCTCCAAAGATAGTTCAAAGTCAGTCAAAAATAAAAAGTGACAAAAATCTCTCGAATCAAAATACTCACCGGGAGTTTAAGACTAAAAATGATTAAAATTCGGTGCTGTACTGTTTTGTGGATACAGTCCGTACCAGCTCGTTCAGTAGACACCGACCAGACGAGTGCACGAAATGGCGTCGAGCAAATGCGCACTGAACACAAGCCCCGCCCCGCTCTGCATGTCCTCGAATCTCATTGGCTGCTTTTCAACGCGCCGGAGAAACAGATGACACCGATTGGTGGATTTACGCGTCATTCTCTTGTACGCGTTTCTTTTTAAATAAAGAGCACGTCTGATTGGTTGATGCCGGATTTGGTTAGCAAGCAACCTCCCCTCGGAGCAGCACTAATCGCTTTACAAAAGCATTCATCTCATTTATAAATTAAATGGAAAGCTTTCGTACAGTTAGGTCGTTGAATTTGAAATAAAGTTATTCACGAAACAAAAATGTACTATGGTAAACCACATTTCTTACAAAATAGTTATTTGTACGACAATAAAAGGTGGTAAATTGATTGTAAATTAAACACAAGTGAAAGAAATGTTCAGTCAAGTCAAGTCACCTTTATTTATATAGCGCTTTTTACAATACCGATTGTTTCAAAGCAGCTTTACAGTGATAACAGGGGAAAATGTAACAAAAAAATAGTGTCATAGTCCATCTTAAGTAAATTAAGTGTTGGTTCATTTTTGTTGTAAAAAAACATTTATTAATTTAGTCAATCTGTAGCCTATCCACTCTGGAGAAAACAGTGATGCCATCATCCAGCTCAGTTCAGTTCTCATAAATGGTTCAGAAAACACTGTCAGAACTTCGTTATTCATTTAAAATTGTTATAATAAACAATAACTGTAGTAATTATGGTAGGCAATTTGATATTGAATGTCCTGCTGAAAAAAACCAACAACAACAACAACAAAAAAAACACTAAAACCAGCCTAGGCTTGTCTTAACTGGTTTAAGCTGATCGCCAAGGCTGGCTGGCCAAGTATTCAGCTGGTTTTAGCTGGTATCCCATCTTGACCAGCCTGGTCAGCTAAAAAAGCGTCCAAAACCCCTCTAAAGAATAGCCTTGGAGACCAGCTAAAACCAGCCAATCAGCTTAGGCTGGTTTTAGCTGTTTTTCTTTTCTTTTCTTTTCTTTTCTTTTCTTTTCTTTTCTTTTCTTTCAGCAGGGCATGGTTTCAAGCATCTGTAAACCATTAGCACCATGGTTGTTGTAAAATAGTATTAAAAAATACACTTAACAAAAAAGCCAAGATCCTTGCTAATCAAGATATGCTAATCAAGCAATATTAGAAATATAGGCTACTGAATTTATTTGAAATTCACAGGAAATAAGGCAAAAAGAATATGCTTAAAAGTTCATTGTAGGTTACACCACTGTACCGTTAATGTACTAAAACATATAAACAAAGTAGCCTAGTAGCAATGCAAAAAGAAATCACAGAAAAGAGATGTTATTTCAAGTTTTGTTTCCATACTTAAAAAACATATTAGTTGACAAGCTAACGCATCAACGGGTAACACTTTTAAACGAACAAGGATTGGAGATCACCACTTCAGCCTTCGGGAGTGACAACCTGCAACAAACAATTCTTATATGTATTTCAATTTTACTTGAATGCAACCAATGAATTTGGCAACGAATAATACCTCTCTTGTCGGTCGTCTTGCTGCGCTGTCGTGGAAGAGTGAAGTCAAAGCGGAAAGATGATGATTCAGGAGTCTTCAAAACCTCTTCAAGTTTCATCTGCTCCTCATTCTCCTACAGTGAAAAAGTCATAGCTTCATAATTATTCTCTCTCCAAAATATAAATGAAACATCAAATAAAACCATAGAAGGCTATGTTGTGAGAATGTGTAGCTACTTTTAAAGGAGTTTAGGCCCTTATTTGTGAGTTAGAGCCATTACTTACAGATGGGCTTTGCTGGAGTCTGGTTTTGAGTTTAGGTGTGTTTTGGCTGTCCTTCTCCCTCTCTTTCTCCTTCTCTTTCTCCCTCTGTTGAAGAATAGCATTGCGAGTAGTTCTGTACTCCAGAGCGAAGTCACTGACGGTCTTACAAAAGGCCTCTGCGCTCGTTTCTCTCACCATGGAGCGCGAGTAACCGAGGAAGAGCAGGAACGAGTGGAATCTGAGTGCAAGAAGAAAGGAATATAATGGACCTGTAGACTTTGTTTGCATTGTCTGAGTAATTTTGTGGAACGGATTTTAACACTAATCCCTCACTATTGGTAGCTGAAAGCATAATAAATAATATTCAATAAATTAACTCTTTCCCCCCCAGCGTTTTTTTTTTTTTTTTTTTTTTGTTGCCAGCAACTGTATGAATTCCTGAACATGCAATATGTCAAAAGAAAGAACTCTGCTTTAAAAAAAAAAAAAAAATTTTTAAATCTGTTTTATTCTAGCTTCATGCATTATTTTGAATGTGGGTAACACTTGAATGTGGGAAAGTTTCATAAAAAAAGCAACATTCTAAGCAAAAAGCTGAGAAAATCACGTTTTTGTCAAACACTACATCTGGATCAAACTCAGAACGATGATCAAAACATATGGAGTAGATCGAAGATTAGGTAGTTTTGATTCATATGCTGTTTAATGTTGATGATCCCGTTATTTTACATATGATAACATACCACTTGTTTCTGCATCTTCTTGTTTTGATCAGGAGATTCAGTAATCTTTCAGAAGATGTGTCATAGCACCCCCAACCATATAGCAGTGAAAACACGGAATGCTAATGCTAATGCTACCGCTAACCCGGACGTCGAGGTCATTTCCGTGATTTGGGAAAAGCCTGTAAAAGTCCTGGCAGAAAGCGATGCATAAGGATGTAGTGTAACGACGCCCAGTTCCAGGAATGCACTAATATTTTGTTGGTAGTACCAGTTTGCAACAATTATTAGTTAACACTAAGTTGTCAACACTTCGGAAAAAATAATAATGTGTCGTTACACTACATCCTTATGCATCGCTTTCTGCCAGGACTTTTACGTGCTTTTCCCAAACCCCTGAAGTGACGTCGACGTCCGGGTTAGCGGTAGCATGAACCATCAGGCAAGTGTTATTTAAATAAACTCCTGATGTACTACAAACTTTCCAATGTCTCGTTTTATGAGTACAGAACCTATTTGTTCTACTGTAGAAGTTCGGTGCCATTCTGGGCATTATTAGTGGGGTAATTTACGAGATACAACCTTGGATCCATTAGCGCCTGCACTAAGCCATTCAGCTGATATCTCTAAATAAGCTCTAACTTTAATAATAATGTTCACCCAAGGGAGAAAAGGCTTCTGGGGGGTTTTTGGCTCGAGGTCATGGTGCAAAGGACCCTAGGTTGATTTTACTCCGAACCATCCTTTTAAGCCTATTACAAGTCAAGAGGTTTGACAAACTGGATTGAATTAATGTTTCATAAGGTTCACTTAAATGCTTGAAATTTGTTTTGTAGACATAAATCTCGCATTGCGCGGAGCGATAGTGCATTCGTACGGATGCGTCGAGGTTATATTGGGAAATAGTAATGATGAATACATGAAATCGATTGGCTGGGAACATTACATTTGAATAAACCAATCCGAATGCGAATAGAGTTTCATGGCTGAACTATTCATTTGTAGAAAGCAAATGGTTTTACCTGTTGATGACTCTGCGGTGAACTGCTCGTAGCACCTTCAACCTCTCCTCACAGTCTTTCAGAAACTGGCGGAGCCGAAGATGGAGCACTGCCTCTTCTCCACCTTCCTCTTTTCTTCCTCCTCCTTTCTTCTTCTTTCCATCCTTCTCGAGAAGTCTTAGTTGATCCCAGGATGCTTTACAAAGGGATTCAAGCTGGGAGAGATTCAGTTGCACTTGTGTGTAGTCACACTGGAGTGCAGTTGTTTATGAGAGACAGGAAAAGAGGGAGAAAATGAGTCAAGAGTCAAGTCCAAATTTATTCTTATAAATGGCACCAAATGGTAGCATCTAAAGTGAAAAGAGAAGAGGGCCTTAAATGGACCCTTGGGGCACACCGCATAATTGGGGAACCAACGAAGAAGAAAACTTCGCAAGTTTCCTTCCCAAGAGAAGGAAATATGGTCACTACATGTCCAGAACAAATAACAGGCTTCAAATTAACTGGATATCATTAGGCTGAAGTAGGATAACTTACAAAACGAGTATGCATGTTTACTTAGTCAAAACTTTTGACACAACAAAAGCATTATGCAGCCTTAGCCTAATGATTGAGAAGCACACGTGTTTCCCACAATGCAATGCACTGAACATGACTTTCCCTTTCCAATGAACGAGGTCATATCTGTTTTTATCATCTTCCTGGGTTATTATTTGCTTAGACTGCCAACATTAAAGAAATGCACAATATTCTTAGTACAAAACACATTCACATACCTTGCTGGCTTTTGTGACAGCAGTGATGTCGGAGTAGAGATCAGAGGATTGTGGGTAAAGCTGGAGCAATAACACACACACGTGATGAAGAAGAGGCTGCCGGCCGTGTGTGTCTCTCACCTGAGAGAGTTTGCCCAGGTAACTCAACTCAAACCCCCTCGCCTATACAAAACAGAAAACACACACCTTCATGCAATGTGCAGGATACAGGTAATCAGGCACACACATCTTTATGCAGGCATTCTCACCTTACAGCCGTTCAGAAAGTTGCCGATGGCCAGAACAGTTGCAAGTATACAGCGAAACGTCTGATTAGCCGCTAGCTGCTCCATGGCAAGCTTCAGATGGAAGAGCGGCTCTGCGATCTCCTGTTTACACACACATACTGTGAGCACAAATCACAGACAACAGACATCACAACAGTTCAAAGCTCTTTAGTTCATGCTTTTTATTCACATCAGTTCAAACAATAATAAATAATCCCATAGCCAAAGAACATTTTGCAAACATTCCCATTAAATTATAAAAATGTTATTCCTGGATGATTCCTGAATGTTCCCTGAACAATCAAAACGTCCGCTTTTTGTAAATGTTTATTTATTTATTTTATTCTTGGTTATGAATGTTGATGGGCTCCATTGACTTCCAAAAACAGTATGGAAGTTCACAATGGTGTACATCAACTGTTTGGTTTCTGACATTCTTCAAAATATCTTCTTTTGTGTTCAACAGAAGAAATAAGTTTTAACAGGTTTGGAACAACATGAGGGTGAGTAAATGATGACAGATTTATTTTATTTTTGGTGTGAACTATCCATTTAAATAACAACCCAAAAGTTTTCCAAAATGTCACAGGGAAAATGATAGACTCATATTCTCCAATCATGCAGTTACGGATTCTTTGACTTGTGCATGAGATGATCACAGTTTTATAAGAGTTTGTGATATATTATCTCGTCCCCTTCTCGCTCTGTTTGGATGTGCTTAAATCTATAGCAAGGTCACGCTCCTGTCACTAGTGATGTAGTACTCGAGTCCGGTCTCGAGACTCGGTCTCGACCCTTCAAAGACTCGGTCTTGACTCGGTCTCGACCCTTCAAAGACTCGGTCTTGACTCGGACTCGGCATATGCGGTCTCGTCCCCATCACTAACTTAGTCCACTAGAATACATACCACTAGAAAATTTGAATTTGCTCTGCATGTCCTAACTATGATTAAAAAAGTCAGGGTGGGCTTAACATGTTGATGACAGAGAAGCACTGTTGAAGCAGTTTAGAAAAATAGGCAGAAGATGATGCATGTGGTAGGGATTTTTTTAATGATAGTAAAAGCATAGTCCATATTAAGACGTTAAGCCTGCTCCTCTAAACAATTCCCAATCTAGCTTAGTCTGTAGGCCTAACTTTTGATTATTAACTGGGGTGATATTAAATCATGAATATGAAAACTGACATGTTTTTATGGTCTTGGTCTCGACTCCTAAAGACTTGGTCTCGACTCGGACTTGCTTCGTCAAAGACTCGGTCTTGACTCGGACTCGACTGTATTTGAAAACCAATGGACTCGGTCTCGACTCGGTCTCGACCCTTCAAAGACTCGGTCTTGACTCGGACTCGGCATAGGTGGTCTCGTCCCCATCACTACCTGTCACACATGCACACTTCAATGAGCCACACAACACAACGCATGTTAATGTGTTTACACGGCAGGCCAAATCGTGGTAAGGGGCAAAAATATGTCGATTGGTTAATGCTTAAAGACCCCCTGTGGTGAAAATCCAGTTTTTAATGTTGTTTATGTGTCTATGTGGTGTTTTTAATATGCTTTAAGACAAACCATGTGTAAATTCATAAGTCGACAGCATTTCTGAGTATTTTCTTCCTAAAACTGCAGTGAACCAAAGACAGTCTCAAAAACACACTTTGAAATCGCTGGTGTTTCTGACGACACAAACTACCTTGTAACCGTGTGATCGTCAACCAGTGGATCTCTGATCTGAGTGAGTGAGTGGGGGCGGGGCTCATTTGCATATTCATAGAACCGTGTATACTTAATGAGGCAAGGGTGTCGAGTTACATTCAAGATATTTTAAGGCATGAAGACATTTTTTCAAGTGAAAATTTGCTCAAAACTTTTGCGATTTTTTTCTAAATGTCGACAAAAAACTATTGTGAAATGACGGCGTTTCCATTAACCGATGTTATACGACTAAACGTCTTTTTTTCCTCTCGCGATAAGTCATTTAAAAAATCATGGCGACAGATGTTGGTAGGTTTACGTATATCCCAGCCACTGCACTGGCCACCATTATCATTAATCGAAGGAGACGCATGTGTGTTATCCAAGCACTAATGGTAAGGAAAGACCCTATACTTGTGAACTGGATATATGGATGGTAACTATACTGGATGTATGAGGTGTTTTATGGGTGTTTCTCCCTCATATCTGCTTCCAGGTCTTGATTGTGGCATTTCTTTGAGGTTTAGAATCCAGTATTCCTGTAATTCTTTTGTCTTATATGAATTTAATAAAGAACTCTGTCTCGTATTCTGTCCAAACACACCGCCTCATCTACGTCAGCTGACCTGTAAATGCGCAAAAACTGTTTCCATTGCAGTTTTGTGAAATATTTCTTTTTCGAATTGCCTGAAAAACCACCTCATGCGAGCGGAAAAACTTTTTTGCGAAATTGACATGTTTCCATTGGGCGTATTTTCAATTCGCAATTTCAATTTGTGCAATTTGAAGGGTAATGGATAGTCTAGTCTCTCACTCTCTCCATGCTGTCGTGGTCCAGAGCGAAGGCCCAGATCTGCAGTCTGGCGCTCAGATGAGGAACGGTCCCCAGGGTCAGGAGACACTGCTCTGCGGGGCCGAGAGACGAGCCCGGGGCCCGAGCCTGAGCCTCTGCGATCACGTTCAGCTCGTCTTCAGTGGGAACCAGCATCTGCAACCTCTGAACCAATTCAATTCACATTTATTTGTATAGCGCTTTTCACAATACACATCGTTTCAAAGCAAATGCATGTGTCTACATTACAATCATCATATCTATGGTGAATCTTCCAAAATGAGACCATATTAAAGGGCAAAGAGACTGAATGTTGATGTCATGACTAAGGGAGCTCACCTGGATGTCTTCTCTGTCTAGTACCGTGTTGTCCATGCTGAATATGGCAGGAGGGAGAAGGTGAGCCGGTGGGAGTCCGCTCAGCGCTATAGTGATGATGTTACTGCGCTTCACACTCAAAACACACACACACGGCTGCTTCTGCTGCGCAAACCAACAGACAGAGAGAGATGTGGAGCAGAAACACTGAAAAGCTCGATACGTAGAGGCTTGAGGCTGGAATGCACTACGATTATTGACTGATTTGCAGTCGGGATGAGATGAAGCTGTAGTTGCCATGCCAGCTAGAGTTGACAGATTTCACAGAAAATCAACTCTGTTTTTTTAGCCTCAGACTTTGATTCCATGGAGTCGGAGGAGATCAAACATGTTTGATGTTTTGAACCGACTTTAGAACACGTGTTGTTTACATTTGTCACACGTCTCCTAGCAACAAGCTGCACGGTTGTTGTTTTCGGAACAACTTGAAACGTCTGTTCTGCGTTTAGTGCGGCGTTTTCAACATTTTAGATGCCGGAATATGATCGTTCTGGTACGAAGGCCCCCCCCCCCCCCCCGCTTTAACATTCAAAAGCCAGCTATATATTTTCATGTAAAAAGACCAGATTTGTACCTTGAAAATTAATATTATAAATATGCTTTGAATTTTATTTGGAAAATATTTAATTTCTACTATATTGCATTATAAAAAAGAAGAAGAATTCTACTCACTATTTTACCGTTTTGTACATGTATTATTATTTATTTTTTTAATCAATGTTTAATTTATTTATTTAGCTAATTTAATCTTTATTTTTCATTATTTGTTTATTTTTACATTTTTTACACTGTTTTTCTTAACTTTTTTCTTCTCACGGGCCCCCAATACTCTTAAAAATAAACCTTCCAAAAAGCAGGTTTTCACAGCAATTTTTTTTTATTCCAAAAGAACCTTTCATTGAAAAGTTCTTAAAATAACTATATTTTCCCCCTTAGTTAAAATATCTAAAGAACCATTTTGTGGAATGGAAAAGATTCTATGGATTGTAAAGGTTCTTCACTGAGCCAATAAAGAACCTTGGGGTTTTAAAATCTGTCCCGTTAAGAAGTCGTGTAGTGAATTCCAGCCTTTACTGAAAGATTTATTTTAGATGTATATGTGAACATCATAGTCTTACCCGCCGTCGCTCCATCAGACAGCAGAGCGCGCTGTTGCTGCTGCTGCTCTTGCTCTCAAACAGGTATTCCAGTCGATTGGTGTCAAGATGAACCGGTTCCAGACCGGCCCAGATGGACTGGGGCCCGAAGCGGCCCACTCTCGGCAGTGGCTGCAGACTCACCAGCGCCCTCCAGTGGAGCCTCAGCGTACGAGCGCCTGGCGGACCCGGCGACCCGCTGGATACAGGAGGAGGAGCTGAGGGGGGAGGGGGTGGAGCCAAAGGGGGAGGGGGCGGGGGCACCAGGGAGGCTGCAATCTGATTGGCCGAAATGCGGGAGGAGTCTTCATCAATGCTGTCCAGCTCAAGATCCTCGTCATCCCAGAGGTCGGAGAAGTCGAGGGCGTTGAGGCGGAGCAGGGGGGCGTGGCTTATGAGGGATTCGAAAGATTCGGCTTGTTTCATTGGGTCTTCGTTAGGGATTTTTTTTTTTTTTTACTTGAGGAAAGTCAATGAATGTTGTGCAAAATGATGGATAGGAGGTGAATCTTCTCCAAATCAATGACCAAATATCAGCTCAGTATCGCTACTTCAGAGGGACGGTTTACCTTGATCAGTGTCCGATGATCCAATGATCCTCCAACGTTACAAGATTTGCCTTGTACAATTTCACTGGGTCTTCGTTGGTGATTTATATAAAAAAAACTTAAAGTAAATGAATGTTGTGCAAAATGATGCCTAGGTGGTGAACGTTATGTGAGAACTCTCATGAAGGGGTTTCGAGTGCGCTTGTGCAAAATAAGAATGAAGAAATGAAATGAAATGAAAATGAATGAACCTGGCTCTGCTTCTTCTCCAAATCAACACAATGACCAAATATCAGCTCAATGCAGCTCAGAGGAAAGCTTTACCTTGATCAGTGTCGGTATAGTTGCACCCAGCTTTGCAAATGATCCTCCAACGTTACAAGATTTGCCTTGAACCAATAATAAAGAAACATACTCCCATGTTCTTCAAAGTAAAAAAAAAAAAGGCTAGTAAAGATAATCCATTCATAAAACAACAGCTCCTCCGTCAACACTGGGTTTGAGCTTGATGTGTCTGATGGGTCAAATGAGAAAGTCTTGCAGATCATGTGATGTGTATTTCAGAAGGCCCAGTGAATCCATCCGTTGACCGTCAAGCATCTATAGGATCCTTTTTAGCACGTTCTCCACGCCGTCGTCTTCATTTAAGCGCTCTGTTGAGCATGTGTGTGTCTGTGTGTGTGAGAGAGACGTGAAACTCCGTCTGTGTCCCAGACATTATGAGGGGTCGTTTACACGGTGTTTATTTGAGTTGCGCCCTTTCCCTTAATTTCCTTATCTCTCCAGCATCTCCTGTTTATATCACAGCTTCACTATCTCTCCGTCTCCACCCTTTCGCTCTCCTTCCCTCTCTCTCAGGCTCTCCATGCTGAGACTCAGACTGCATATGGATTTTGGGTCAATAATCACTATAACTGTTGCTGATTCTTGATTGGTTTGGGATCCGAACAACTGTCTAATTCTAAGTATATTGCATTATATATAATTAGAAAATGTCTTTAGGTTGCTTTCTGTCTGCAAGAACATGAACTAAAAGAGTTGAAGAACTCAGTTCAAGTTGCCTAAGAAGCAAAGTGTGTGTGTGTGTGTGTGTGTGTGTGTGTGTGTGTGTGTGTGTGTGTGTGTGTGTGTGTGTGTGTGTGTGTGTGTGTGTGTGTGTGTGTGTGTGTGTGTGTGTGTGTGTGTGTGTGTGTGTGTGTGTGTGAGAAAATCACGCAGTGGATTTTTCCAGTTCAGCTCCTATAAACATGCCATTAGTTTTTCTGTTTTCCTGTCATTCTGCAGATAAAATGGCTCTTTAAATATATATATATATGGTTCAAGGACTCTTAACAACCCTTAGGTTTGAAATAGAGAGTTTTTATCAGTTCTAAAACATTAGTAGCACAGATATAGAGACAAAAATTATGTGGCTGAATTTATTTTTTCTACAGCATTTATTTTTTCACTTATTATTTTTCTAGTAATGAACATTTATAGGCCTAATAGTATATGAATAGCTTGATCTGAATGGCACAATACAGAATCTGCTGGTTTCTGAAGTGAACACTGTTCAGAATAACGGCGTCTCATGTGGCTCAGTCTCCAGAAGCTGTTGATGTTTGTTTGGGAACTCGGGGGAAGTCATTGGCATCACAGGACCGAATGTTGTCTATAATTATGTTTAATGATGTTTAATTATCGGAGCTTTGAGAGGGCAATCCCAGACTCCGGTCCACAGGGAACGACCTCTGATTAGAATCAGTGAAACGTTATTCATATTCGTTCTCTTTATGATGTGAAAGAGACGTATGAGTCAGAGAGCCTTCAATAAAGCTATTCAACTGCTAGACTTTAATAGCTAAATTAAATGTCTCTCAGTTTTTTTTTCTCTCTTTCTCTATTTCTTTCCTTTTTTTCTTTTTTTTTTCTTTTGGTCCTTTTAAAAAGCTCCTAAACAAATCTTTTCATTTTGTGCATTAGAATCCTGTTGATTCTAAAGGATTCTTGGTTGAGCTCATCTAGCATAAGAAACAAATGACAAGGTAACACTTTACAATAAGATTCATTAGTTAACATTAGTTCATGTATTAACTAACATGAACTAACAATGAGCAATACATGTATTTATTCATCTTTCTTAATATTAGTTAATAAAAATACAGCTGTTCATTGTTTGTGAATGTTAGTTCACAAATACAACCTTTGATTTTAATAACGTATTAGTAAATGTTGAAATTAATATTAACTAAGATTAATAAAATGCTGAAGAAGTATTGCTCAATCTTAGTTCATGTTAACTAATGAACCTTATTGTAAAGTGTTACCAATTATAATATAAATGTCATAGTATTCCTTTAGAATTCATATTTATGTTTTAATGTGGTTTAAAATAGCCTATTATGTTTTAATGTCCAACTATTTGAAAATGTACCTTATTATCTCATTAAAATCTCTGATCTTTGTACTTCCAGTGATGGTGCTGTATTTGCTGTGATCGTCACGACGACATTTCATTGGCTCTTCGTAACGCCATACGTCATCTCTCAACGCCGGGAGCGCGCACGCTCCTTTTGCCCTGCTCCGGAATGTTATTTATGGCAGGCGCGTTCCCGCGGACCGCACCGTTATTATTCGACGAGCGACTGACACCGAAACTACAATGTCAAACATTTTCGGGACTCTGAGCGCTTCCGTGTTCACGCGCGCCGGGAATAAGGACCCATCCTGATTAGTTATATTACACGCGCAAAATCTCCCAGCGATCAAATGGTATTTCTGGACGCAAAAGATTGAGAGGATGTGTCATCTTTCAGATAAGGTAAGTGGCGAGCGAGCGCTTTACGAACTTCACACCGCAGTGTTATTTTCTGTTGCGCTGATAACGAACATTTTAACGCGATTGTTAAATTATCGCGCGTTTGTTTCATATGAAACTCGCAGTTTTTTGTTTGTTTCTTGTGTTTATAATGACTTTAAATGATTGACGTCAACCTCGATCTACGTGTGTTACAGCTACGAAGCGTATAATGTTATTTAAAGTGTTCGCGAGAGACGATACGAAGAAAACGCGTTCAAAAAAACTGCGCGAACAAACGAAATATGTGCGCCTGTATTTATTACGTAATGAGCGCGCGGGACAGATGCGCGTGGGATTGAGCTGCAGTTCATCTAGGCTTTCTTAAAAGCGCAGTTCCTTGGGAAAATGATTAGAAGAGAAAGAAAACTGTATGTATATAAGTTTATGCATTTCGTAACATGATCTAAACCACGCCGGTTTCAGTTTCAGACAGCTGCATGATAGACTGATGGTGCAACCACTTCAAAACACTTGTCACGCGCATCACTGTCACTGCTGACATCATGCAATAATGTCTCTATAGAAACATTGAAATGTATTAAAATGATCACGAACTGCATAGTCCAAAATTAACCTACTATGATGACACTAAGATGAAAATGTTAAATGCATGGGTAACACTTTACAATAAGGTTCTTTAGTTTATTTACTAACATGAACTAACAAAGATCAATTTGTTACAGTATTTATTAATCTTTGTTAATGTTAGTTAATACAAATCCAGCTGTTCATTGTTTGTTCATGTTTGTTCATGTTTGTAACAAATACAACCTTTGATTTTAATAAATAGTATTAGTAAATGTTGAAATTAATATTAACTAAGGTTAATAAACTCTGTAGAAGTATTGCTCAATCTTAGTTCACGTTAAAGGTATAGCGGAGGATGTTTTACTTCCTGGTGGGTAGTCTAAACTATTGGTCCTCCTAATTGTCAATCATTCTGGTGAATCAATCAAACTTTTCAAAAAGTGGAGAGGGCGGGTCTTATCTAAAATTTGGAAAGATCCTCCGCTATACCTTTAACTAATGTAGCTAACTAATGTTAAATAATGAACCATATTGTAAAGTGTTACCAATTCATTTTATAATGCCAACAGATTCATGTGGTATGATGAATATCTCCTCTTTTTTCAAAGTCCTAATATGTGTGATTATTTTAGTAGTGATCGTTTGCATTCGGCCTGCTGATGCACTGGTGATGCATGTGTGAGTTTCAGTGGAAGTGGCTCTGTCTTTATTTATCCCTCGCTCGCCCGGTGTAGGTGGAAGTGTGAGAGAGAGAGAGAGTGAGTCAGGAAGAGATGATGGAGGTAATCAGAAGAAAAGACTCGAACGGCCTCTTCTCAGACAACTCCGACAACGACTGTGAGGTATGAACGTCTGTGTGTGTGTGTGTGTGTGTGTGTGTGTGTGTGTGTGTGTGTGTGTGTGTGTGTGTGTGTCAGAGATGATCTGTGAGTGTCATAATGTGAAACACACATGTTGATGGTCTCTCTGCAGAACATGGGGGCGTGTGGACAGAGTACAGGTGTGTGTCTGTGTGAAAATACACCCTTCTGCGATCAGCACACACAGGAGGTGAGAGTCTATCGATGGCTGTTGTCATACTGTGTATATATATATATTGTAGAGAGAGAGAAAGAGAGAGAGAGAGAGAGAGAGAGAGAGAGAGAGAGAGAGAGAGAGAGAGAGAGAGAGAGAGAGAGAGAGAGTAAGGTCATTTATTGTGTTACAGAAGATTCTATTTCAAATAAATGCTGTTCTTTTGAACGTTATATCTATCAAAGAATCATGGATATACTGTATTTACAAATATATTAAGCAGCACAGCTGATTTTAACATCGATAATAATCATAAATGTTTCTTGATCATCAAATCATCATATTATCCTGATTTCTGAAGGATCATGTGACTCTGAAGACTGGAGTAATGATGCTGAAAATTCAGCTTTGATCACAGGAATAAATTACACTTTACTATATATTCACATAAAACAACTGTTTTATATTGTAATATTTCACAATATTATTGTATTTTTGATTAAATGAACACACAAACACACACACACACACACACACACACACACACACACACACACACACACACACAGTGCTAAAAAAATGTAACTTCAATTTATATAATATATTTATTTATAATATTACATTTATTAAAACAGGCTTACATAATATAAATCTATACATTTTCTGTCCAGGCAATGTTATATAACAAAGAGAGATAAGCTTCTATTCTTCTTTTAAATTTCCAGAGACTACATGAGCTAAATTTGAGCTAAATAATGACATTATTATCTTTAAGAGTCCAGTTTATCACGGTGAAGCTCATTGACTATTGATTATTGAATAAAGCACTACAGACATCAGTGACCTGACTTGATATGAAGACCCACAGAAAGCACATGACTTCAAAATACATTGAAATGTCTCACAAAATAATCAGAGCTTCCAAACTCACTGGAGGGTCTGACTGTAATATTCAGAAGTGCCACAGGAATAATCATATCATAATGTCTCAGAAAGCAGCCAGTAACTGCAAAAGGACCTTAAATTACCTGTTTAATTCATTTAATTACTTTATCTTAAGTTACAAGTGAAAATGCCACATTTGCAGCCTCACTGAGCAACGGTGAAAACCGACCCTTTACAGAGAGAAGCTTCACACACTTGCATGCATGGTTTTGAAATAATTAAAAAAATATTAACAATGTAAATCTATGGGATTTTTTTCAGCCATTTTATCAACCACCATTTTATCATCTGTTAAGTAAAAGTGAATGATGTAAAAAGGGTTGTGGTGTCTCGTCTCTCACCAGGACTCCCGTGTGAAGTGTGTCCAGTGCGGGAAGAACAGACCCATGATCACCAGATACTCCGAGGGTTACGGCACAGAGGTGAGCATCTGCACCAAAGACTGTAAAAAAATATGAATTATAATAATAGTGTCCGTGACGTCACCCGTTTTCGAAGTCCAAAGTGGGCGGAGCCGGCCGTCGCCAGTTTATCACTCATGGATAATAAACGAAAATGGGCAAAGAGGCGGATTAGCTGAGGTGACGTGACGCTAACAGACAGCAGACAAACGGCTAGTAGTGACATCAGCGGCAATCCACCTGTCACTCAAGTGGCCACGCCCTTAATTATGCAGAACTTCCGTCCTTCCCTCTGGTTTTACTTTTTTTTTTAAAAATTGAGTGTTCATCAGAGGGGTCCAAGACCCCAGGACTTTTGTCGCACTTTAACCATGAACATTTACACACAATTTTTTTTTTTATGGATTCGAGGAGTTTAAAAAGTAACAAATCCTTCCCTCACGGGTCAATTTGACCCCTCTAGGAATGAATAGAATGCGAGGAATGCTTCAGTACACATAGAAAAAACTAAAAATGCTCAAAATTCAAACCAAAAATGCTAAAACTTTTCAACAAAAAATATTTTATAATGTCTACATGTGTATCTGAATGCACACTGAAGAAAAACTGACTTTAGGACCCAGCGGAACTGCTCATTTGCTCCATATAGAGATATAAGGCCATCAAGAGTTATATATTTTTTTTTTCCACAAGAGGTCGGCAAAGACACCCAATGTAAGATATTTTGAGCTGAATTAAGTTAGTTGAGTTCATTTGAATTTCAGTTGAATGAATGTGAGAATGTGCTTAAATTACTATTTCTTTAAATCTAGTCATTTTGACCCGCGAGGGAAAGATTTGTTACAAAGTGCGAGGGAAGGATGAGGGTTAAGGCTTAATACAATTATAAAATACAGTTTTATACACTTAATACAGTTATAAAAAACATTCACCAGTTGTCATGATGGGCAAAATTAGCTATATAGACCAAAACCACTTTTTGCACCAGACTGTAAACATGTTTCTTTCTGCTGTAAAGTTGGGCATTTTAACATGTGGGTCTATGGGACTGACTCTCTCCTGCAGCCTGTCTCTAGTGTTGGGCCGTCACTTCAGTGTTGGGTTCAAGAGAGAGACGGAAGGTTGTCGCTTGGTTTGGACGTCTCTGAATGTATGAGTGCAAGTGTGTGTGTTTCAGTGTGTGACTCGTGTTTCAGGAGGAGTGTGTCCAGTCTCATCCTCAGGGAGACAGTGATGCAGACGCAGACATCGAGGACACGGACAGCAGGTGTGTGACACACACACACACACACACACGTGCTGAACTGCATCCACTTCTACGACTCTTTCTCTGCATTGTGATTGGTTCAGGCTCCAGATTGTGGGTTCCCTCCAGCGAATCAGCTCCCGGAAGAGGAAGCGTCAGCGAATCACGCGACAGGACACGACGGAGAGCGAAGACGACGGTGGGCGGAGCCACAGGACTCACCGCTGGAGTCTCCGACTCAGCCCTCATCGCTCACACAACAGGACCATACTGGAGGTCAAATATATGTCTTAATTATTCTGTATCTGGTCTGAAATTACGGTAACACTTTACAATAAGGTTCATTAGTTAACATTAGTTAATGTATTAACTAACATGAACTAAACATTTGTTACAGTATTTATTAAAGGGGTGGTATAATGCTCTTTTTTTACAATATGTAAAATAAGTCTCTGATGTCCCCAGAGTGTGTATGTGAAGTTTTAGCTCAAAACACCTGATCATTTTTTACAGCATGTTAAAATTGTCCCTTTTTTAAGGGTCAGTAAAAACACGTTGTTTCGTGTGTGTCCCTTTAAATGCAAATGAGCTGCTTCTCCCGGCACAGAAGGCGGTGCTTCAAGTGTGTGTGTGTGTGTGTGTGTGTGTGTGTGTGTGTTAGCAGCTCTGATTACCTCACGCAGACAAGCACTAAAATGTCAGAATGTGGTGTAGTCCCTACCAGCCGTTTGTTGTAGTCCTTAAAAAATGATTTCTTTAAAAGAAAATATTTGTAAGTGTTGAAATTAATATGAACTAAGATTAAGTAATGCTGAAGAAGTATTGTTCATTCGTAGTTCAAGTTAACTAAGGTAGTTAAAGGTATAGCGGAGGATGTTTTACTTCCTGGTGGGTAGTCTAAACTATTGGTCCTCCTAATTGTCAATCATTCTGGTGAATCAATCAAACTTTTCAAAAAGTGGAGAGGGCGGGTCTTATCTAAAATTTGGAAAGATCCTCCGCTATACCTTTAACTAATGAACCTTATTGTAAAGTGTTACCGAAATTACTTTTGTAATTTGTAATTTTTAATTGTGTAATTGTGTTCGAGAAGTACAATATATTAAATAATACAACCTAGTTAATGAAATAATAAAAGCACTGATTGTTTTTTTTTTACCATGTAAACTAAAAAAATATATATTTATTTATGTACTGTTTTAATATGCATAGACAAAAATATGCATATTAGTGAATAATAAATTATATGTATATATATATATATATATATATGGTATCAATATATTATTATAGTTTATTATATTTATTTACATTTTCAGTTTTATATTTTTATTGACATTTTTAATTTTATATTTTCTGTTTTCTTTTTAATTTTATTAAATTAAATAAAAAAAAATATGTTTTAATGTCTCAAATATATTTTTAAAATATAAAACTAATAAAAATAAAAATTGATAAAATAAATGTTATCTGTGTTTTAAATATAGTTTTCATTATTTATTTATGTATTTTTTTTTTCTTCCAAATTTAGGAATTCAAGTTAAACTAAAATGTTGCCTTGGGAACTAGATGACATTTATTTTAATATATGAACTAATGCCACAAGTAAAACAATTTTATATTACATTTACATTTATTCATTTAGCAGACGCTTTTATCCAAAGCAACGTACAAATGAGAACAATAGAAGCAGTTAAACTAACTATAGGACAACAATATGCAAGTGATGTGACCCTTCTCAGTTTAATCTTAAAATAAATATAATTTTTTTTTATATTTTTTTTTAATAAATTGAATTATTTTTAAAAAATAAGTCAAATCTGTGTATAATAAGTCAAACTCTTTAGTACAATACAAATAAATGTGTTAAAATAAATAAATAAATAAAATAAATATAATTTTATATATGTAAAACATCACATATGGACTAATATTAATGAAGTAAATGACTATTTGAACCGGTGTTTTGAAGCAACCCGATTGACTGTAGGTTCCTCTTGATCGTATCTCTCTGTCCCGCAGGAGAGTGTGTCTCAGGTTCGTCCGCTGGTCATCTGTCGCTGTGCCGCGCGAGACATTCAATCCGTGACGGATGACAAACCCGTCGGGGGAAAATGGCTCCTCACAGCGTTCCCCGTCCCACTGTCCTCGCCTGTGTCCTGCTATCTACTCATCGTTCCTCTGTCCGTATCTATTATCATCATTCTCATGTCATTCCTCTTACTGCTCACAGATACCTGACATCGCCTTATAACATCACTGTATAATCCTCCTCACTGTATGAATCATGCATTTCTCTCTAGATTTGTTCTCATGTACAGTAATATTAGATCATGCACTTTTAATCAAGACATTTCATTTTAAACTCTTTTGTACAGTTTTATCTATGGAAGACCATTTCTGCCACGTAACAAAACAAAATGCTTTGGTATAATTATGAGATAAAAAGTCAGAATCATGACATACAAAGTCATAATTATGAGATAAAAAGTCATAATTATGACAAAAAAGTAAGTATGAAAAACTAAGTTTCAATTATTAAACAGAAAATTATTTCATAATTATGAGATAAAACGTCAAAATGATGGCATACTTATTCATAATTATGGCATATAAAGTCAAAACAATTGACATACAAAGTCATAATTATGGCATAAAAGTTATAATTATGACAAAAAAGTCAATTATTAGATAAAAAGTCAAAATTAGGACATACTAAGTTATATTTATGAAACTATGAAAATACTTAGTCATACTTATGAGATAAAAAGTCAACATTGACATTCATAATTATGATATAAAGTGTCATGATTATGAGATAAAGTCAAACTCGACATAAAAGTCATAATTAGAAAGTCATAATTATGAAAGTCAATTATGAGATTGAAAGTCAAAATTATGACATACTAAGTTATAATTATGAAACTATAAATGTTCATTATTACATATAATTATGTACTATTACTATAACATAATTATGAAATTTCTGTCATAATTATGAGATAAAAATACAAAATTATGACATACTAAGTTATAATTATGAAACTGAAAATTCTGTCATAATTATGAGATAAAAATAAAAAATTATGACATACTAAGTTAGAATAAAAATTCTGTCATAATTATGAGATACAAAGTCATAATGATGACAAAAATTATGACATTTTTATCATAATTATGACTTTTTATGTTGTGATTAGGACATTTTATGTTTGAATGATTTATGTTCAAAAGGTTGATGAAATAGGCTTCCATAGTTATCGAACACCAAAGACATCAAATTCATTTGACAAAAAGCACATTTGGATGCATGACGTGAGTGTGAAATTACAGCGATAATGTAATTAAGCGAAATCACTGTGTCAAACGTCAAAGTATCTAGTCAAAAACAAGTTTCCACACATAATCGTGTTTAAGTATAAAGTTGTATTAAGTATAAAGTTGTACTTTTTTTAACGAAGGCATCTCTTCACAAGGAAAAATGACTGTAATTGTGGCTAATTACATTTCACATTGAAATTTCATTGGCTTTAAATAATAATAATAATAAAAAGCACCGGAGCTCAAATTGATGGACTCAGCAGTTTAGTAAGATGAGAACATAATTTATATATATAGGCCTATATTTTTAATATAATACAAAAGATGTTAGTAATGACCATGTACTTGGTTCTTTGAAATGTGGAGTAGTTTTTCCCTTGGGTTTCATGCGATGGCGTAAAGTGGGCGTTTAGTGAGTTTGAGGAGGTTTTTTTTGACCCAGACGAGGAGGATGAAGGCCGTGTTCACCCTCAAGAGCAAGATCTATCCTCATCTGCTATTAGCCGTGACCTTTAGTACATTAACCAGCATGCAATTACTTCAGGAAGATTGTAGAAAGGCTGCATCACCTATAACAGCATCTGAGTGCAAAAGAAAGATGTTTTCCGGTCAGAACAAATTTTTACCCTTTAAACATTTTTTAAGTCATGCACAACATTTATGAGGACAGCTGCTTCCATCATCTTGATGGAGTAAATCACTGCACGTCTCTCAGTGTCATCAGTAATAGAGCTGTTATCTAATTCTTCATGTGTGGGAGAGAAGCCAAAGGCCCACCGCCACATGTGGGCTGAATCTATGCAAGCGTCAATCGTTTTACAAACCCTTTTACTTTTTTGGTGTAAATATGCTCTTAAGAGTTTCAGTTCTTCTCGCTTATTCTGTCTTTCATCTGTTCCTGATTCTTCATTTGTGTTCATGGATTCGTTCCTCTGTGTAAAGGGGCTGTTGTTTTACGGCTTTACCGCAGTTTACCGCATTTGAACCGTCTTGAGACGCATTATTCACTGACAGAAGCACAAGAGGCGGGTCAAATGAGTTCAGACAAGCCTTTCCCATAATCTCTCTGCATTAGTTCATTATCTGAACGTGACCGTTCACAGTTTTCCTCTAAGTTATCAGCTGCATGTTTATAATCGCTAAAACGATTCACTACCGGTGTGCATCTGTACCACATTCCAGCTTATTCTAGATCTCACATTTATTCATATTTGCTTACTGCATATTTTCCTTTTTATGTTATATATATATATTTTCCCTGTGGAAATGGTATTGTAAATTGAGTCTATGTCTGGATTTTAAGAGAAATAAAATTATAGTTTGACAGCAAGTCTTGAGTGTCTTATTTTCACAATTAACAAATACTATTGTTGTATCTGCGGTGTATTTTTGGTTGTTTTATTTCTCCTCTTTCATTCTTGACTGTCATGATTCTTAGGTTTTGCGATTGGTTGGTTTTCCTGTCAATCATCATTAATCAACGTGTCGACACCCTAAAGGAACCAATCCGAACTCATCTTCTCCGTATAAAGAACCTGAAGTGACGAGAGGATTCAGTCGCGTGTTTTCTCTTGGTTGTCTTAGGACTTGCTGTTTGTTGTTGTTTTTTTGCTTGGTGAAATTGAGTTATGTTTCCTTTAATTGTTTGATTAATTTGTGACGTGATTTTACTGAAGTGTTCAATCGAAATATCTTCCTGGTCCCAGAGAGGAGGGATAGTTTATTATGTCACGTATATCTACACAATGCATCACGTTAGAGATTGAGTTTGTTTATGCACACCAGGTTAGGAGCGAATAGTAGTTTGATTGGCGTTTCATTGCAGAAGATTTGTTTATTTTCAAAAAAAAAAAAAAATTCTTTGTTAGTTTAGTACTTTAAATGATGTAAGTTTGGTTGATTTCTTTGCTTTAGCACCGCTCATGGTCCCAAATTATTATTTGTATATATTCTGTAAATATTTGTTTCTTGTTTTACTACTGCACTGTGGTTTCTTTACGATTTTGACTCTTATTCATAACTGTCACTGCCTGATTAATTTCACCACACAAGTCATCGATTAACTTAGCCTGTTTCTTTTATTTTCATATTTTCTTAATTTATCTAACTATGATATGATATGATATGATATGATATGATATATGATATATCTTTATTGTCATTGTATGCGATACAACGAAATTCTGTTGGAGCAGTCCTCTCCAGATAGCAGCATAGTAAAAAAGATAGAAATATATAAAAAAAAAAATATAAACATACATACATACATGCATGCATAAATACATACATATACACATACACTAACACATTCTCAATAAATAGATAAAACAGCTAAAACAGTAAAAATAAAAACAATAAACACAACAGTTATTGCACAGAGTCCAATTGCACTGAGAAGGTAAAAAGGTGATGAGAGATCTATGTTTGTATGCACGGGTGTGCGTATGATCTTTGTAATATGTTCACAGCTCTGGGGAAAAAGCTGTTCCGGAGTCTATTTGTGCGTGTGCTGGGGGTTCTCAGTCTGCCTGAGGGGAGGGTAGTGAACAGTGAGTGTCCGGGGTGTGAAGTGTCCTGCATAATGTTTGTGGCCCGAGTGAGAAGACGGCTTGAGTATATTTCACTTAGATTCGGTAGGGGAGAGCCAATTATTCTCTCAGCCAC
Organism: Leuciscus leuciscus; assembly: GCF_965113295.1. Lineage (NCBI taxonomy): Eukaryota > Metazoa > Chordata > Actinopteri > Cypriniformes > Leuciscidae > Leuciscus > Leuciscus leuciscus. The sequence goes on along the minus strand of NC_138726.1, from coordinate 58,472,257 downwards.
CTTAACAACCCGCTGCAGATCCTTTCTTTCTGCTGCTGTGCAGCTGGAGTGCCACACAGTACAGCAGTATGTCAGAGTGCTTTCAATTGTGCAGCGATAAAAGCGTGTCAGAAGTTCCTGAGGGAGCCCATTGCGCTTCAGGGTCCTCAGGAAGAACATCTTCTGCTGGGCTTTTTTAATGGTATGGGAGGTATTCTGGCTCCAAGTTAGATCTTCTGCAATGTGCACTCCCAAAAACTTAAAAGTTGCCACCCTCTCCACCTCCTTCCCGTTGATATACAGTCCGTTGTGGTTTATTTTGTTCCTTCTATAGTCAATTATTATTTCTTTTGTCTTCTTAATGTTGAGGTTGAGGTCGTTGTCCGTGCACCAGGCTGACAGGTTCTGAACCTCCTTCCTGTAGACTATTTCATTGTTGTCTGATATGAGTCCCACTATGGTTGTGTCATCGGCAAATTTAATGAGAGTGTTAGAGTTGTGTGAGGAAGTGCAGTCGTAGGTGAAGAGTGAATAGAGGGCTGGACTTAGGACGCAGCCCTGGGGGACGCCGGTATTAAGAGTAATGCTAGAGGAGGTGTGATGGTTAATCCTGACACGCTGAGGTCTATTGGTGAGGAAGTTTCTGATCCACTGGCAGAGAAGATCTCCCAGACCCAGTATTTGTAATTTGTTAATCAATTTGTCAGGGTTAATGGAGTTAAATGCAGAGTGTGTGTTAAAATATCACGTATTTGTTACATACCCTATTAGCCCTAGCATAACATAATTGGGGGCTCGTCATTATAATTGTGTGTTGTCTTGATAATGGCAGAGATTCAGTGTGGATGGTGTGGATATGGTTAAATGTGATATGGTTAAATACCGCCCCCTAGTTGGGGACTTGGAGGAGAATAAAAAAGATATATCATCACGTTTGTCTGACCTGGTTTACTTCAGCATAAAATATCAATAAATAGCCATCCTAACACAACATGGTGTCAGAAGATTGCACAAGAACAGCATAGGAGGAGCCCTTTTGCCAAGAGTGATACAAAGAATTCACTCTAGTGGATGTGAAATTTCACAGACAAAAGATTGCTCGACACGTGCAGAGGAGAGAGCTGCGTGAGGGAAAATGGATCGGTTTTCAGGTACTTCCACCACAAAAGTTCAACTTTTCAAAACCAGAAGAGTGGCCAAAGTGGAGTAAAGGGTTTGAAAGATTTAGAGTTGCATCTGGACTTGAGTTACAAGCAGAAGAGGACCAAGTGAATGCACTCGTGTATACAATGGGCGATGAGGCAGAGGACATCCTCACATCACTGTGTCTCACTCCAGAACAGCTTAGTGAGTACAATACTGTCATGGAGCGACTGAATGAACACTTTGTAGTATGAAGAAATGCAATATTTGAACGTGCAAAGTTTAATATGAGACAGCAAGAAACAGGAGACTCTGCTGATAATTTCACCACAGCACTACATTGCCTAGCTGAGCATTGCGGCTATGGAGAATTATATAGTGAAATGATTTGGGACAGATTAGTGGTTGGACTGAGAGATAAAAGATTGTCAGAGGATGCTGAACTCACTCTAGAGAAGGCTGTCACACGTGTATGCCAAAGTGAGCTGGTAAAGAAACAGCAAGAGGAGCTGAAAGCCAATTTCAAAAGTGACATAGCAACAAATGTTGACATTGTTCATGCACAGCAACGACCTTACAATAAAGGACGAGATATGATGCAGAGGAAGCCTGCTAGGATGGCAGAGAAGCAAACAGGGTCAGAAAAGTCCATCTCATGTAAGTGGTGTGGAAAAACTCACCAAACTCAAACAAATTTCAATGCCCAGCGAGACAAGCAAATGACAAGGGTCATTATGCGAAAGTTTGCAAGTCCAGAGGAATAAGTGAGGTAAACATGACAAGAAAGTGATATAGCATTCTTAGGTACTGTTAGTACAGAGCAGAATGATGCCCCCTGGCTGATAAAACTAAAAGGGAATAATTCTGAGGTGTTGTTCAAAGTGGACACGGGAGCAGATGGACACGACGATGATACATTCTTCCTTCCGTGGAACATTCTCTTGCCACGGTCTTCTCAAAACTCGACGCCAACTCAGGATTATGGCACATTCATTTATCATAGAATTCAGCCCTCCTCACCACCTTTATTACTCCTTTTGGAAGGTTCTGCTTCAACCGACTTTGTTTTGAAATATCGTTGGCTCCAGAACATTTCCAGAAAAGGATGTCGCAAATGCTGGAGGGTCTAGAAGGAGTCTTGTGCCACATGGACGATATATTAATGTTCAGAGTGTCCCAGATAGAATATGATCAGCGTCTCTTTGCTGTGCTGCAAAAACCGCAAAAGGAAGGAGTGACTCTCAATGATAAATGTGAATTCTCTAAGAAGAGTGGGAAGTTCCTTGGGCAGATACTGGATGAGTCAGGAGTTCATGAAGATCCTGAAAAGGTGCGTGCAGACACACAAATGAGCGAGCCAACAAATGTGAGGAGTGTGAGCAAAAGTGAAGTGCGGAGATTCATGGGCATGATAAACCACCTAGGGAAGTTTTTACCAATCCTAGGTGAGAAAACGCAGCCTTTGAGAGATCTACTGCAGAAAAAGAATATGGGGGCATGGGGAGAGCAACAACAGAGAGCTTTTGAGAACATTAAAAGAGATCTAAGCACACCGCCGGGGCTGGCTCTTTACGATCCAAAAACCATCACAGCTGTTTCAGCTGATGCATCATCATTTGGGCTAGGAGCTGTATTGCTACAGATACAAGGTGACAAGCAGCTTAAACCTGTAGCCTACGCATCAAGAGCACTCACAAATACAGAAAGGAGATATGCGCAAATTGAAAAGGAGGCCTTAGCTGTCACCTGGGCTTGTGAGCACTTCTCAGACTTTCTCGTAAGTCTTTCCTTTCAAGTAGAAACAGACCACAAACCATTGTCACCCCTGGTCCTCCAAACCAATGGTCCTCTCCAGAGACATTGATTCCCACAGAATTCCCTGAGAGGCCTTGGACAAAAGTCGGAGCAGATCTGTTTCAGTGGAAAGAGGATCAATACTCGCTGGTGATTGACTATTTTTGGTTTGTGGAAATAGCGAAACTGTCATCAACAACTGCTGCAGGTGTGGTAACTCATCTCAAAAGTATGTTTGCCCGACATGGAACTCCTACGGAGTTTATATCAAACAATGGACCACAATTAAGTGCAGAATTTTTCAAGAAATTCGCCAAAGAGTGGGGTTTTCAGTCCCAGATATCCTCAAGCCAATGGGGAAGCTGAAAGGGCAGTGAGGACTGTGAGGACTGTGAAGGATTTTCTTACCAAAGCAGCAGATCCATATCTTGCTCTTATGGAATATCGGGCAACACCATTTGCTAATGGATATAGTCCTGCGGAACTGCTGATGGGTCGAAAGCTTCACACGACTGTCACAGTTATTCCATCAATGTTGAACTCAGGCTGGATGGACATGGATTGTCTGAAAGCAGAGGAAATGGTTAAGAGAGAGAAACAAGGTAAACAGTATAATAAAAGCAACAGAGCACATGACTTACCACAGTTGCATCCAGGTGAGCCAGTGTGGATTAGTAACACTAAAGAAAAAGGGACTGTGATTACGAAAGCAGAGACTCCAAGATCTTACATGGTGGATTCACCTAAGGGTATTTTTCGTCGGAATCGTAGTCGCCTAGTGTCAACCCCAGTAGCACTGCCAGTAGAAACATCAAGTCTTAATACACCTGTACTGGTAAACAAAAATTCTGGTGTTGGACCAGATGTTGTGTGTTCGGATAATGCTTCAGTCCTTCTCAACACTCCGGTGAAAAGATATCCTTCCAGGGACAGAAGACCCCCAAGGTACTTGAAAAATTTTGTGCATAGTTAGCAGGTACTTTTGGGTGAACTGAGTGATTTGCTACGGGGCAGAATAAACCCCCACACTTAGTAGAAGGAATGGGCAGTCTACCCCACCCTTCTTAGAAAAAAAGAAAGGTTTATAGGTTTATATGTTCTTTAAAAAAAAGAAAAAAAGAAGAAGAAATATTCAGTTTTTTATTTGTGCAGATGTGATGTGTATGGAAAGTATGGAAAATTGTTAAAAATGTTAATAAGCTACGGTTACCAAAAACCAGTCAGTGTCTGGTGTGACCACCATTTGCCTCACGTAGTGCAACACATCTCCTTTGCATAGAGTTGATCAGGTTGTTGAATGTGGCCTGTGGAATGTTGGTCCACTCCTCTTCAATGGCTGTGCGAAGTTGGTGGATTTTGGCAGGACCTGGAACACGCTGTCATATACGCCGATCCAGAGCATCCCAAACATCAATGGGTGACATGTCTGGTGAGTATGCTAGCCATGCAAGAACTGGGATGTTTTCAGCTTCCAGGAATTGTGTACAGATCCTTGCAACATGGGGCCGTGCATTATCATGCTGCAACATGAGGTGATGGTCGTGGATGAATGGCACAACAATGGGCCTCAGGATCTCGTCACAGTCTCTCTGTGCATTCAAAATGCCATCAATAAAATGCACCATATGCACGTGTTCGTTGTCCATAACATACGCCTGCCAATACCATAACCCCACTGCCACCATGGGCCACTCGATCAACAATGCTGACATCAGCAAACCGCTCACCCACACGACGCCATACACGCTGTCTGCCATCTGCCCTGTACAGTGAAAACCGGGATTCATCCGTGAAGAGAACACCTCTCCAAAGTGCCAGACACCATCGAATGTGAGCATTTGCCCACTTAAGTCGGTTACGACGACGAACTGCAGTCAGGTCGAGACCCCGATGAGGACGACGAGCATGCAGATGAGCTTCCCTGAGACGGTTTCTGACAGTTTGTGCAGAAATTCTTTGGTTATGCATACCGATTGTTGCAGCAGCTGTTCGGGTGGCTGGTCTCAGACGATCTTGGAGGTGAAGATGCTGGATGTGGAGGTCCTGGGCTGGTGTGGTTACACGTGGTCTGCGGTTGTGAGGCCGGTTGGATGTACTGCCAAATTCGCTCAAACGCCTTTGGAGACGGCTTATGGTAGAGAAATGAACATTCAATTCAGTGGGAACAGCTCTGGTGGACATTCCTGCAGTCAGCATGCCAATTTCACGCTCCCTCAAAACTTGCGACATCTGTGGCATTGTGCTGTGTGATAAAACTGCACATTTTAGAGTGTCCTTTTATTGTGGCCAGCCTAAGGCACACCTGTGCAATAATCATGCTGTCTAATCAGCATCTTGATATGCCACACCAGTGAGGTGGATGGATTCTCTCGGTAAAGGAGAAGTGCTCACTAACACAGATCTAGACATATTTGTGAACAATATTTGAGAGAAATAGGCCTTTTGTGTACATAGAAAAAGTCTTAGATCTTTGAGTTCAGCTCATGAAAAATGGGGGCAAAAACAAAAGTGTTGCGTTTATAATTTTGTTCAATATATATCTGATGTGATGTAAATCATAAATCTCTGAAAGGGGGATGAAGTGATATGGGTAAATGGTATATGGCTAAATACCACCCCCTAGTGGGGAGTTGGCGGAGAATAAAAAAGGTATATCATCACGTTTGTCTGACCTGGTTTACTTCAGCATAAAATATCGATAAATAGCCATCCTAGCACAACAGATGGCAGAGATTAACTTGTAGAGTATCTTTCTTCTTTTTATGAAGCATGTTAAGGCGAGACACTGCAGGTGAATAGGGTCAAATTTTAAAATAATAGATATCACCATGAAACTTCCTCAGTTCATTACTTACACAAGTTCCTAAAAAAAAGTTTTACAAGTTTTTGAAATTTTTATGTTTAATTATGCAAATTAGGTATTATCTCATTAAATATGTGCAATTTTGCATATTTTTTCAGTAGATATATCTGAAAATATGATAAAGCCAGAAGCAAAATTATTTTTTCATCTTGATTACATACAAGATGAAAAAAGATGTTCAGAGGGATTTCAGGATATATGCTTTCATTACCTAGGAAATCAAAATATACTGTCCATAGCCTTAAAATATCGATTTTCGAAAAAATTTTTTTAATTAAAATGTCACATAAATCAGGCCAGGAATGATTTATTAACAAATCCCTCAGAACAGATCTTCAGAATACTGCTAAGTGTATAACTGGAAAGTTTGGTGTACATAGGTGCTACATAGGCTGAGATGTTTCTACTGGAGAGTGACAAAAAAACGCAAAAAAAAATATTTTGAGAAAACGGCAGTTAAAGATTTAATAGTTCTAAATGAGATTTCGTCGTTAGCTTTAAATCCCCCTTTGGACATTCACGATTGGTTACTGATAGAAAGGAAATGCTCATATTTGGGATAGCGTTGTGCATGAGAATCAGAGCTTTACAACGATCCCGGACAGACTTCAGTGAACAGACGGATCTCGGCATGTCGCGATGGAATACTAACTTCCTGGTAAATTCGGGAGAAACTTACTGCCACAAGTAAACAAAATGTAATAAAATAAACATTGTAATGTATATTTTCAGCGTTTTCTTTATAGCAGCTTGAAATAATACATATTGAAGGAGTAAACTCGGCCAAAATCTCAAAACTGACCACTGCATGAAAAATCGATGTTTTTGCCTGCCGTGTCTCGCCTTAATGCAATTTGCGATAATAATAATACGCTTGCTCACGGGTTTAATTGCGGAGTTTCCTTGATAATCTCTTGTTAGAGGTGATGGAAAAGTGTAGGAAAGACGAGTTGTTGACAATAGCTACACACTTCCATATTCCCATTCCAAAGCAATCTCTAAAAAACAAGTTAAAGCCGAAGTGATAGATCGACTGTTTGAATTCGAGATTTTGAGCTAAGTGTAGGATGTTACTGAAGTAAGTAATGAGGAGGTAGAGACTGTCATGGCTGAGGCTGATGTCGGGGCAGTTTTGCCACCCTTTGAGCCCTTTTCACCAGGTACTTCCAGTTCGAGAAGGGAGGTACAGACGAAGGTGCGAAATTGCACTGCTCCATATGGAGGTAGAAGAACAAGCACAAGCCAGCCAAGCAGAGCTGGATCTGCATCTGAAGGTCAGCAAGCTCTTAATTCAAGCCGAGAAAGAAGTGAAGCTTCGTAAATTGGAGATTGAAGAGTCTGTGCAGCAGGACTTCACGTCGGTGAGTGATAATTCGTCTAATTCAGGTTCCATCACATTTGATGTGGGAAAATGCATTGGTTTGGTGCCGAATTTAGAGAATCAGAAGTGGATAGTTATTTTAACGCTCAATAGGTCTGCAAAGTTTTAGAAGAGTACTCTACCTTGCCTTTGGAAGATGGTCTTAAGTACGATGTAGTTAAATTGCAGACTTAGAGCAAGCTAGTGCCAGAGGCTTACATGCAAGTTTCAGAATCGCAAGAAAAACGCTACTCAAACCTCTGTATAATTTGCATGAGAGAAGGGAAATCTCTTTGACAAATGGTGCAGTTTTAATGAGGATGATGATTTTGTTTTACATAGGGAACTTATGATACTCGAGGATTTTAAGCAGTGTTTTCCTGAGCGGGTGGTGCTGTATTTAAATGAGCCACAGTGCTAGCGAACAAATTTGTGCTTGTGCATAAAACATTTTCAAATAGCAAGTGCCGAAAAGAGTTCCTTACCGAGATCTTTAGTGAATGTTCAGCTGCCTAATCAGAACAGTGAGAAGTCTAAAGAGACTTGTGACTGTTTTTACTGTCATAAGAAAGGATATGTGATAGCTGACTGTTTATCTTTGAAGCTCAAACCGGACTTTCAGAGGACAGAAGTTGCGCTGGTGACCTCTGTTAATTCATGCTTGTTTTCTGACCAGATAGACGAAACGCCAGACCCTTGCCTTTTCTATTAAAAGGGTTTGTTTCTTTGACAGGTAAAATGGAGGACCAGGTTGAAGTCCAGATGTTATGTGAAACATGAGGTGAACAGTCTTTTGTATTTGCTGGTATGTTGCCCTTTTCAGATCAATCGTCAGTAGGATCCAATAGGCTAGTAGTTTCAGTATTAAGGTTATGAAGGTGCCCATACACCGCGTTCATCGCCAATCTGACTTGGTGACAGATTCTGTGGTGGTAGGAGTACGTCCATCATTACCTGTGAAAGGTGTGTCTTTTATTTTAGGTAATGATTTAGCCAGGGGGAAGGCAATATACCTTACTCAGCTTAAGACCAATGAGTTGTTTCAGAAATACCCGAGTGCATTTCCTGCATGCGTTGTTTCACGTGCGTTGGCCATCCCTAAAGGAATGAAATCTTTATCTGACTCTTTCTTATGTACAGATGAGGAGACTGAAGAGGTTGTGGAAACCAAGTATTGTGACAATGGCCAGGTGATGGAAGTTGTAGTTGGGGATCCTTTATCATTAACTGTAACTCATGAAAAATTCATTGAAGCTCAAAATAATTATCCCTCATAGTAAAGTGTTTCAAATTGGCAGAGAACTATGAATTTGACATTGTTTCATTCTTGGTTAAGGGTGGTTTACTTCTGTGAAAATGGCACAAAATTAATACTATAGAGAACGAGTGGAGCATAGTAGTTATCAAGTAGTAGTTCCCACCGACTTTCGGCAGCAGGTTTTGTAATTGGCGCATGATCCCCTGTTGTCGGGACATTTAGGAATAACAAAGACTTATAACCCTGTCCTTCAACATTTCTTTTTTGGTATGGTCTAAAGCGCAGTCTACTGTAATATAGTATTGTAAGACCTGTCACATTTGCCAATATGCAGGAAAACTTAACCAGGTGATTTCACCAGCTTCTTTAATTCCAATCCCTGTGTTGGGCGAACCGTTTGAACATGTGATAGTGGACTGTGTGGTGCCTCAAATTCTAACTATAAAGTCTATAATCCGCCAACCAGTTTTTACTTATGATCATGTGCACCGCCATCAGGTACCCAGAGACTATTTCAATGTGCAGAATTACAGCCAAAGCGGCTGTTAAGGCTTTAAAGTCGGCATGAAATCAAATTTGACAAATCTTCTTTTTATATGTAATATTGTAGTGTTTATTATAAATGATTTATCTGTGCACTTCATTATTTTAAAAAAATTCATTTACCCTTATAATCTTTAATCAAATACATTACCCTTCCCTCCCCCCTCGAAACGACCTCTCTTCTCTTTCGGTCACGTGCCATGGCGAAAGGGTGCGGCCAGAGCCGATGAGGGTGCGGCTATCGGTGTGTCTCGTTTTGAGTCAAGTCAAGTTATCAGTCAAGTTCACCCTCGAGAGCATCTCGAAGTGTCCGAATGGTAGGCTATCTATCTTATCTAAATCTAGTTATTTACTTATCGGACACGTCGAGATGCTCTCGATGGTGAACTTGACTGATAACTTGACTTGACTCATCTTGGTTCGCGGGAGGCTTATATAAATATGGGCTGATTCCTGCCTGAAAATTTAGCTGCTCGTCCTCGTCGCCGGGCTCCTCAATAAAAAATACTTCATGGGAGGGTAACGGTGGGGAGTCCGGTGGAGAGAAATCCTCCACAACTGAATGTAAACTGGCATTCAAATCTGCCTCCATTTTGTTTGCAACGCCCAACCTCCAACGATCCAATCAATTCCCGAAGAACGAAATCAAGCCCCGCCCTACATTTTTCTCTAATTTCAGAAGCCGTTTCACTCGGATATACGTCACAACAAGGAAAAAAATGACAATCTCAACTTCCGTTTCATGCCGACTTTAACAGAGTTTTTCTCCACTTTAGGTTTACCAAAGGTCATACATACCGATCAGGGCAACAATTTAAATTTAAAATGTACATTAACAAAATATTACACACCATATATATAGTGCTTATCATTCCCAAAGTCAGGGAATGTTAGAAAGGTTCTACTAGACACTAAAAGCAATGTTGAGGAAATATTGCAAATAAGTGGGATGAAGGGGTTCAAAATGCCATAAATGTAAACAAATGTAATCAAACAAGCAGCAAAATATGGACATACATTGAAGCTCTGAAGTTTAATTTCTCTGTTTATTCGTTGAGTTGCAGTACACAGTCCACTCATGGTCTGTAGGTGTTGCTGTGGCTTTAGAAGAGGTTTGTTTGTCATTAGCAAAATATGAGCACTCGTCCTTGCGCTGAGAGTGAGAGAGAATGAATCACTCAAGTGCCACTGGACGTTACAGAACAGAAGGGGCTCAGCCTCAGGGCTGCTTGACTATCCGGGCCAATAGTAGAGTCAATATGCATGTGACATTTCAAAGAGGCTCCTTTGGAGCTGTAAGGGTGGTTTAACTACAGTGGTTGGCTGCAGGATTGCCAAATGACAAAAAAAAAAACATTATCAGTAAGATGGTGTAAAACTGTATCTTGTCTATTCCACTGCTACTAATACCAATGACGGAAATATGTACAGTTATAGTATGAAAATATATGGGAAAGCATTGCTATAGTGTGACGATATTGTTCAAATAGTTAGCACAGTATTTGGTCATGGTTACACTTGAATTGGTTACAAATTAGATGTATAAAATTGTATAAAACACAATTAATTGTACCCAGCATGTAGATTGCTAGAGAGAGAGAGAGCAATAGAGAGAAAGACAGAAAGTGTAGAGAAAAAGAGAGAAGGAAGGCAGAGCTCAGGTAGAAGGGAAGTGAAAGACCTCCAAGAAGAAGAGAGGAGTCAAGGACCCAAGGAAAGGACCCAGAGGAAAAAGAAGAGACAGAGCAACTGTTATAATCTACTTTTATCCCTTCCTTGACCATGTGACTGTAACCCAAATGTGAGACATTCAAGCTGACCGGCCAGCAGATTACAGCTTCCCCCACCGTACTAAAGGTGTGAGAACTAGAGGGTGACACAGGAGTGGATTTTCAAACCTCTCCTGTCCCACTCCCGCAAAAAAAAATCCTGTCCCATCCCAATCCCACGAAAAAAAACTGGGGGGAAGTCCGTCCCGTCCCAATCCCAGAAGAATGACTCCCATTCCCTCCCACTTCTTGAATCTGTCAGTTACAGTAAAAAATACAGATCACAGCATGCCCACCTTTGTTGAATAAAAATCCAAAATGTAGTTTTTTATGTTATTTTATTGAACTGAAAGCCATCTTAAACAATGCATACACATTAAATTACGCCGTCTTTCTCAACTCGTAAGCATTTTTTGTTTACTTCAGACCTGCCAGAAATGTATAATTAAATTTTTATATAACAATGTATAATTTTCCGACAGTAGTTGTTGCAGCGTGGCTTTCATGTCTGACTCCATTTTGATTATGCTTTTCGCGGCTACAAAGTGCATGGCGAAGCCGCCTTCTTTTTTTATTGGTGGTTGGCATTGGCATATCAACACGGTGCATTACCGCCACCAACTGTTATGGGTGGAGCACGTCATTCAGCAAACAGGAGAGCATAAAGATGAAGTGCAACTAGAATTGAGTTCAAAATTAAAATAGTTTATTTATATGAATGGTATATTTGTGTATAAAGTTGGGTATCATAGTGTTATTATGATTCCCGATCCCGCCCACTCCCGCTAAAAAATTTTCCTGTCACGTCCCAATCCCGTGATTAATAATGATTTTGTTTCCCATTCTGTGGGATTCCCGCGGGATTCCCGTTACCCTCTAGTGTAAATGTCAGCCTCTTGTGAAAACTAGCAGACCCTGATGTAAGCACATCTTAGCCTACAGTCCTTGATCCCTATCAGCACCTTTAGGGATTCCAAATGGCAAGAGTCTTTGTTGATTTTCAAGCCTACAGAGGGCATTGACAAGTATAATGGTAAATATAAAAAATATTTTTGTTGTCTTCAATTTTAAATCTCTTTTAAACGGATGTCATTTGCATTGAAATTCCAACAGGTGTGAGAGTGGCTTCAATTTCCAGACTCTTTTGGTCACTATATTAATTAGAAAAGGCAATTAGGCATTGCTAGAGTCTTAGCATGAGTATATTCTCTCTGTCTGTCTCTCCATAGCCTCTTGGCATCTCCGGCAGGATTCCAATCCAAGGCTGACAGTGACATTTGCTCCTCTGTTTGTGGCTCTTAAAGAGCAACAGTTTTCCATTTGCTGTCTCGCGTATTCACAATTTCCATACATAGACTGACATGGAGAAGCCTTATGCTCCAGGATACGTGTGTGTGTGTTTATTAGAAGAATGTAGCCAGGCTATATTATAGCAGTATGCAGTATTATTATTATTGTTAATAACAAAAATGTCATATGAGATTTTTATTAAAGCATTAAAATGAAAAAAATTAATAAAAAACTTTAAATCTATCAAATGTTTTATAATGTGAAGTTTCAGTTAAAGCATTAAAAAAATTACAATAATTTTTAAATAATTTTTAAAAGAAAAATATTAACCTTCAAGTCTATAAATTGCTTGTTTATACCTGCCCTGGACTCCTCGACCCAGATAGCATTCCAAGGCTTTGGAGGAGAAACATGACTCTACTGACTCAATCAGAATCTAATGCCAGCCATCACATGCTCCCAGAACACATGGCCCAGAATGGTGGGCAATCGTGGCCTTATGGTTAGAGTCAAACTGGTAACCCAAAGGTTGCAGGTTTGATTCTTAATACTGGCAGGAAAAGACTGAAGTTCCCTTGAGCAAGGCACCTAACCCCCCATGGCAAAATGGCTGCCCAGCGCTCCAGGTGTGTGTCCACAGTTTCCAGTGTGTGTGTTCACTACTCACTCCTCCAAATGTGTGTGCACTAACTTGCTTGGGTTAAATGCATCTGGCCAATTCCGAGTATGGGTGTACTTGGTATCTGGAAATTGAAGCCACTCACACACCTGTTGGAATTGCATTTGCCTAGATGACACATATTAAAGCAAATAGCATCCATTTAAAAGAGATTTAAAATGGTAAAAGAAGAAGAATGAAGGACAAAAAAAATATTATTATTGATTACCGGTAAATATTTTTTTTAACCATTATATATGTTTGGCCTTCCAATTCATGTCACATAATAGTCACTTAATAGAACTGAGCCAGAACACCGCAGGCACATAGTGTTCTCACGCAGGCAAGGGCACGGAGTTCCTCTTTTAAAATCATCCCAGTGCAGTGTTGAGTTGTGGAAAGGTCCAGTATCAGTGCAAAAGGTAATTTCTTTTTAGATGTTTTAGATGTAATGTGACTGAGAACTGCATATTTAACCAAGCGTAACATTTATTAGACTGATATTTTAGATTTGGAAGACATTCTTTGCCATGATGTTCTTTAAACACAATGGTGTTTACAACCTATTTTTCTTTTAATCAAATTGAGTGGTACACCTGAAAAGTAAGAGGAATTGGTGACATTATCTGAAAAGGAACGGCGGAGCACGTGATTACATTAGATGGCTTGTGATGTGATCATAGTGAATGCTAGAGGTAAAAATAGCGTAATGATGATAACGATGTGAGCTTGTGAGACACTGATCTTTTTTGCATACCTGACTACAGCATAAGATCCCACATCAACAGAGAGATTCAAGAGAAGTTAAGAAACAGATTTGATGCAACTTTTTTTTTCAACTGTTTTTTTTTTTTTTTTTTCAGAAAAAAGTATATTGATGCTTTTTGACATTTGCTTTTTATAGAAACCTGAAGACACAATGGCAATGGATCAGCAGTGTCTTCAGAGAAAGTGGAGAAGTTCATGGAGAACAGCAAGAGAGGATGAAAACATGAATAATGGAAATGGATGGATGAATATGGGCGAAGAAGAGTACCACCGGGAGAATCCAGTGGAGGAAAATGAGTGGTCGGAAGAAGAGGAGTTGCAAGTACAGGCATATGGAAGTGAGAAGGCTGTTGATGACTGTGATGGATGTAGTGTTTGTTTTCCTTTTATGCATGTAAACAGTGACAGTGACGTTGTTATATGTACAAATAATTATAAGGCAGGTGATGAAGAGTGTGCCAATAAATATGACAACAACAGTAATGTAGAGAATGCTGATAAATACGACAACAAAAATAATGATGAAGAATATAGTAACAGTTTACCTCTTAGGTCTACAAATGGTGACGGCTCAGTTGCTACATGTAAACATATAGATAAAGGCACTGATAAAGCTCACAATAAATATGATGACGATGATGATAACTGTTTTGCAGCTGCCTCCGTCAGTACCGATGACATTGGAGATTCTGAAAAAGACTCAACTTTTAGAGGTTTAACATTTAGAGATGAAGAGCAGCAGATGACAGACTCATCAGATGAATATGATGGACATTGCAGTTTTGAAGATTTTGATGATTGCGACATGTATCCCAAGAAGCTATACTCCGATCCAGCGTACCCAGGTGCGGTCTTCGAGGCTCTGGAGAACATGAAGTTGTATTCTGTCCTCACTGACTTGACCATCTACACAGAGGATGGACATCAATTCCAGGTTCATTCTATTGTCCTGGCTGCGGTCAGTAACCTTATTCAGTTGAGGCTCAGACAGAAACCCAGACAAGAACAGATTATCGCATTGTGTTTGGGGCCTGAGGTTCATGGTTCAGGGTTGGCAGCAGTGGTGGAGTTTTCCTATACGGGGAAGATCAGCATTCTGAACAAAGCAAATATGGAGTTGGCCAGGACTGCAGCTGTTAGCCTTGAAGCTCCGAGAGTTCTGGAACTCTGCACAGAGGAGGAACAAAGAGAACAGGACAAGGCAATAGGGAAGAAAGAAGGTAGAACATGTTTTTCTGCTGAAGAACATATGAATGATAATCTACAGCATATCAGACAGCTGTGGACACAGAGAGTGGGATGTGATGTGGAGCTTGAAGCAGAGGGAAGAGTGTTTCATGGTAAGACATTTGTTAATATGACAGAGGTTTAAGTTTCCTAAGCATACATTAGATGATGCCTTCATGTTGTAGATATGTAAACATCACAGCATTAATTTGATGCCCTCTGCATTTGCGAAACTGCTCGTAAACTTGTATTTATTTCCCACCCCCATGAAGCTCACCGGGTGCTCCTGGTTGCCAGCAGTGACTATTTCAGAGGCATGTTTACCAGCGGTATGAAGGAGAGCAGGCAGAAATTGGTGTCTCTGCAGTTAGTCTGGGCTGCCAAGTTTGAGGCACTCCTCCACTACAGTTACAGTGGGGCTCTTGCTCTTGGATGGGGCTGCGTGTTTGATCTCACCTGTACATCTCTTCAATTACAGTTTCAGACTGCCTACTCACTATGCCTTAACTTCCTGGAACAAGAAATAGATGCTTACAGCTGCCTGGACGTTGTATCTTTCGCAGAGGCCTATGGGATGTCCGACCTACTTGCACTTGCCAATAACTTCGTCTTGAGGCACTTTCAAGATGTGTCCATCACTCCGAAGTTCCACGATCTTCCTGTAGAAAAAATTAAGAAATACCTTCAAAGTGACTCCCTCTACGTTCTCTCTGAGTTGCCTGTGTTCAAAGCAGTCATGTCTTGGATCGAAGCCTATCCCAAACAACGGGTGAAACTCGCCAGGGAGCTGATGGGGACCATCCGCTTTCCTCTCATGACCTTTAAGGAGTTCAATGAAGTCATGTCTGTAACATCTTGGCCTCGAATTGTTGACAAAAATGTCTATAAGTCTATCTTTAAGGAGTTCTTCTCCAGTTCTTCAGATGTCCAGTCAAATATCAGGGTCTACATGCCTAAAGACACTATAGTCCTTGTTGGGGGTGAGAGGATCAATGATAATTTAGACAAACATAGACCCTGCAGGGAAATGTGGTTTAGCAATTCTTTGCAGAACCATGTCGGATTGGTGAAGAAAGTAGAGTGGAAAATGCTGGGAACTTTACCCGAGAAACCAAGATTCAGTCATGGAGTTGGGACGATAAGGGGGAAGCTTTACGTAGTTGGTGGACGGCATTATTATGGCAAAGCTGATACAATGAAATGCACCTACATGTAAGATGAAATATGAGGCTTTTTCTGTCTAACCTTGTTCAAGTTTACCCCCTCATACTATGGACTACTTGTTCAATCTCTGATCTAGGTATGATCCTATCCAAAACTCCTGGCAAAGGTTGGCTGATATGCATGAGAGAAGAGGCAGCTTCGCTGTAGTGGTCCTGGATGGTAAACTATATGCTATTGGAGGAGAGAGATACTCGGGGGTCAACATGGAGAGTGTAGAGGTCTACTGCCCCAACACAAATTCTTGGAGGTTAGTACAATAAATAAATAGCACGCACAACATCAGCTGTTGTTCTTGAAACATGTCTAGCAGGTAATTACACACCAAACACAACTGCAAACTCTAAACCATGTCTGAATGTTGTTTAAGACCGAAACCCCAGATCAAACCCTTACCCTTATATTTGATTTGTTTACGGATAAGGGTAGGTGGCATATTTAACTTTGAACAAATGAAAACAAGCTTGAGATTGACAGATGCACTGTACTGTCTTAAGGTCTAATTCTCACAAAAATCTTTCCAGAGGTTTGTGTCACCAGGAATTGACAGACAGCCAGGTTAATAACATTACTTATATGTCTTGTATGTCTATCCCTCATATCCTCATTAAAGGGATAGTTCACTTTGAAATTCAATTTTGGTATGTGTTAGCTTACCTCAAGGGCATCCAAGATGTAGGTGTCTTTTTTTCCGCAGTAGTTTCAATTTTGATATTTTTAGGTCAAACCGTTCTTGTCTGTCAGTCATATAATGCAGGTCGATGGTCACTGTCTCAAAGAGCATGCACAGAGTCCAAATTAAAACAATTCCCCATCGTCCAAATTAAACAATTCCCCATCGTAAGTACACATTGATGGCCTAAGACACGAAACGAGCAGTTTGTGTGAGAAAACGAACAGTATTTATATCGTTGTTACCTCTTGTACACAGCCACGTCCAAGTGATCTGAGGGCGCGGGCGGGTATAGATATATACAATAGAAGTCACCTTGGCTACTGCAGTTCATTGGAACGAAACCGTAGCCAAGGCGACATCTAGTGTATATATCTATACCCGCCCGCGCCCTCAGATCACTTGGGGTGGGGAATTGTTTAATTTGGACGATGGGGAATTGTTTTAATTTGGACTCTGTGCATGCTCTTTGAGACAGTGACCATCGACCTGCATTATATGACTGACAGACAAGAACGGTTTGACCTAAAAATATCAAAATTGAAACTACTGTGGAATAAAAGACACCTACATCTTGGATGCCCTTGAGGTAAGCTAAAACATACCAAAATTTTATTTCAAAGTGAACTATCCCTTTAAGCACTTTCCATTAATATTAGGAATGTTGTTTCAGGACTAACAACAATGTAATTCTGAATCATGTCCTACTTCACTAAATAACTTTATTCAGAGTAAGCGTTAGGTAGATTTAAATGTCATAGAACATATTGCAAATGTATAGCAAAAGTCAAACTCTTTCTAATAGCTTGGTTATAATAGTGAGCAATGTTGGTTAACCTGGCCCTTCTCTTCTTAATTCTCTACTTCTCCAGTTTTGTCTGCCCATTAGACCAAGCTCTATGCTGTCATGCAGCCAGTGTATGGAATGCCACAATCTTCCTATCCGGGGGCTTAAACAGCCAGTACCAATGCCTGTCGTCTATGATCCTTTACCACCCAGAACGAGGATCCACTAACCTGGGTGAGATGAGAAATGACAGAGCGCTGCACTGCATGGAGACCCTGGGTGACCGTCTGTACGTGGCTGGTGGGGTTTTAAGCGATGCTGATGGCCATCTGGTAGATCAGTTAGGCTGTGAGGTCTATGACCCTGTGGCCAACTCCTGGAGTGCCATTATGCCAATCCCAGTGCCTCATGTTGGGTCAGCATCAGCTGTCTTAGAGGGGAAGGTCTACGTAATCGGAGGCTACTGCCATGCTAACTACAAAGATATCAAATTTGTGCACCGCTATGATCCTGCAACAGCACATTGGGAGAACATGAGCGTGACACCAGGCCCGAACACATGCATAGCGGCCTGTGTGATGCCCATACCTATTCACCTTAGAAAGTAAGAGGAGAATATCCTGAATACAATAAATTATCAATACACTAGGGCAGCACGATTAGGGATGGGACGATTACCGGTTTCACTATAAACCACGATAAAATGCACTGACGGTTAGTAATATCGTTTAAAATTTAATTATCATTAAAACCGTGTTTGATTATCGCGATTTTAGATCCTGTTCAGCCAGCAACAGTCTGACGCAGGCGCAGCGCGCAATGTTTTTTTATTATTATTATTCAAGAAGGAATTGCGGAAGGCAGTGACCGTGCTCGGGAGATTTTTCTGCCTTTTAAGAGAACCAATTCTGAGGTGTGGTCATATTTTGGCTTTAACAAAAGGGAGTCCTGAGGGAAACTTAATCGAGGATGGTCACCCTGTCAGCAGAACATGCACAAGAAAGTAGCCGAGTCGTCTTGTGTGACCATCACCGACTGTTGTATAGCGAACGCAAGGCAAGTTAACTTTGACCTCAATACCAAAACTACGTCTGGGAAATAATTGGGCATAAAATGTTGTTTTAAGTTGAACTATTTTATATCAATCACTTGAAACAAACGTGAAGCTTCCGCAAAGAAAAGTTCGCAGCAAGTGGCTTTGAGCCAAAGACGAACGAACAAGTTCAAACAAGACTATGTGACATTTAAGGGATAATAATTTATATTCATTATACACTTATTACACCGATTTTTTTTTAGCACATAATTACGGGGACATTGAATTGAGATTAATGTTTTAAATCTTACCTGTTTATAAATCCATTATGTACAGCGTACAAAACAATCGTTCAGACAAGATGATCACAACAATATTATCAAACTCTGTAAACAATAAATCAACTCTGATTTAATTTTCAATACAATTAAAAACGGAGACGCAAGACGGCAAGTTGTATTTGAATGAAACGAGAGAGCGCGTCCATTGTGATACATGGTGTAACGTCTGTCAGAGAGTTTGAATACTACCCAGATACAAGACGAAATGAACTGTTAGTTCCACCGATACTTTTATAGATGTTTTCTCTCAGTTAAGCGCACACTTCACATACATGTCGAAGAGTGAATGTTAAAAGGGAAAATAAAACACTCTAAAACACGCTACAAATCAAAGTGGAAGTAAACACATTATAATAAAACAACGGTCTGCAGTAGAGCGGTCATCTTCCTCTTTGCGCGAGCATTCTCACTCTCACTGTGCGTGCGCGCTCACATAAAAACAGCATGCATACAATAACGTACGCCATAGAAGTAGTTATCTTAAAGGCACATCAACATTCATGTCATGAACACTACTTAACACAGGGCGGCCGTTACAATGGATGTGCGCGGTGTTATAATGTGTTGCTATTGACGACCGTCATTATAAGGAAGGAAATGCCACATAATAGAATCTTGCTTTAAAAAGTGCATAGAGCTGCTTGTTTTATTTGTTGTTTGTTGATTTTCAAATATTAAACTTGTTGAAATGTCTTCAGTGTGACCATCAACTCTTTTTGAAAAACTTTAATCTCGTTTTAACAAAACCGTGATAATATTGATATAATCGTGATATTAAATTTTCATACCGTCCCATCCCTAAGCACGATATGTCATTTTTGAATCAATATCGCGATGTGCGCATCCACGATAGTCACATTGCAAGATGTGTGATGTCAAGTATAGGGATCGTAGTTGATCTGTGATCCGTACAGACCAACTGCCCCCCGGTTCGGAACGCATGTGATTCGCAGTTTATTTGCAGTGTTTTACCATCATGGAGTGAAAGTTTATAATTTGCATGTGTTTTTAAGTCCTGGCACTTTAAACATAAAACACAAGACGACTGGAACTTGCGCACTGTTTTCTGACACAAAGTCACGCAGACAGAACGTGAGCACCGAATTCAGTTCTATTTCTCTTCTTTTTGAGCTTGAATAAACACTGTCGGTTATGTGTTGTAAACAATTGAGAAAGAAAACTAATGTGTATCATTATATTAGATCCGTGCATTTTGTCTCAAAGTAACGGCAGCCTTATATACCCGCAACTGTTTGTGTCACCAATGTTAATCAAACAACAAAAGAGAAAATTACTTTTGCAGCTTTAACGAAGATAATTTGTATTAATTATATTAATTATATTTAATTTACACAGTGAAGACTATGCAGTGTTTAGTTTACATTTGATTATTCAATTTCGGTACCTGAATACGTTTAAACTAAAAAACATAAATCACTGCTTATTTAATTTTTATCTTTGTTCTATTTTATTTATCTATGCTTGTAATTTGTTTATTATTTTCTATGCAGATGCACTCCCCTACAAAATCAACCAAATTATCCTAGAATGATTCATTCTTTACAAATAGAGCTATTAAAATCATCTGGTGAAATTGTTTTCATATCGCAATATATATTGCAGAAAAGCAAAAAATGTTGTGTAGCCCTACAATACACACAGCAAGGCAATGGTTGAGTATTAACTCTTTCCCCGCCATTGATGGAATTTTCCATCGTTTATTAGACAACGCTTCAAGTTAAAACATTCTGAACAGAAACACTTATTTGAAAATACCATTAACCGGTTAATAACGTTATTTTATCGTTCTGTTTAAGATTTTAATTTGGCAGTCAACCAATCATGAATTCAAATATTAGGACCTATGCAAATCTGACTTTGACACATCCATCGTGAGTGAAATTCCTGTGCTAAGTTGTCAAATCATCCTCTGTAAGTCACAAGGCAATGTGCAGGCATTAGCTGTTGGATCGCAGGAGTTTATCCGGTTATATCCAGCATGGTGTGTTTTGAAACTAGCGGAAATTGCAGGTTACTGTAGAACAGTTTTTACCGTCGTTTAATATATTTGGCAAAAAGCTTGTGTTATAAAAGGCTGTTATGCACAGGCTGCATTGGCTATGAGTAGATGGCAAATACCAGACTAAGACACTCTTCTCCACTCCTCAAATACAGTTTTAAATAAAGAAAATGCGGTACTTATTAAAAGAAGCAGTTCTTTATTTACCCTTGCACTGCAAACAAGCAGAGACAGTCTGTTAAAGAAAGAGCGCATAAACACAAATGTTAAAATACTGATTCTGCTCGGAGTGAACATTTGGATTTTCCCCCTGTTTTTTAAGCCCTGGATAAAGCATTGCTTATGCATGTTTCAGTCTTTAAAACACACACAATTTTCTCAGCTTTATACCAGATGTTATATGTATATAATATTTGTTTTGAAGATTACTTCTAGAATAAACAAAAATAAAGGAAAATAGTTTCTTCCTACTGTGTGCATTCAGTTTGTTAAGAAGTTTCTTCCATATTGTGATATATTACTGTACAATTCATCAAAGAATACCAACTTAAATCAAAATCTCAGTGTTTCTTAAGAAGGGATGTCAACAATTGTAGGATTGAATGACAAAGATAATTTAGGTTAGATAAGTGCGTTACTGTCAACATATTCTTTATTTTTACAAATTGAGGATACATTTTATCCATCAATCAACAGTATGTCACAAATACAGTCAACCAAGCTTAGTTTGTATTTAATCCAGAATATTCATTTGAAAGGTGTTTTGTGTGTATTCAAACAACTTAACTATATACTTAACTATTTTGTTGGAATTCATTAGCAAGTTGGTTAAATATGAGAAATCCTCCCATCTAGGGATGTACAGTAGTGGCCAAAAGTGAGGTCTGGCCTAGGAAAATTGAAATCTTTATTCAAATAATATTAAAGATTGTGTAAGCACATTGTGTAGTTGTGTTTTATTTGTGACAACACAATGAAACATGCCAAATTTTGCAGACATGATTTTTCCCAGGCTGTCACACAAAGAAATTATAAACACATGCAAAAACAAGAGAGAACCATACCTTAAAGGGATAGTTCACTTTGAAATTAAATTTTGGTATGTTTTAGCGTACCTCAAGGGCATCCAAGATGTAGGTGTCTTTGTTTCCGCAGTAGGTTCAATTTTGATTTTTTAAGTCAAACCGTTCTTGTCTGTCAGTCATATAATGCAGGTCTATGGTCACCACCTCAAAGAGCATGCACAGAGAAGTCTAAATGAAACAATTCCCCATCGTAAGTACACATGTAAGTACACATTGATGGCCTAAGACACGAAGCGAGCGGTTTGTGTGAGAAAACGAACAGTATTTATATCGTTTTTACCTCTAGGTACACAACCACGTCCAAGTGATCTGAGGGCGCGCGCGCTTCCTGGTGTGTGACGTGTGCGCGCGTTCTGGCTTAAGGCCATTGCACACTGAGTCCGAAATTTTCGTATGCGTTTTTTCGTGTTCGTCAGCCTTAAAATTCGTCACACACAGAAACCTTGCACACTGAGTCCGATGCGTATTTATTGAACCTTTGCGGAAAAAAACGCAACAAATTCAAATTGGATTCGTCAAGCAGTGAGGATGATTTTGTTGCCCTCTTTCTTCTTAAAAAGAGAAAAAGAAAGAGGAAATATTGGGTCCATCCAATTCTGAGATTGCGCCGAGAGGAAGGAGAGTTTCACCTCCTTATCAAGAAGTTGCGAAATTATCCCGAGCGATTCAAAATTTACCTCAGAATGTCAGTGGAACAGTTTGATGCTTTGCTAGCGATACTCCACATATTAAAAAGAAGACCACCAATTTCCGTGAACCAATCGATCCTGAACAGACTGGCAGTATGTCTAAGGTATGGACACACGGACACACACACACACACACACACACACACACACACACACACACACACACACGGCTGGCGTGTGACAGACACTTGTCTGCTTGTCAGACGCGTTTATATACTGTCTATGGTCAGACGCCACTCTGGATTTTGTCGTTTGCTTGTACGGTGGCTTTGAATTGTCAAAAAACCTCTCAAAATACTGGCTGTGGATGCGAAAAACGCAGAAAATCGAACCCGATCCGAATTTTTTTATTACGGACGAAAGTTTCGTAGACAGTGTGCAAGCGTGATTGACATAACGTGAGGTCGAATTTTTTTTTTAACGTGCGAAAATTTCGGATGCGAATTTCGGACTCAGTGTGCAATGGCCTTTAGTCTGCGCAAGCGCCGGAAAGTGTACAAGAGGTAAAAACGATATAAATACTGTTCGTTTTCTCACACAAACCGCTCGTTTCGTGTCTTAGGCCATCAATGTGTACTTACGATGGGGAATTGTTTAATTTGGACTTCTCTGTGCATGCTCTTTGAGGTGGTGACCATAGACCTGCATTATATGACTGACAGACAAGAACGGTTTGACTTAAAAATATCAAAATTGAAACTACTGCGGAAACAAAGACACCTACATCTTGGATGCCCTTGAGGTAAGCTAAAACATACCAAAATTTTATTTCAAAGTGAACTATCCCTTTAACCAAGATTAGTGTTTTGTTCTTCCATCATATGGAAGATGGTTATCCTCATATTTTGATGGTTTAATCGAACTTGTAGGGCCATAAAAAAAAAAAAAATCCCCCTTAGACATCACTTTTGTACGGTGACCGTGAGGGGACATGTTCGGTTCACTTAGTTTTGTCGTGGCCACAACATATAAACTCGTGGGAACGTGATATTAAGTCATGAGAACGTCATAATATGGGGCACGAGATCGCATGTTGAGGGAACGACATCTGTTTCTCGTGGCCACGACTTAATATGTTGAGGGAACGACATCCGTTTCTGGTGGCCACGACTTAATATGTTGAGGGAACGACATCCGTTTCTCGTGGCCATGACTTTATATGTTGAGGGAACGACATCCGTTTCTCGTGGCCATGACTTAATATGTTGAGGGAACGACATCCGTTTCTGGTGGCCACGACTTAATATGTTGAGGGAACGACATCCGTTTCTCGTGGCCATGACTTTATATGTTGAGGGAACGACATCCGTTTCTCGTGGCCATGACTTAATATGTTGAGGGAACGACATCCGTTTCTCGTGGCCACGACTTAATATGTTGAGGGAACGACATCCGTTTCTCGTGGCCACGACTTTATATGTTGAGGGAACGACATCCGTTTCTCGTGGCCATGACTTTATATGTTGAGGGAACGACATCCGTTTCTCGTGGCCACGACTTAATATGTTGAGGGAACGACATCCGTTTCTCGTGGCCATGACTTTATATGTTGAGGGAACGACATCCGTTTCTCGTGGCCACGACTTAATATGTTGAGGGAACGACATCCGTTTCTCGTGGCCACGACTTAATATGTTGAGGGAACGACATCCGTTTCTCGTGGCCACGACTTAATATGTTGAGGGAACGACATCCGTTTCTCGTGGCCACGACTTAATATGTTGAGGGAACGACATCCGTTTCTCGTGGCTACCAGTTTTATAACATGTGGGAACCGAATCTTCACATGCGACACGGGCTCCTCCTTTTACCCCGGTCATAATTTACTTTGTTATTTGTTAATTTAAGTTTCTCATTTGTTTATTGCCAAAATGGGACTTTATTCATGTCTCGAGTATTTCATTCAAGCCAGCAAATTTCTGACGAAAAAGCCCATTCAACTTAAGAATGCGCTTCATGTGTCTTTAACTTACGTACCCATGTCTTAATGCCAGAGACCGCACTATATCTTTATATGACATTCCTAATTCAAAGTAAAATGTTATTTCATAAGTCATCTCCATCTCTGACTGCTGTATATGGTTACAGTATTGACCGGTGTGGTACCCTCAACATAACTCGTGGCCATGAGAAATAGATGTCGTTTTCTCAAAATATGAAGTCGTGACCATGAGAAAAATATATCGTTCCCTCAACATATGATCTCGAGGCCACAACTTTACATCGCGTGGCCACAACATAATGATGTCGTTACCTCAACAAAATGATCTTGTGGCCACGATTTATTATCACGTTCCCACGACTTAATATGACGTTCCCACTAATGAATATCTCGTGGCAACAACATATTATCACGTTCCCACGAGTTTATATGTTTTGGCCACGACAAAACTAATTGAACCGAACATGTCCCCTCCCGGTCACTGTACCTCTGTACTCACTTGGAAAAACTCACTTGGTCTCATTATAAATAACTTTTTATAAAACAATAGAAGTCTGGGGCAACTAAAGGAAGAACGTTGTCAATGTTAGATAGTTTGTAAAAGACTGATTGGTTCAGAGATGGCAAAGCTCAGGGTCCGACCAAGATAACGGCAGAGGTTGCTTGATCCCACGACAGATATACAAAACAGACCTCCTTCTTCTTAAGGACCTCTGAACGACCCCAGGGTTGAAATCTCTTAAAACCACAGAGACTGAGACTTTACTTATAAAAATACTTCACTAGTTCACACTTACAAATAAGTTAGATAGAATAAATGCGTATTTGGCGTGCTGTCCGAGGAGAGGGCTCCGGGCTCGGTATTCGGCCCGAACCCAGAGTACTCCCCCCGTATTCCTGGCTGTAAAAGATTAAGCCAAGAGTGAGGAGTCGGGGTGGTGGAGGGATGCTGGAAAACTGTCAAGGAATATTAGGTGAGTTGACAGTGTGGATATATATACTTCTTGTCATGCTGATTAGGGTAGACATAATTGTTTGATGACGAGTAGATTGGATTGATTATTTGAACGTGCTCCTCCCGAACTTTGTTTATAAAACATCATATAAAATCATCCCAAAACAATTCTTGATGGACTTATAATCAAACATCGTTCAACTACATAATTCTATATTGTGTCTACAACCTATATGTGTGTCTATTATGCTTAGATCACATATAAGTCATGTAATTGTTATAACTATTAGATGTTTGAATGAAAGTGTGTCTTGTTTCCTATCAGTGCGATCGTATGTTCACAATTATGAAGATGGCTTGATTGAAATCTGTGTAAAATGTTTTGTATTCTTATAATAGGAATGATGTCTAAACTGTGGCCTCTGTACTCTCTGCTAGAGCTGGAGAGTAAGGAGATCACAGATAACACATGATTTACGATGAGAAGTGAAGAAAATGCCACCTCTCAAATAAAGACAGTGTCTAATTGGTCAGAACTCATCCAGGAGGCTGGACAAACATTTGAGTTTAAAATCTTAGGACCCAAACAAAGCTTTGGAAGTGAAAAAGTAGATTCAAAAACGATCATGGAGAAGCCATGACGGAGTAACCATGTAGACGAGCAGACGAAAGATCCCAAATCAAGATCAGAAGAACATGGGTTAAACAGCTTCATTCAAGCCATCTAGCTACTCTCGTCTCAATTTTCTTTCTTTTCTTAGTTTTCTTTTCTTTTCCGTTGTGAGTCTCGGATAAGTTAAGTTTTGTGACAAAGTTTCGGTCCACGATTCGACTGCAAAGCCCACTTCCAACTTCAAAGACTTTCCAACCATCCGCCAGCACACCACGTGATTGGCCGCCCCAGACATCTATCCAGGCACGAGGAGACGCCAGCCAATGAACCCGGGAAACCCGCATGAAGGGAATCCCCAAAAGGAACGCAAAGACAAGCAAGTAACCTCCAGACTCTTAAAGGGTCATGAAACCCCCCTCTTTCAGCTCAAGTGTAGCTCACAATCTTTCTGAAAAATGCAACTTAAATGGGCGTGGATGGCTGTGAGAAGAAGGGAGGGGAGTGGGTGTGGTGTGGCACGGCAGGGGAGAGGGGAGGGGGGGAAACTGTCATCGCCAGTGGCCCATGCATATCGACTGTCACTAAAAACCAGTGGTAACACGTGAGGAAATAGCTGGCAAAGTTAAAGTCTAATGAAAAACACGGACACCTTATTTTTGTCCTTTCAAAAGTAACTTAATGCCCTGCTACATATATTAGCCTACAATAATCATAATTGTATTTAAAACATATAAATTGTTTCTATACACACTATAAATGCATATATTTGAAAAATACGCGATATCACAGTTTGACATGTCTGTCATTGGACAGTTCCACGTGGAGTAATGAATAATTAAGAGCAAGTGTCTTCTCATTGGATAAGAAAACTCAGTACATGAATAATTATGAGACACCGATGAGTCATCAAAGTACTATAGTGCTCTGACACGTGGACACAATGAAGATTTTAAACCCGGAAGATGAAAATAGCGGAAAAAAACTAAAATTTAACCATTTTCCCCCTACAATTAAATCTAACAGATGCCATGAAACCCATACTGATTATTTCTTCACAAGACTTTTGAAAATTGTATGACATAGCCTAGAATATTTGCTCCAAAACTATGTGAAAATCACCCTGACTGCTCATTCAGATAAGACAATATATTGATTTAAAATTTCTAAGACGTGTTTTGTGTGACAAAGCCATATGCGAAGAGGAGTGATCTTCTCATGAATATGTAAGCTTTTCACACCTGAGAAAGACAAAGACACTCCCCTAACTGCCCTATTAGGAGCGATCAGGCCCTGTCATTCAGAGCAACCTTGCACAAAGAATGAGGAGATTTAAAAAAGAATGGCTTTTAGATTGTTTGGATTTATTTACAACACAACACAATCCAAAAATACACAACAAATGACAAAAGAGCACATTGAAAACAATGATCCAAAGACAGAGACCTTTGTGCCATTCCTAAAAACATTGTACATACCTTTCATTTCCAAGGTGTTTGATTTTCACTTTACCATGTTCATGTACAGAGACTCATGTGAATGTTGAAGTCAGCAGGACTCAGTTGCATCTGGTCCCTGAAAGAAAAGAAAAAAGAAAAAACTGTGAACATAATGATATCAAGAGAAACTATAGGGCTGCACGATTTTGGGAATAGATTTTAGATATTTATATTTATATAAAATTTCTTTTTAAAATTCACAGAATACACACACACACACACACACACACACACACACACACACACACACACACACGTTTCCAACAATATATAATGAACACCAGGTTTATTGTGCCTTGTTAGGCATAGGCTACGCAGTGCTGCATAAAATAATAATAACAATAAATTAAATCTTCCAAAAGATTTCAAGAACAACTACGCTAGAGAAAAATATATTGATTATCATATGTTACTTCAAATGTTTCCATTCGTTATGATGACATGAAATGAGATAATAGTAAAAACATAAAGCCTAATGTTTGGTGCATTTTTCCTTTCAAACGCAATCACGCTACAAAATATGATACATTAAAACCCACAGCGCGCTCCAAAATATGATACATTCAAACGCCATCGCGCTCCAAAATATTAAACATTATGGTTATACATATCTATGTTTGAGCAGATATCCACAAACAGTATTTAACAGGAAACACGGGTCTAAATAGTATAATATTCACCATATATCTAGCAACAGTTCAACTGCAATGTGAAGTTTATGCAACAATACCATAAACTAATAAGTAAGAATTTCTTACCTTACATCTTTCTTGTCTTCAAATCGCGTTCTTCTTCTTCTGATGTAAATCCAATGTAAGCTCAGACGTGTCTTCCAAACTCGACGAAAAGCAGAGACTTGTGAAGTGTTTTGGTGTTTTGTGTTTGAGGTAACGAGGGCGTTCGCGTTCCATGTGGAGATTTGCATGTGAATCTCTTTTGCGCGAGTGGGCGTGTCGAATTAAAAAGTAATTAGCAAGCGTTTGAGATACTGGACATCCTGTTGGTTTTATACAAATTACTTAAACAGAGAATATTTGTTTTCAGTTTGAATCCGATCATTTAAAAGTACACACTTAAATGTGTATAAAGGTATATGGCTCATAAATGTGTGAGAAGTATTCACTGAGTTTTGTTTCAGTTTATAGACGTGCTCAAGAAAAAAAAGTTCACCGCGACGGAGAGGCAGAACGCACACCCTGTTTATTTTCTTTATTTTACAAAAGCACAATGTTTTGATTTGATTGTAAGTGGACACATACAAAAGTAGAAATATCACAGATTATTTTTTTATATTTCTTTTTTCTGTATAACCATAAATGACGGAGTAATTTAAGTTTATGTTGCTGCTATGTGAAAAAAATCCAGCAAAACGCGTCGGCGCGTTTCTCGACCTCAGAGGGTTAAGCTGAACTGGTAGCCTGGATGCAGCCGAACTTAGCCCCGCCCACAACATTTTTTGGTCGGGAAGTTCGGTCTGGACTCGTTCCGTTGAGGAGCTATTATGCCCGAACAAAAATTGTTCGGACCAATCAAATTGTCAGGGCGGGCTTTATACGATGATGGACAGATGAGCAACGTAACGTAATCATCCACGTCACCAACGAGCGCTTGGGTTGAATTCGTTTACAACACAGATGACTGCCGCTGGAGAATTGTTATTTCACGAGTTCACACTTACAAATAAGTCAGATAGAATAAATGCATATTTGGCGTGCTGTCCGAGGAGAGGGCGGGCTCGGTATTCGGCCCGAACCCAGAGTACTCCCCCCGTATTCCTGGCTGTGGAAGAACAGGCCGAGAGTGAGTGGAGGGATGCTGAAAACTGTCATGGAATGTTAGGTGAGTTGACAAAGTGAATAAATATATGCTTCCTCTCATGCTGATAGTGTAGACCAGACGGTCATTGTTTGATGACAAGTTGATTGGATTGATTATTTGAACGTGCTCCTCTCGAACTTTGTTTATAAAACATTATGTGTAGATTCCGCCATCACGTCTGTTATAGAAGATATCGACAGCGCATTCATTTTAAAAGAGGAACAGAGAACCACGATCAAGGCATTTGTCGATCGGAAACATGAATGAAAAACATACATCACTTACTCCGTTGCTCTGATTGGTTATAGGTCTATCCAATTGAGTGCAGAGGCATTTTCCTTCCTGGTTCAGTTAAAACACGCCCCATAATCAAAGCTCAATGGAGCAGTATCAGACTCACATTCTGACTAGAATCTGAGTATGACGACGTCAGGCTACTGAACTGGTGCATTGATATAAATTTAATAACCCGCCTAAGAAACGATAGAAGGGTTAAATTAATGATTGATGGTTCGTTCAGGTCATGTGTTATAAGTGCATATAGAAGCTTGGGATTTCATCATCTCACTCTTAAAAATCGTTCTTTCCTCACTCTCTTTCTTTCTGCAACTCGTATGAGTGTGTGTGCGTGTGTGACCATCTAAGTTACCTTGCTAATAAATAGTGTTTCATTATAATTTGGATATTTATATCCGCTGCAGAGCTGATAGTTACGGCTGGTTCAAATGAACGCTGGACGAGTCATTTGCATGGCCGTAATAAGTGATTCTTTCGAATTCCCTATAAATTAATTAATAATTGCTTTTGAGCTAAATTCAGAATCACTACATTACGTTACATAGGGATATGGTTAATGCCAGGGACACACTAAGCCGACGATCGGCCGTCGGGCAATTTTGGGCCGTTTTTGAGCATCAGCCGACTTGTTTTTTTCGTTGGCTCTAGTCGGACGTCGTTTTTTTTTAGCCCATTCAACGCGTAGAATCAGCATCGGAATGTCGGTGAGAGAGAGAACTCTGATTGGCTGATCAGTTAAATGGATGAGTCAGTGCACGAGAATAATAGCAAAACAGCGCAAGTCAATACGATACAGACAGAAGGCTGTTCTAATTTTACGAATAAAGAAAGTGATCAGCATGATTGATATTCAAAGTGGTGAGCACGCACTGCTTTGTTTGCGCTTTGTGTATCTGCAGCCTACAGTGTCGGGAATGACGAATAAAGACATCACAGTTTTCTCCAGAGCGAGTGAATCAAAACTTGTGTTCTGTAGAAGAGCAATTTAAGTAATAGAGGAAGACTTGTTTTTGTCTGTATATCTGAAATAGTAACCTTTTAATTAAATTAATTCATATTGAAGAAACATAAGATACAATTTCAGGACTGTTAAACAGTTATTTTTGACATGTTGCTAAATAATTCACACTGTTTAAATTATACAGAAGCAGAATCCTGTGGGTAAAGCAGGTAGCCTGTGAAAGTGGAATAGTTGTACCGTCGATCCACAAAGATCCAACATCTGACCCACAGCGTCACGTGAACCTCCTCTCCAACATCCAGCTCCATCACGGCTCCATTGGACATTTGGTCGTTGCGCTCACTAGAATTATATTCGTATGAAGACACAAATCGTGCCTTGCCTTTAAAGATGCTCAGACCCATATCATGGGAGGCAAACGCGGAGCCTGAGTACCTGAAGTAATACACACCCTTAACAGGTGCAGTGAAGACTCCTGCAAAGATATTTTAGTCTCATTTTATCATCATATAATAAGCAGCAACTAAACCAAATCTGGAGCATAACAAATACTCTGTATCTACCTTTAAGTACTTGTATAGAGTACATTCTAGTTTTAAATGCTATACAGAGCAGAACAAAGCAAGGATCTCGATGTTACAAAGTACAATTATTGAGTTATTTTTTATTTTTTTATTTTTTTACCACAGAAAGTCAAACTAAATATGCAGTTACCTGTGACAGGGTTGTATGCATCACCAACGTTTGTTAGGACTTTATCAAAGATGAGTTTGGTCTCTGTACTAAAAGGCCCTCGGTTTGTATCCTCTGTTGCCGACATGGATGCAGTGAATGCCACTTTTGGACTCTCTGTGTGTGGAGAAGAGTATTTCCAAAAGGAAATGTGAATAATGCTTGCTCATGCTAATTGGTAATAGTTGCAAAGTTACAACAATGTCCAGATACTGTATCCATACCCCCAAGAAATTGGAGAATTTACCCTTAACCTGTTTCCGCAGGTCCTGAATCAAGATTTTCTGCTCTTCGAGTTCATTTTTGGCAGAGTTCAGATCCGTTCTCAGTCCATCAAGCGAAGCTTTAAGCTCCTTCAACTCAGAGAAGATATTCACCACAGGAGTCATAATATCCGCATCCTGTGGCTTGCAGGAACTTATTATCGAGATGAAGAAGATCTGTAATAAAGCCATGACGACCGTTTCTCTGGTGCTAAAGAGAAGAGCAGAGATCTACAGTTGCTGTGCTTCTTATTTGTATAGAGCTACCCTTGGTTAATGATTAAGAATTTGGAGTTTTTTGATCTGTCATGAGATTTACGGCTGATGTCTGAGGAAAAAACAAAACAAAACAACGCAAGTACTCAGATTTGACTAATCAATACAAAACTTTCTAGAATTGCACAAGTGAATTTCCATTATGTTGTAGGCAACAAACTGCTCATATTAGTGTAAAATTAGATGTTCTGTAAAGGGAAAAATCCTGTGATAACAGCATGGGTGTTTTATTTACACTGTTAGACTTTTCTGTAATTTCTACAGTTATTTACTTTAAATCCCCCAGTATTATACTGCTATTTCTCTTTACAGTAAATAACTGTGATTCCAATTGCATCATGGGAATTTTCTGTGACGTCTAACACCACATACAGAGACTTACTGTATTTTTTTAATTTGCTGTATACTACTGTATTGACGTAACTGCCTCTCTGGCTGGCACCATTCCACCGTGCTTTTTATTTCCTAATTTTTGCCTTACACCACGTGTCTACAACGCTATAATAGCCAGAGGCTGTCTATATTGGACACATTGAAGCGACCGGACCTTTAAATGCAAACCTGTTTATCCCTTGTAAGAACTAGTGCGAGCGCTTGGACTCGTATCGGACTACGTCTGAAATATAACGGCCGCGGCGCATCACTACACTGTCTGGGATTTGTCGTGTCGCGTCAGACAGACATCCAGTGTAGGTAATGGGGTCTGTCTTTTGTTGGATCGCGACGTTCGTGTCTGGCCCGGGGAAGAGACGGAATTCACTTCACCGAGAGAGAGATCAGCAAGCAAGGTAAAAAAAAAAAACAAAAAAAAAAAACATTCTGTGTATGTTGACAGGATTGTGCCCAGTTTAACGTATGTTATAACGTTAACGTTAGCCTAACGTTACTCGTCGTCAACATGGCGGTAACGAACTTTACCATGGTAAACTGAGCTAACGTTTATTTTTACACACTTTGTTAGATTATTGAATTGTCGAGTTAAAATATGCCAACGAGCAACGCGTTTACATTAACAATAAATGTGAATAAACTAATGTGAAATTCTGTTTATATCTTAATGTTGGCCTACTGATGAGAACCTTTATAGTTTTAGCATTAGTTTGCAAACTATACCATATTATAGTTTTTTTTTTTTTTATGGAATTTAATATTTACTTCC
The DNA here is from genome assembly GCF_965113295.1 of Leuciscus leuciscus. NCBI lineage: Eukaryota > Metazoa > Chordata > Actinopteri > Cypriniformes > Leuciscidae > Leuciscus > Leuciscus leuciscus. Next base: position 58,439,241 of record NC_138726.1, on the reverse strand, counting down.
ATTTTTGTGTTTAAAGGCAACTGCAACAAAGCGCCAATTCGCGCCAGTGACTTAGCAAGATTCCAGAGGTAGGCCAGCCCATTTGTGATATATTTTGAAAAGTTTGCTGAAATGATTAGCATACACTATGTGAAAATTGCTTTTGAGCCACTGGTGCAGACTAGGTAGCTAACAATATCTTATAAAATCTCTATAAAATTGGCTAACTTTATATCAAATAAGTGACCTTTGCATTATGTCTAACTTTATTACACAGCAAATGAACCAATCAGAAGATGGCCCATTGTCTTTGTTCAGTCTCACCAGATTAAATGTATCCAGGTAAGCACTGCAGTAAAACTCTCACTAAGACCAAATCTAGCATTCTAAACTTAAGTTTATATTTTTGCATTATTTTTATATTTTATTAGCCAGCGACTCTACCATTGCAGTTCCACCTGACTAGGAAGGTCCTAATATCAGCGCACAGGTGGGTTAACTACTGTAGGAAGGAGAACGATCATCACACAGTGATTTCTTGCATGTATCTTACTGTGTATTTGTCTCAAACAGGTACTCCTTCACTGCAGACAAGCTGAAATGGGCTAAAATCATCTATTTCAGTCGTTCAACTTCTTTCTATGCATCTCAGCATTTTTGGACAGAATTTAGGATTTGTAAGTATTAAAATTTAATCTGGCATAATTTAATTTAGTTCTTTTGTATGCTATTTATTGACAAAAGCTGTTTACAAATATATATTCTTAAGTTTTTGTGAAAATAATAATAAAAATTAACAAAAAAGGAGGTTAAAAATAATGTGACACTAATATTCTCTCTCTCTCTCTCTCTCTCTCTCTCTCTCTCTCTCTCTCTCTCTCTCTCTCTCTCTCTCTCTCTCTCTCTCTCATATAGTGTTGGAACCGGGATCTCCTCTGAAGGACTGAGTACATTTGTGTTTGTGGGCACGCATGCAGACCAGGGAACACTCTGATGTTGTCAATCAAGTTCTGAACAGGAACCAATCTTTGGAGAAGTTCATTTATTCACAAAGGTGGACAAAAACATTGTGTTGGCTTTTTAAAGATTATTTTGATGATGACTTTTACTCCTATGCTGTAGAAAAGATGGAGTAGACAGTCAGACATTGATAATAATAATAAATGTTTCTTGAGCATCAAAGAGACTTCTTTCAAAAACATTACGCCACTTAAATACTTCTTTTGGCCACCAGTGTACATGAATCCAACACATTTTTGGAAATAAGTGAAATTATTTTGAAGGTGGGGTTATGTGTCTTGTATTGTGAAAAGAACTGTGTTTTGTCCTGTTTTGGACATTTCCTTTTTGAATGCTTAAAAATGTATTTATATTCTGCAGTTTTATGAATGTAATGGTTGATATTTCATTATAATACTTGTATAAGCTAAACAACCAATGACTCTACATTCATTTAGTCAAATGCTAATGTTTTGTTTATGATTTTATGTATGTTTTCAAAAATGTTTGCAGTGAAGGACAGCACATAATGTGTTAATTTAACACGTTTACACATCTTTGTGCTAACCTCTCTGACATATTTACTTTGTTAAAATCATTAACACAATGAATGAGTTAAAATTAACACAAAAAATGTTGTCTCTAAACTTACCCATTAATGTGTAAAAATTTCACACATCATTTCCAGCATTGGCATGTTTATTTTGTGATATATATGAAATGTTTTAAATAAAAAAATGGTATTTTGTGATAACTTTGTCTAATTGGTTTGTATGAAAGTAGTACTTATGTAGGATAAAAATAAAATTAATCATATATCAAAATTATCAAATCTAATTTATATTTAGTACAAATAAAAATAATTACAGTAGTGTACTGATTAGCTTAGTTTTTACAGTAATGCACTGTACTGATTAGCTTCGTTTTTACAGTAATGCACTGTATTACACAAAACTGAAATACGGTTTGGTACTGTAACTCTTAATTACAGTAACTTACTGGCAACAGTGTTGCCAGTAAGTTACTGTAAAAAACCCTTGAAAAGTCTAACAGTGTACATTTTTAGACATATCAGGGTTTCCCGGAGGAAATGTGTCAGTTAAGTTGGTGAGGTTGGGTTTGGGGGGGGGGGGGGGGGGGGGGGGGGGGGGGGGGGGGGGGATCTTGTGTGATAGACTACAGGCTCTGTACTAAATTTAACAATTATTTATTTAACACTAAATATTAAATTTAAATAACAATTTATAATTTATAAATAACCAGCTTTTCAAAATAACAGATGCAATGTGCAATTATAACAAACTATACAAATATTTAAAAATATTTGTGCTAAAAAGTGCAAAACAACATAACAACTGAAACAACAACAACTGAATTTTAAACCAAATGCCAGATGAAGGTATTTTTTTTGTTGTTTTTTTTGGTTACATGATGTTGTAGAATGATGACATTCAACCACGAGATGCCGCTGTTCAAACGCATCACACGATTCAGAGGCTTATCACTTATTTAAAGATTAAGTAGAGCTTAGATCGGGCCCAAAAAATCAAGCCCGACCCTACCCAAGCCCGTGCACGTTGTGTCCGAGCTTGGCCCGACACATTAACTGTAATTATGAGCCCGATCCGGATTTAAACCCGACCATTTTTTAATACGTGGGCCGTTATAACCAGGGGCGGCGCCAGATAATTTTTTAACGCAGGTGCTGAGGGGGTGCTAGATATATTATATATAAATACTATTAATAAATTAGCAAACATTTTAATATTTAATATTAAATTATTTTAATTATCACAATTAAAGTATTAATTTTATTAAATTGAACAAGCACCACACTCAGCATTCAATCAAATATTCTAAAAGATTTATTAGGCTATTATTAATAATGTTATTTCAACATAATATCTCGTTATTTCGTAATATGTACATAATATGTGTGCATGCAACAAGCAAGATGTGCATTTGTAAATCATGTGACAGGCGTGCATTGATTTAATATTAATAAACAGTGTCGGCTGCAACTTCAAAGATGAAGCTGACGATCGCCATCTCCATAGTAAACGCGCCTATAGAGAGAAATGCACATCATGGATTACATAATCAGAGAGTTGCCTATTTCTTTTTGTTTTGAATTGTTTCATTTAAAGACATTTCAAGCTTTCTTTAGATATATTTATCATGTCTGTGAGGCATACACTGAGTTTCGGTTAAGTTAGGATGAGGTGCGCTCCAGTTAACGTGCAATGCAAGTGACCGCGGCACGCCAGCGCCTCCATGATTATATTGTCTGCTATATTTGCTTCTTATTTATTAAATACAGGCAAATCGTTGATGAAAAATTTATTAAAATTAAGATACAATTTATACAAAACTAAATTCACTTTAAAGAAAGGCTTTCTACAAAACAAAACTTAATGAAGTGGTCAAAATCATGTCTGACCCACTTCATGTCTCTCGATATATTGCGCATCCTATCTTACTCGTGCTGTTCACTTTCCATAATCAACATAGATGGAAAAAAAATAACATTATAATATTTTAACAAATATGAAACTAAATGAGCTTATTTAATGGCTACAACACATATAGTAGGCCTACAGACTCTCTATTTGTACAAATTGCTGCACATTCATTTACTTCTGAATTTTGCACACATAAGTTGAAAGGCATTTGTTTGTGCATAGTAAAACAAATCTGCAACATTTATCAAGTTCACGAATAATTGTGCGTGCATTTATTAATTATTATCTTAATGAATGATGCAACAAGGACGAAGCATGTAAACTGCGTTGTTTGTTTATTCAGAATGGAATGGATCGCAAATGGATCCGAATGAAGAAACGTAAATTTTTTTTTTTTTTTAAACGTGAACAATGATGAACACAGAAAATGAACAAGAATAAACTTTGGATGGCCTAGGAGGAGTAGGCCTAGGCTACTACTCTAATATAATTCAAGGTTTTAGAATATAGAATATTTTTTAAACAAAATAAATATTTTTAAAGCCTACTATCCCGGGCCCGGTGTGATGCGTGCGAGCGGAGGAGACATGTGACTAGTTGCATTTTGTAACACAAGTGCTTGATCAAGGGCCCGGCCCGAGGATAGTGGCGGGAAATATCGGCCCGACCCGGCCCGAGGATAGTGGCGGGAAATATCGGCCTGACCCGGCCCGTGTGTTGCTTAGGCGGCCACCTTAGTTCCAAAGTGCTGCGGGAAACCTAGCATATGTTCTTTCTTAAAACCTTTCCTCCAGCTTTATTCTTCAAGTCTACCACCAGTCTGAGGAACAAAAGTATTTTTCTATTTATTTTCTATTCAGCATAATCAACAAAATAAAACTCCTCGCAAACAATAAAATATTTGTTTTATTGAATCAGAATACACTACTACTTTTGAACAGCCATTAAATTAAGTGGGAAAAATGTCTCAGGTTACGCATGTAACCATGGTTCCCTTTCAAAAGTTACAATCGATGCTGCACTGATCAGCGCATTGGGAACGTCTTTAACATGACCAGCTGTGAATATGTGTGCAACACGTCAATGAAATTGACCCGGAACTTTTATAGCCTTGGGCGGTGGCGTCACCGGAACGTGGCGCGCTGCGAGGCTATAAATAGATGAGCCACAGCTGCATCGACAGGTCTTTTGTCTTCAGACCATACTGTGATGTGTGTGCGCTTCTCAAGCTCTCAAAAATTCTCTGTTTCCTCTGATAGGAGTTAGTTTTTGCTAGGCAGTGCGCAGAGAAAAGAAAACAAAAGAAAAGAAAGAAAAAAGGAGTGTTTTACAAAACAAACGGTGTGTGCCTCCGTGTTCACGTCCAATGGCTGAATCAGACACACACCAATGCTGTTTTTGTTTGTTTGGAGAAAGAGCATGCTGCCCTTGCGTTTGAGCATGGTGATTAGGAGAACTGTGGAATGTTCACAGTTAAAGAGCTTCGCGTTCGCTTTGCTTATTTCAAAGGGGTAGCACCCACAATGCGATTGTGAGGCTCGCGTGTCGATCTGGCTGAGGAGTGAGAGACGGGTGCGTCCCTATCGCTCGCTCTCTCTCCAGATCGCGATGTCCTTTCGCCTGACTACCGAAGCGTGCCTCGGCGCTTCTTCGGCTCAGGCAGAGGACACTGAATCTCGTGAGTTCGCCGCCTCCGAGCATTCCTCCCGTGATGATAAAAGGGAGGACTGCTCATGGGTGCAGGGGCGTGTGGGTTGTACGATAATGCGCCAGTCCGTAGAGACGCTCGTGGGCTATCTCTTCTCTGGGGCTCATCATCATTTAAGCAGTCAGCACACCCCACCAAGCCGTGTATAATAACATCCACGCTGGTGGGTGTCAGACTGGTGCTGCTCTGTACACTATGGCAGTGTTACAGTCATACCAAGCTGATCTGCTTAAAAAAAAGAAAAAGAAAGAAGAACAAATGGTGGGCTCAAAAGCAGAGTGCGGCGAGTTGCACTCCCCCTCGTAAAGCCTGGGGACTGGCTCGTTGCGCTTAGCAGCCTCATAATAGACCTGAGACAAAAATCCTGAACCACTGTAACATCCCCGCCACCTCTGGTGAATCGGGGGGCAGCAGTTTCCAGCTAAATATTTAATGTTTTGTTGTTTCCTGTTATTGCCCAGGACACAGAGCATTTAACATTCCCCCAACAGGAAGTATTAAAATTGGTACCCCTTTAAAAAGACTTTGGCAGCGTGAAAGCTACTGCCGGGTATCTCTCTTTGCGTCCTAAAGACAGTAAAAAGGAATATGTTGCCCTCCTCGTTTTAATGGCGTGGTTCTCCCTACCGTGAAACAGGAGTAGGCCACAACACTGGAAGTTCCTGAGGTTGGCTTATGGGGGCGAAGCTTACCAATATCGGGGTCCTTCCATTCGACCTAGCCATATTACATAGACGATTAGTTGATACTGGCCCAGTCTCAAGAGCTTGCACTTCAATATCGAGATCGATCCTCGCTCATCTTCTCTCTCTGGGGCTGAGATGCAATGCCAAGAAGAGCGTTTTCTCTCCTGCCCAGAGGCTAACGTGCTTGGAGGTAAAATGGGACTCTGTCACCATCGGGGGCACATCTGTCTCCCCTCGTGTCAAGACAATTTTAAACACCCTAAGCAACATCTGGCTAGGTCAGGACATTACATAGGTCTCATGGCAGCTGCGTCCACAGTGATCCCTCTGGGCCTTTTGCACATGAGACCACTTCAGTTGTGGCTCATAACCGGGGGATTTCATCTATACAATCCCTAAAGGCAAATAAGGTCAAGGGCACATACTGAGTGCTTTTTTGTCCTTTCTAAAAATCCATGTTTATGGTAAGTCATGCGCTGAACGCTTCGTGCACTTTCTAAAATCCATGTTTACGGTAAGGGTCACGCGCTGCGGCTTTGTTCCCTTTCTACGTGGTTCAGACCCCGGTTCCTTGCCTTGGGTCCCACTCTAGGTGCGTCTTGCCGTCGCAGAATGCAAACGACAGACGCCTCCCTGTCGGGCTGGGTAGCGGTCTTAAGTGGTCGTCCAGCCCAAGGGATCTGGGTAGCATCATCTTGATTGGCACATCAGTTGCCTCGAATGGATGGCTGTATTTTTGGTCCTGAAATACTTCCTCCAGTAGTTTAGGGGCTATCATGTCCTAGCGCAGGTGGACAATACTATGGTAGTCGCCTACAAAAATCGTCAGGCTGACTGTGTTCGCGCCTTCTAACAGGTGAGCACAGCAGGCTCTGCTTTAGGGTCAGGACAAGTTCCTGTCCCTTAGGACGATTTACACGGTTCGTCATCAAGGGTCCTTGCCTCTTACTGATAGCGCCTTGTTGGCTGAACAGAGTTTGGTTTTCGGAAATAATCTCTCTCCTCAACGGTTTGCACTGAGCGATACCGAACAGGAGGGACCTTCAGTCTCAAACGTGCGGGGACAATATCCCCAGCCCGAGTCGTGGAACTTCATCCCGTAAAAGAAAACGGAACACTGAAGACGCCCTGCTAAAGAGATTGGAGAGGCTGGACGAAGAGAGGCAAAGTGCCATGCAGCAGGACAATGAAGACTACAGATTTGCTTTGGTTATGGCTGACATGCTTGTGAAAGTGGACCCAAGGAAGAAGCTTGATGTAAAGTTCAAGCTGAATCAGGTCCTTTTTGAAGCACTGAGGGACAACGATGCATAGACTTTTTTGCATTTTCTGCCCAAGACTTAAATACTTTGTTTGTAATGTGTGTAAAGTTTTTTTGTTGTTGTTTTATTATGTAACCTGTATTATTTAAAATTAGAACCCTAACCTAACCCTACAAAAGAGATTTGTATATATAGTTTGCTGTGAAATAAAAACAAAATCTAAAGACTTTCTTTTGTGTCCCATTCATCAGTGTCTTCACAAATAAACATAATCGCTGCAGTACACCGATGGTGACAGACAGTGATAAACCTCATCCTTTATAGAGACATTTGCATTGATGGGCGACCATAAAAGCCACTCATTTTGTGAATAGGACCACATTTGCATTAAGCACCCCATTTGCACTTGTCTAAAGTAACTGCTTACATTTACAAAATAAGCCTACAATAGCAGAAATAAGCCCTGCTGATGAAATTAAAGGTTTAAACACTTTGCAGTAAGGATTCAATTGTTTAACTAGTTTATATGCAGTAAAAGTGCAATAAACCTACTGCATTAATTACTCTTTTTTATATTAATTTCAGCAATTAATAATACAAACTCAGTTACTGTGAACTAATATTAACAAACAATAAAAACCTGTATTTTCATTAACATTGCCAAAGAGTAAAAAGGTAACGCATGTCTACAGTAACTAACATTTGAAGTGGATCTGAAGTTTATCAAAGTTGTCCTAAGACAACAACGGGTATTGTTCATAATTCATGTATAACTTTGATGAAAGGTTTTGATCCATTTCGAATGTCGACTACTGTACATTAATGTCAACAAGTGAAACTGCATTGCAAATTGTTACCAAGGTGAATTGACGCTAAATTACATTACATTTACGAGATGTTAAATATCAAAAGAGTTCTATGTATATCTTCTCACCATCATATTATTTTTCTCATTTCAAATCAGTGATTGGTCTATGAGCATTTTGATACTGTTTATATAACAAGAATGAAAACACAACCTGTGCGTTACTATTTATTGCTTTATTACAAATGTTGTAATTACATATACATGTAAATAGAAAATAGGTATTGTAAAACACAAAACAAACACAACACAACACAACAACAACAACACTGTTCAATTACTTTGTTGCTAGTTTGCAACTTTACTGCAGACAGCCCCTTTTGACGACAGAGTCCTGCCAAGGTACAAGACCCTGTTGTGTGTTAAAAAATGACTTCAGGTCATTTCTCACTGCGACTGCAGCCCGGGATGTTTGTGCAGATGACATTCTTCCTTCTGCAATCAAGTTGTTGTCCCCAGACACAAGCCTTCTCCATTCTCATGGCATCTGTTCCCCTGTTTCTGTGGTACCATCTGCAAAATTTTGAGGAATGTACTTGGATGCAGGAGATGTTGCAGCATCAGTGAGGGTTAACATATTGTGAAGAGCCACACAAGCCTTCATAACATCCACAGCTTTTTCAGGATGAAACTCCATTGGCCGTCCAAGAATCCTCCAGCGTGCAGCAAGGATACCAAAAGTGTTCTTGATGACTCGCCTGGCCCGTGAGTGTCTGTAATTGTATACTTTACGGGCATCATCCAAGTTAACACCTGTAAAACAAACAAGTGCACAGATTTATGATAATGTTCTTTCTTACATTGTTCACATCAAATACATGTTATATTAGTTAATTTATGGCACAATTTGATTTTGTTTTTACCTGGATATGGGCGTACCAGGTTCACGCAGCATCTCCCAGGAACACATGTGGCAGTTTGATGTTGGTGCCTGGCAGGTTTTCAGGCTGTGGGAGTTCAAGAGTGCCGTTAAGAAGTCTGGAACCAAAAATACTGTCCTTGAAAATCCCACCATCACTTTCACGTCCATACAAGCCAATGTCCACCATGGTGAAACGATACTTGGCATCACAGACTGCCATTAGAACAATGGAGTGGGTTCCTTTATCGTTGAAAAAGTCACTTCCAGCATTTGGGGGTGCCTTGATTAGGACGTGTTTCCCATCCACACACCCCAAACAGTTGGGAAAGTTCCACACTCTCCAAAATTCATTCTTAATGTCAAGCCACTCGTTGCCTTTTGGTAGCGAGATAAACTCGCCTTTTAAAACAGTCCAGATTGCTTGGCAGACCTCACTCACTATCACTGAGACTGTGGTCGATCCCAATTTGTAGCTGGAGGCAACACATTTTTGGGAACTTCCAGATGAAAGTATGCGAAGAGTGACAGCCAATCTCTCTTGCATACTTACTGGGCTGCTGTGGGTTCTTTTATGGTCCAAATAAAGTTTGATACGATGTAGCAAGTGTTCGAACCGCTGAGCAGACATTCGAAAGTAGCCAAAGTGCATTTGCTCATCCACTGCACGCATTTCTTTGATAAGAGCACTGTACTCTCCATCTCTTTGCCGAGTGGTGTTTAAAGGGCGAACATACCATCTTCTTCTTCTCCTTTGTCTTTTAGTTAACATCAACAAACACAACAACTCTTCTTCAGCATTCAGCACGTCCAGAGGCACCATGTTCTCACTGTTGTTGTTCCGGCAAACTACTTCTTCACCGCCAATTCCTGGTGGTTTAGAGGAGAATTACTCCGAGTCGCCCCCTGTCGGTTCAAAGAATAGTACAACGGCGAGCGTGTCAAGTATAAACGCCTCGTCCGTTTGGGGAGATGCGTGCGCAGTCTGCGGAGACTCGCGCTGCGGAGCCAGGCAAAAGTATAAACAAGGCTTAAAGCGAGTGTTTGAAGCGAAATAGATGCGCGTTCAGAGCTAAGGCGGGGCTACAGATTAGGTGTCCCTAAAGAACCCGCATATGTCTATGCGCGTATCTAACAGTAGTTCCGCATTACATTAATTAATGTGCACGCGAGTTTTATTTATTTTTATACCGTGTAAATCCATGCACCGAACCGTGACGCACGTACCGTTTCTGTTCAATACTTACATGTACCGTTCCACCCCTAATAGGTATCGGATCATATTTTTTTCTCCCCTCCGATCTCCGATCTAGCGTTCTGGGCCAGTATCGGCACAATACCGATGACGTGGATCGGATCGGGACATCCCTACCTTTAGGAATTCCAAATGGCAAAAGTCTTTATTGATTTTCAAGCCTACATAAGCCATTGACAAATATAATAGTAAATATAAAAAATATTTTTTGTTGTCCTTCATCTTTTTTTTCCCCCATTTTATTTCCCATTTTAAATCTCTTTTAAACAGATGTAATTTGCATTGAAATTCCAACAGGTGTGAGAGTGGCTTGAATTTCCAGACTCTTTTGGTCACTATATTAATTAGAAAAGGCAATTAGGCATTGCTAGAGTCTTAGCATGAGCATATTCTCTCTGTCTGTCTCTCCATGGCCTCTTGGCATCTCCGGCAGGATTCCAATCCAAGGCTAACAGTGACATTTGCTCCTCTGTTTGTGGCTCTTAAAGAGCAATGAGTTTCCATCTGTTGTCTCGCTTTTTCACCATTTCCATACATGGACAGACAAAAGACATGGAGAAGCCTTATGATCCAGGCAACGTGTGTGTGTGTGTTTATTAGAAGAATGTAGCCAGGCTATGTTATAGCAGTATGCATTATTATTATTATTGTTAATGACAGAAATGTCATATGAAAATGTTATTAAAGCGTTCAAATAAACAAACAAACAAACAAAAAAAAACTTTAAATCTATAAAATGTTTTGTTGTGTAAAGTTTCAGTTAAAGCATATTTAAAAAGAAAATTAACCTTCAAGTCTATAAATTGCTTGTTTATACCTGCCCTGGACTCCTTGACCCAGATAGCATTCCCAGGCTGTGGAGGAGAAACATGATTCTACTGACTCGATCAGAATCTAATGCCAGCCATCACATGCTCCCAAAACATACTCCAAAATTTCTTATGGCCCAGAATAGGGGGCAGTCTTATGGAGGCAGTCGTGGCCTTATGGTTAGAATCAAACTGGTAACCCAAAGATTGCAGGTTTGATTCTTAATATCGGCATGGAACGACTGAAGTTCCCTTGAACAAGGCACCTAACCCCCCATGGCAAAATGGCTTCCCACCGCTGCGGGTTTGTGTGTCCACTAGTGTTGTCAAAAATATCGATATTTCGATAAATATCGATACTGAAATATCTGAACGATACCAATACTAATTTCCTGAAGTATCGATACTAGCCGAGCTGTCACTTTCACTTCTCTCCAAAGGCGCGTTGACAAACACCACAAGCGCACTCGTCTCATTCGCTCTGGTTAAATAGCAAAAGTGAAGTGAATGGGGCCGATCACACTTGACGTGTTTTTTGCAGTGAGAGGCGCCTATTTTCAATTGGTTTCCAGCGAGCGTTCTGCGCGCTGTTTATGTGCCTGCTGCGCCTCGCGGGCCTTCCGTTTTAATGATGAAAGCTAGTTGCTTGAACGCCCGGAGAGTGCGATGATGGAGGATAAACTTGTGGTGCTCTCGCGGGTTACCAGGAGCTTATAACGACTTCACGAACCGTAACTACCACAATGTTAACAGAAAGTAAATAAAGTTAATAAAAGGCTGATTTGACGTTTACTTGACTGACAGGACAGCGGTTTCAGTGGTTGCCGAGCAACATAACAAACGCAGCGCACTGCTCGTTCTGTGTGATGAGTGCTGTGTGCCTCGCGTGTTCGAACCTGAAAAACGCGTTAGTGTGATCGGGGCCTAATATAGCTAAGCACCTGAAAGACCGACATCGGGATCTATATAAATAATTTCGAGAGGTTGGTAACTCTTCTCATTTTAACATTTCTGAAACATTAACCAAGATGGCCTAGTATTGTTGTTGATATGAGTGTGTGTTGTCTCGTTTTTTCACCGTAATTCTTAAAGTTAATATAATCTGACTGAGAAATCTTAGACAAGTAACGTTAAATATTTTAACTGTGGTCAAATGTAAATTAACTTGTGCTTATTTAACTTTATTCAAAAATTAGTATTTAATTCTGCAATTTGCCTTCATATCTTATCATCAATTTGATTACACAGATACTAATTAAACTCAACTGAGCTATTGAATGACATCTTTGAATTCAATAATGAAATGCCTTTAACTGAAAATGTTATGTTTTATCTTATTATTATACATTACTGACACTATATCCTCCAATTTGATACTGTTAAGGGCTTTGACACAATCTGTATTGTTAAAAGCACTAATAGTATTGTTATCGCATATAATGCACTCACGTTTGTTTAAATCTGTTCATCAAATAACGTTAATGTATTAACCAGCATTAATGCTTTTGAACAAGTGCACTACTTCAGGACATTTTTGTTCATGTAAAATATCCCTCATTGTCATGTTCTAGACTTGTTATATTTAGCTTTAAATAATAAAAAATAAAAAAACTTAATATTGTGGCAGTTTTTTTCTCCGTGGTATCGAAAATGGTATCGAATATCGATATTTTTCAAGGTATCGTATCGAAGTTAGAAATTCTAGTATCGTGACAACACTAGTGTCCACAGTTTGCAGTATGTGTGTTCACTACTCACTGCTTATAATGTGTGTGCACTAACTTGGATAGGTTAAATGCATTTGGCCAATTCCGAGTATGGGTGGCCATATACTTGATATCTGGAAATTGAAGCCACTCACACACCTGTTGGAATTGCATTTGCCAATATGATAAATATCAAAGCAAATAGCATCAGTTTAAAAGAGCTTTAAAAAGGTTTAAAAAAAAGTGTTATTTGTACACGCTGTGACTATACAGATCACAACTGTGAAAAATGATCAATGATCAAAAAATGTTTGCATTATTTTGTCACTTATTGGGATTAGTATGCTACCTTATCCATTTACATCCAGTCTTTGTGCTAAGCTAGGCTATGACTGTGGGTGTGATTACGATGAAAGTGACCAATCATAAGAGGGTCAGTGCCCTCCTTGGTTTCCGCCCCCAAATTGTCAAAAGTCATGTAGACTCGAGGGAGCAGAAATCCACTGCGCGAGCAGAAGCCCGCTGCGCACGAGCAGGATTCCACTGTACAAGCAGAGTTAACCTATGAGAGTATGCCAGGCGCTCGCTCGCAGCTACATGTACACCTCTCGGTTGTTGAATTTGTGCGCGAGTACTTTTATCCTGCCAGCTGAAGGTTCATTTTTGCGCGTGTGAAATAACATCATGTGCTCGTGAGCATGTCTTACACGCTCATGACTTTTGACTAAAAAATAACGCCATACAGAACACCGCAGTCCATAGTGTTCTCACGCAAGCAAAGTCATGGAGTTCCGCTTTTAAAATCATCCCAGTGCAGTGTTGAGTTGTGGAAAGGTCCAGTATCAGTGCAAAAGGTAATTTCTTTTTAGATGTTTTAGATGTAATGTGACTGAGAACTGCATATTTCATCACAATAAAGCAAGCGTAACATTTATTAGACTGATATTTTAGATTTGGAAGACGTTCTTTGCCATGATGTTCTATAAACACAATGGTGTTTACAATCTGTTTTTCTTTTAATCAAATCAAGTGCTACATCTGAAAAGTAAGAGGAATTGGTGACATTATCTGAAAAGGAACGGCGGAGCACGTGATTACATTAGATGGCTTGTGATGTGATCATAGTGAATGCTAGAGGTAAAAATAGCATTATGATGATAGCATTGTGAGCTCGTGAGACACTGATCTTTTTTGCATACCTGACTACAGCATAAGATCCCACATCAACAGAGAGATTCAAGAGAAGTTAAGAAACAGATTTGATGCAACTTGTTCTGTTTTTTTTGTTTTTTAAACATAAGTAAAGAAGTTTTTTGCTTTTTACAGAAACCTGAAGACACAATGGCAATGGATCAGCAGTGTCTTCAGAGAAAGTGGAGAAGTTCATGGAGAACAGCCAGAGAGGATGAAAACATGAATGGTGGAAATGAAAGGATGGATGTGAGCAAAGAACAGGAAGACCGGAAGAATCCAGTGGAGGAAAATGAGCGGTCGAAAGAAGAGGAGCTGCAAGTACAAGCATATGGAAGTGAGAAGGCTGTTGATGACTATGATGGATGTAGTGTTTGTTTTCCTTTTATGCATGTAAACAGTAACAGTGACGTTATGTGTACAAATAATGATAAGGCAGGTGATGAAGAGTATGCTAATAAATATGACAACAACAGTAATGAAGAGAATGCTGATAAATACGACAACAAAAATAATGATGTAGAATATAGTAACAGTTTACCTCTTAGGTCTACAAATGGTGACGGCTCAGTTGCTACATGTAAACATATAGATAAAGGCACTGATAAAGCTCACAATAAATATGATGATGATGATGATAACTGTTTTGCAGCTGCCTCCGTCAGTACCGATGACATTGAAGATTCTGAAAAAGACTCAACTTTTAGAGGTTTAACATTTAGAGATGAAGAGCAGCAGATGACAGACTCATCAGATGAATATGATGGACATTGCAGTTTTGAAGATTTTGATGATTGCGACCGGTATCCCAAGAAGCTATACTCCAATCCAGCGTACCCAGGTGCGGTCTTCGAGGCTCTGGAGAACATGAAGTTGTATTCTGTCCTCACTGACTTGACCATCTACACAGAGGACGGACATCAATTTCAGGTTAATTCTATTGTCCTGGCTGCGGTCAGTAACCTTATTCAGTTGAGGCTCAGACAGAAACCCAGACAAGAACGGATTATCGCATTGTGTTTGGGGCCTGAGGTTCATGGTTTGGGGTTGGCAGCAGTGGTGGAGTTTGCCTATACGGGGAACATCAGCATTCTGAACAAAGCAAATATAGAGTTGGTCAGAACTGCAGCTGTTCGCCTTGAAGCTCCGAGAGTTCTGGAACTCTGCACAGAGGAGGAACAAAGAGAACAGGACAAGGCAATAGGGAAGAAAGAAGGCAGAAAAAAAATTTCTGCAGAGGAACATATGAATGATAGTCTACAGCATATCCGACAGCTGTGGACACAGAGAGTGGGATGTGATTTGGAGCTTGAAGCAGAGGGAAGAGTGTTTCATGGTAAGAAATTTGTTAATATGAGGTTTAAGTTCCCTATGCACAAATTAGATGATTTCTTCATGTTGTAGAAATATAGACATCACAGCATTAATTTGATCCCCTGTGCATTTGCGAAACTGCTCGTAAACTTGTATTTATTTCCCACCCTCATGAAGCTCACCGGGTGCTCCTGGTTGCCAGCAGTGACTATTTCAGAGGCATGTTTACCAGCGGTATGAAGGAGAGCAGGCAGAAATTGGTGTCTCTGCAGTTAGTCAGGGCTGCCAAGCTTGAGGCCCTCCTCCACTACAGTTACAGTGGGGCTCTTTCTCTTGGATGGGGCTGCGTGTTTGATCTCACCTGTACATCTCTTCAATTACAGTTTCAGACTGCCTACTCACTATGCCTTAACTTCATGGAACAAGAAATAGATGCTTACAGCTGCCTGGACGTTGTATCTTTCGCAGAGGCCTATGGGATGTCCGACCTACTTGCACTTGCCAATAACTTCGTCTTGAGGCACTTTCAAGATGTGTCCATCACTCCGAAGTTCCACGATCTTCCTGTAGAAAAAATTAAGAAATACCTTCAAAGTGACTCCCTCTACGTTCTCTCTGAGTTGCCTGTGTTCAAAGCAGTCATGTCTTGGATCGAAGCCTATCCTAAACAACGGGTGAAACTCGCCAGGGAGCTGATGGGGACCATCCGCTTTCCTCTCATGACCTTTAAGGAGTTCGATGAAGTCATGTCTGTAACATCTTGGCCTCGAATTGGTGCCAAACATGTCTATAAGGGTCTCTTCAAGGAGTTCTTCTCCAGTTCTTCAGATGTTCAGTCAAATATCAGGGTCTACATGCCTAAAGACACTATAGTCCTTGTTGGGGGTGAGAAGATCACTGATAATTTTGACAAACATAGACCCAGCAGGGAAATGTGGTTTAGCAATTCTTTGCAGAACCATGTCGGATTGGTGAAGAAAGTAGAGTGGAAAATGCTGGGAACTTTACCCGAGAAACCAAGATTCAGTCATGGAGTTGGGACGATAAGGGGGAAGCTTTACGTAGTTGGTGGACGGCATTATTATGGCCAAGCTGATACAATGAAATGCACCTACATGTAAGATGAAATTTGAGGCTTTTTCTGTCTAACCTTGTTCAAGTTTACCCCCTCATACTATGGACTACTTGTTCAATCTCTGATCTAGGTATGATCCCATCCAAAACTCCTGGCAAAGGTTGGCTGATATGCATGAGAGAAGAGGCAGCTTCACTGTAGTGGTCCTGAATGGTAAACTATATGCTATTGGAGGAGAGAGATACTCAGGGGTCAACATGGAGAGTGTAGAGGTCTACTGCCCCAACACAAATTCTTGGAGGTTAGTACAATAAATAAATAGCACACACAACATCAGCTGTTGTTCTTGAAACATGTCTAGCAAGTAATCACAGACCAAACACAACTGCAAACCCTAAACCATGTGTGAATGTTGTTCAAGACCGAAACCCCAGATCAAACCCTTACCCTAATATTTGATTTGTTTACGGATAAGGGTAGGTGGCATATTTAACTTTGAACAAATGAAAACAAGTTTGAGATTGACAGATGTACTGTACTGTCTTAAGGTCTACTTCTCACAAAATGTTTTCCAGAGGTTTGTGTCACCAGAAATTGACAGCCAGGTTAATAACATTACTTATACAGCATGTCTTGTATGTCTATCCCTCATATCCTCATTAAGCGCTTTCCATTAATATTAGGAATGTTGTTTCAGGACTAACAACAATGTAATTCTGAATCATGTCCTACTTCACTATATAACTTTATTCAGAGTAAGAGTTAGGTAGATTTAAATGTCATAGAACATATTGCAAATGTATAGCAAAAGTCAAACTCTTTCTAATAGCTTGGTTATAATAGTGAGTGATGCTGGTAAACCTGGCCCTTCTCTTCTTAATTCTCTACTTCTCCAGTTTTGTCTGCCCATTAGACCAAGCTCTATGCTGTCATGCAGCCAGTGTATGGAATGGCACAATCTTCCTATCCGGAGGCTTAAACAGCCAGTACCAATGCCTGTCGTCTATGATCCTTTACCACCCAGAACGAGGATCCACTAACCTGGGTGAGATGAGAAATGACAGAGCTCTGCACTGCATGGAGACCCTGGGTGACCGTCTGTACGTGGCTGGTGGTGTTTCAAGTGATGCTGATGGCCATCTGGTAGATCAAGTAGGCTGTGAGGTCTATGACCCTGTGGCCAACTCCTGGAGTGCCATTATGCCAATCCCAGTGCCTCATGTTGGGTCAGCATCAGCTGTCTTAGAGGGGAAGGTCTACGTTATCGGAGGCTACTGCCATACTGCCAACTACAGAGATATCAAATCTGTGCACCGCTATGATCCTGCAACAGCACATTGGGAGAACATGAGCGTGACACCAGGCCCGAACATATGCATAGCGGCCTGTGTGCTGCCCATACCTATTCACCTTAGAAAGTAAGAGGAGAATATCCTGAATACAATAAATTGTCAATACACTTGGGCTGCACGATATATCGTTTTAGCATCAATATCGCGATGTGCGCATTCACGATAGTCACATCGCAAAATCTGTGATCCATATAGACCAACTGCCCCCCAGTTCGGAACGCATGTGATTCGCAGTTTATCTGCAGAGTTTTACCATCATAGAGTGAATGTTTATCATTTGCATGTGTTGCAAGTCCTGGCACTTTAAACATAAAACACAAGACGACTGGAACTTGTGCAATGTTTTATGACACAAAGTCACGCAGACAGAACGTGAGCACCGAATTCAGTTCTATTTCTCTTCTTTTTGAGCTTGAATATAGCCTGGTTAAAACCAGACCATTCTCAGTAGTAACTGAGTTATGGTCTGGCAAAGCTTCATTAATAACTAATTTCCAAAGGGGCGTCACCAACGGACGTCGCTCATAGACCTAAAACCAATCAGAGCGATCGTCATCGTGTAAAGCCCGCCTCAACGTTTCTGATTGGTGCCGCGATTTCGACGGATTAGAAATGGGCTTGAATGGGCTCTTTGCCAGACTACTTGTAGAGCAATTCTAAATTTGCCGGAAGTTGTCTGGGTTTTCCCAGGCTAGCTTGAATAGACACGTGCACTCAAAATTAAGTCACAATGCCCATCTCGGTGAGTATCCTCGTAAACACTGTCGGTTATGTGTTGTAAACAACTGAGAAAGAAAACGAATGTGTATCATTATATGAGATCCTTGCATTTCATCTTAAAGTAACGTCAGCCTAATATACCTGCAACTGTTTGTGTCACCAATGTTAATCAAACAACAAAATAGAAAATTGCTTTTGTAGCTTTAACAAAGATAAATTGTATTAATTAATTATATTAATTGTATTTAATTTACACAGTGAAGACTATGCAGTTTTATTTTACATTTGATTATTCAATTTCTGTACCTGAATACGGTTAGACTAACCCAAAAAACATAAATCACTGCTTACTTTTCATTTGTATCTTTGTTCTATTTTATTTATCTATGCTTGTAATAATAAAAAAATAAAAAACTTCCTACAAAATCAACCCAATTATCCTGGAATGATTAATTCTTTACAAATATAGCTATTAAAATCATCTGGTGACATTTTTTCATATCGCAATATATATCACAGAAAAACAAAAATGTCGTGCAGCCCTACAATACACACAGCAAGGCAATGGTTGAGTATTAACTCTTTCCCCGCCACTGATGGAACATTCTGAAGAGAAACGCTTATTTGAAAATACCATTAACCGGTTAATAACATTATTTTATCGTTCTGTTTAAGATTTTAATTTGGCAGTCAACCAATCATGAATTCAAATAGTAGGACCTATGCAAATCTGACTTTGACGCATCCAATGTGAGTGAAATGCCCGCGCTCAGTTGTCAAATCATCCTCTGTAAGTTGCAAGGCAATGTGTAGGCATTAGCTGTTGGATCGCAGGAGTTTATCCAAGGATATATTACCATATCCGGTTATATCCAGCGTGGTGCGTTTTGAAACTAGCGAAAATTGCAGGTTACTGTAGAACAGTTTTTATTGTCGTTTAATATATTTGGTAAAAATCATGTGTTATAAAAAATGAAGTGTTATGCACAGGATGACTAGATGGCAAATTCCAGACAAAGACACTCCGCTCCTCAAATACAGTTTTGAATAAAGAAAATGTGGTACTTATAAAATAACCAGTTTTTCATTTACCCTTGCACTGCAAACAAGCAGAGACAGTCTCCAAAATGCGTGCAAGACTTCATTCACAATTGAGGCGGGTATGAGCTACTGTATGAGGTTTGGCGACAGTTTAAGGATCCATCGAGTTACGAGGTTTAGTCACAAGCTCTGGTATAAAGTGTAGGCAATTTTTTGTGTTTTTTTTATTAACCAGTATTTTTTCTAATTAAACCGTTTTCGGAACGATACTGTTAAAGAAAGAGCGCATAAACAGAAATGTTAAAATACTGATTCTGCTCGGAGTGAACGATTGGATTTTTTTCTTTATCTGCCCTGGATAAAGCATTGCTTATACATGTTGTTGTCTTTAAAGAACACAATTTTCTCAGCTTTATGCCAGATTTTATATGTATATAATATTTGTTTTGAGGATTGCTTCTAGAATAAACAAAAATAAAGGAAAATAGTTTCTTACTACTGTGTGCATTCAGTTTATTAAGACGATTATTCAATATTGTGAGATATTACAGTACAATTCAGTATACCGACTTAACAAATCAAAATCTCAGTGTTTGTTAAAAAGGGATTTAAAAAAATTGGATTGGATGACAAAGAAAATTTGAGTTACACCGTGTCCTAACCAGACGCGATGCGATAAGATTACAGTGACAAATAATTTATCTGTCCACACTAAACGCGACGCGACTGCGAGATGCGTCAACATCAATCAAAACCCACAGCCAATAAGAACAGTGTGTGGGCGGAGGCCCACAGCACCAGAGGGTAGGCTAATCTTGACGGTACTCGCTAGAAAATGGATAAGTAGCTACATAATCAAATTCACAAATATTACACCATTTAAACATTATTAAAAATACATAGGCTACTGAGTTACTAAAACAATCTTTGTCAAAGAATGCACTTGTTTGTTCACTGTTTGAACGTTCTTGTTTCCATTTGTTTAATTTCAAGATCTGATTAACATGGAAAAGATACCTTTTATCGCGCGTTGCGTGTAGTTAGGACAAGGTCTTATATAAGTGCGTTGCTGTCAACATATTCTTTATTTTTACAAATTGAGGATACATTTTATCCATCAACCAAGCTTAGTTTGCATTTAATCCAGAATATTAATTTGACAGGTGTTTTGTGTGTATGGGTTTACTTAAAGGGACATTGTGTAAGAATTTCCCCCATCTAGTGGTGAAAATGTATTTTGCATTCAAACAAATAGTGCTCTCCAGCGCCTCGCTTTTTCAAATGCGTGTTGCATCTACGGGAGCCGTTATGTACCAAAAAGCTATGACAGGATGTTTTAATAGCACTTCGAGTTTTCCTTCGGGTGAACAGGTTTGTTATTTCAAACAAACTGCAACTTGACACAACGAACAAACGAATGTTACAGTATGAATTACTGACTGTGAAAAACATGAACTATGGTAATTAGTAGTGATGCCTTCTTTATTCATTATATTTTTGTATATTATATAATAAAGTTCACAACCAAGCAATGAAAAAAAGCTAGTAATTAAGACCGTAACATTGACTTGCCTGTCGAGAAGAAAGCAGGCAACTTCAGCGTCTCTTTTGAAAGCTTTCTCCTGCATTAGCTATCCCGACATTAACCCTTGTTTTTTGTAATCTCCGTTCACGTGTCCTTTTACGGTCTATTTTGGACTTTTTCGACGACGAGGACTCCTTATCCTGTGACTCAGCATTTGTATGGTCCTCCATTATAAATAACCGTACAGTGCAGCCTTTTAAACTTGCCGGGGCAGTGAAGCGCCTCTCACTGCTCTGCTCCTCCGCTTCTGCTGGCTTCAGTCACGTGACGCTGGCTCTGAACGAAAACGCGTTGTGGAAACGCGTTGGCCTAGTACTTTTTGTCCCTCTCTGCTATTATAGTTTTTCAAGATGGCGGAACGACATGGAAGCCTCCGTGGACCTACCCGTCCCATGTATATAAAGATAATAAATTCTTCGTTTACGATGATAAGTCAGATAATTAGCAGAGGTATTTGTACACCATTGAGGACATATTTATGAATAAAAATGTTCATTTTAGATAATAAAATACCTAAAAAGCTACACATTGTCCCCTTAACAATTTTTTTGGGGGGGCATGTAGCATTCTATTACATGCGTATATAGAAATATTACATGCGTATATATAACGCATGTAAAAACAAGAGAGAACCATACCTTAACCAAGTTTAGTGTTTTGTTCTTCCACCATATGGAAGATGGTTCTCCTTAATCGAACTTGTAGGGCCATTAAAAACAAATATCCCCCTCAGACATCACTCTTGGCCACTACTGTACTCACTTGGAAAAATTGGAAACAGTTCAGATAGTCTGCATTATAAATAACTTTATATAAAACAACAGATGTCTAGGGTGAGTCCCTATTTGGAGAGCCAAGATAGCCAAATCATGGCAGAACCTGATTTCGCCAAGCACAATATGTTCCTGGATCAATATCTTTATTGATCCTGGAACAACATTCCATTCAACAAACCAGATTTGAGGGACACGTTTACAGTTTATGTCAAGTTTAGGCAAGAGTTAGATGCTTCTACATCAGTGTTATTCACCATAATTTCCCTCTGATTTTAGAGAGAACTTATGGGTAGGGTAGGGTAGGGATATGGTTAATGCCAGGGACACACTAAGCCGACGATCGGCCGTCGGACAACGTTGGGCTGTTTTTAAGCGTTTTGGTGTTCCGCACCGTTGGCTCTAGTCGGATGGCGTTGTGTTTTTTTTGGGCCAAAAATAAAAAAATAAATCGGGCTGTCGGTGAGAGAGAGAACTCTGATTGGCTGTTCAGTTTAATGAATGAGTCAGTGAACGAGAATAATAGCAAAAGTCAATACGGTACAGACAGAGAAGGCTGTTCTAAATTTAGTGTTCCTGGGCGTATATTTTAATAATCACATGAGCAGACTGGAATAAAGTAAGTGATCAGAATGATGATATTAAAAACAGTAAGCACGTGTGACCGGTCTTTGTTTAGCTCTGCTAAACTGTAGTGTTGGTCGATGAACGAGACCGGGCAGCAGAAATTTCTCAGGCCAGATTTTATTCTGCATGAATAAACATAATTTTAAGAACAAGCTCGAGTCTGTGGCCTTCTCTCACAATTCAGCCTCTCTTCAGTCGCATTTACCGCGAACTGAAACATTTTACACTTTTGACATCTTTATAAACATGTATTTCAGTTTCTCATATAATCTAATTTCATAAAAAATTTAAATAAAGTATTTTAACATAAACTCAAAACAATATTAGCAGAAGAATGAAAGAAAACATACCTGCATGCAGTGGTGGACGAAGTACACATACCATGTACTTGAGTTAAAGTAAAGATACTCAAGGTAAAATATTACTCAAGTAAAAGTAGAAGTTCTGCCTTTAAACATTCACTTGAGTAAAAGTACAAAAGTATTTGCCTTCAAATGTACTTAAGTATCCAAGTACTATGATTTTTTTATGGCTATAATGTCCTATTATAATTTTTGTCACAAGACTCTTGCTTAACTCAGTCTACGTGAAGACTCTAATGTCACTCTTGGCACATCAATCTATTAATAAAATTACATTAATTAGTCATATATATATATATATATATATATTTGAATTGAATACATTTTTTGTGTGTTTAATTTTTGACGGAAGGGGACTGTTCCCATAAGGTATAATACATTTACAGTATTTACTGTACATATTTTTCACGAGCATCTATGGTCATAATTATAAACATCCTAATGTTATGATACATTCACATAAACCTGCACAATGCCATTGAATGTATATATATACTCACTACATTATGGGAGCAGCCAATTTCCCTACAAAATTAAACACCAAAACGTATTAATGCAGTGTTTCTGCTACTCCTCAGAAAAAAAAAATGCTATTATATGCAAGTAATTTTAGTGTCAACGTAATAAACAATGTTCATTATGCGTCAGTATTTACCGATAATTGCTGCAATAATAGCTGCTGCTCTCTGCCCCGCTTAAAATCATTGGCAACACAAATTGTTTGGAACTATTGAGAGCTACACGAATCACGTGACCGCGCGGCGGCGAGATCACAGTAGGCTTGTTCGACTTGAAACGGCACACTGCACAGACCAATCGGTGAATGACATTAAAATACCGCAAGAGCGATTAGAGAGTAGACGGCTCTGTATGCTTTTCAATCGCTCTCGCGATTTCGCTCTATACTTTGATGTCATAAACTGATCGGTCTGTGCAGCGCCGGTTCAAGTCGAACAAGCCGTGTGTGTCGCAACCTCTTATATACTGTCTATGGTCGCAACTCTCATATTTAACGGCTCTGGTTTGCGCTTAGTAGATACAGCCAAGGCAAGTTCAAAACAAAGCGCGCACGTTGTAGGCTACTGTGATTGGTGGCTCGTTTGACCAGTTAAGTTTTTATCCACTCATAAATAAAAAGGAACGACTGATTTTGAAAATGTAGTAGAGTAAAAAGTAAGATATTTGACTTTGAAATGTAGTGGAGTTAAAGTAAAAGTCTTCCCAAATTTAAATACTTCAGTAAAGTACAGATACGCAAAAAAGCTACTTAACCCTCTGAGGTCGAGAAACGCGCCCCCGCGTTTTGCTGGATTTTTTTCACATAGCAGCAACATAAACTTAAATTACTCCGTCATTTATGGTTATACAGAAAAAAGAAATATAAAAAAATAATCTGTGATATTTCTACTTTTGTATGTGTCCACTTACAATCAAATCAAAACATTGTGCTTTTGTAAAATAAAGAAAATAAACAGGGTGTGCGTTCTGCCTCTCCGTCGCGGTGAACTTTTTTTTCTTGAGCACGTCTATAAACTGAAACAAAACTCAACGAATCCTTCTCACACATTTATGAGCCATATACCTTTATACACATTTAAGTGTGTACTTTTAAATGATCGGATTCAAACTGAAAACAAATATTCTCTGTTTAAGTAATTTGTATAAAACCAACAGGATGTCCAGTATCTCAAACGCTTGCTAATTACTTTTTAATTCGACACGCCCACTCGCGCAAAAGTGATTCACATGCAAATCTCCACATGGAACGCGAACGCCCTCGTTACCTCAGACACAAAACTAGAGCCCGACCGATAAAGGATTTTTAAGGCCGATACCGATACAAATATTTGGGGATTTAAAAATCCGATATTCCGATATCTCGGCCGATATATATATTTTTTTTAAAATCCAAAAAACGCGTAACAAAACATGAACAGATTTCCCTAACATTAGTTATTTGTCGTTATTTAAGAGTCCTCAGCCTTACTAAAATAATATGATAATGCAGTTTAAAAATAAACTTGTTTGTTTTATTGTCACAACAGAACAGAATATATTCAAGTTCTGATAAATATAATGTATATTAAAAATACAAACTTAAGATATGAAACTTAAAGTCCTTTGAACAAAAAAAAAATCAACTATTATTATTAATATTGACAGTAATAATTTTAAAAAATCAATGATGATGATATTATTATTATCATCATTTGTATTATTATTAAACAAGACAAAGGTCACTCCTAATGTGTGTGTGTGTGTGTGTGTGTGTGTGTGTGTGTGTGTGTAGAGCAGTAGAGCGTTGGTGCTTGCAACGCCAAGGTCATGGGTTCAAAGCAAGAACTGATAAGATTGTAAATGTGTACCTTGAAATGCAATGTAAGTCGCTTTTGATAAAAGCGTCTGCCAAATGTCAATGTTATAAGCTACCTTATAATTACAATGTCAACTTGCTTATCCCTTTACCTGCACTCTTTTAATTCTATCCATCTATTCCATCAAGCTACAACAAACCATTTTCAATCATCATTTGCTGCCTGCCTTTCTAAAATCTACTACTTAGTGATGCACTAAATACATTATGTGACTCGTTAATGCTGCGGCTAAACGAAGTCAGCAACGCACACTTGGATTTCACACACGTGTAAAAGAAAAGCTAACTTTTATGCACAGGCTATGTTTGATACTTTTTCTCTATGTCTAAATGTTCACTCCTCGCGTGCCTAACTTACGTTTTACAATGCAGAGACTGGAACTACAGATATGCTAGTTATAAATACTAGGGGTGCACCGATCCGACTTTTTCAGTCCCGATACCGATGCCTGGGCTTTGTGTATCTGTCGATACCCGATACCGATCCGATACTATTGTTGAATTAATAATAAACTGTATACCTTCCACCTTATACCTTCCTTGAAGAGACTAAAGGCACCAGACTTTACTAACTAAACATAACTAAGACAAAATAACAGATGTATGTAATGTGTTGAATTCTTATTTATTTAAAAAAACAATTGTGCATTCAAATCTAAAATATAATGTAATCAAACTCTTAAATTAAAATAAATAAAATGTAGCCACAAGAAACAAAACAGTGCATTGGTTGAACATACAATAGTAATCAAACAGTAACCAAACATTGTAAACATGTAAAAAATATAAAGTGCAAAGTCCTGCAAACAGGAATTTAAAATGCAACATAGCAGCTGAACCTGAGAATAAACAAATAAAAAGTTGGTCGAACAACAACTTGATCACACATACAAATAATAACCAAACATTGTAAAAATGTAGTGCAGTGTCACACCACCATCACAAACATGACCTGTGAATGCTCACTTAATCAGCAATGGCACATTTAAATGTCAGTTTTAATGATCAATATGTTTCATATTTAAAAAAAATGAAAACAAAAAGAAGCAGGGTTGTGTTTTATATTTCGTGTTGTTATAAATATATGCAGTAAAGATGATCAATGTACGCATTTGCCTGAACCACATTTATGTGGCCATTAATATGTTTAAGATTTTTTTTTAATGAAAAGAGGCAGAGTGGTGTTTTATAACATATTTCGTTTTATTGTTGGCTAAAACATACATAAAGAGATGACCGGAGTAGCCAGAGCGAGCTGAGTGACGCGATCAAGAACGCTGCTGTTCCATTTGCAGAATAACCGGACTTGCCGCCTCTCGTCCTCGGGAGTTCGTTCTCCTGAGTCAAACTTGGCAAGTCCGACCTACCAAGGATGCAAGTCCGAAGTTTGCGTACTTGGTATTGAGAAACGGCCTCTGGCTCGCTCCATGTTGCTTCTAGCATGCGACACACGTGAAGCTGACGAATGACGTAGGTTCTGCTGCGACAAAAAAAAAAAAAAAAAAAAAAAAAAAACCTGGATCGGCCCGTGGATCTGTTA
This sequence comes from Leuciscus leuciscus, assembly GCF_965113295.1. Lineage (NCBI taxonomy): Eukaryota > Metazoa > Chordata > Actinopteri > Cypriniformes > Leuciscidae > Leuciscus > Leuciscus leuciscus. The sequence continues at coordinate 58,412,697 of NC_138726.1, read as the reverse complement.
TTTTTTCCGATCCCCGATCCAGCTATTTTGTCAGTATCGCGGCCGATATCCGATCCTAATATCGGATCGGTGCACCCCTAATAAATACAGTAATCATTACTTTATTTATTGCAGCAAAGACAACGTCGGCAGTGTTGACGGCAATATAGGCATAGAATATTTCGTTCTGTATTGACAGGTGCAGTATTTGAAAATAGATCATATTTTTTTAAATTGCATTTAAATTTGCATTTATGTCAAACCCTAGACACTTTCAAACATCAAAATGACATTTATTAATATGTATTCGTGTCAAAATGTCATACAAACATCTTTATCTATTCAATTTTGCTTGGAAACGCTTCCAAGACGCTTGCGTGTCGCGGCAGGCAGTGTGCAAGCTCTAACCTGTTAACATGGGAGCCGAAATAAAAACGGACACGCCACGCAGCTGAGACGCTCACGCCATGCATCCAGTGTGTCACCGACCTAAGTTTGTTGTGATTTCCAAGCTCATTGATGTTAGCAGTCTTCCTTGTAGAGTGCCCTCTGGTGGACAAACTATGCAGCGCCAACACTCATAACATGGTTGCAGGATGTTTCGTCCGCTTTTATTTTATTTTTTAAATATTCATTTATCGGCCATTATAAATGCCGATACCGATAGTTTGGAAAATGCCTAATATCGGCCGATAATATCGGCCCGCCGATATATCGGTCGGGCTCTACACAAAACACCAAAAAACTTCACAAGTCTCTGCTTTTCGTCGAGTTTGGAAGACACGTCTGAGCTTACATTGGATTTAACTCAGAAGAAGAAGAACGCGATTTGAAGACAAGAAAGATGTAAGGTAAGAAATTCTTACTTATTAGTTTATGGTATTGTTGCATAAACTTCACATTGCAGTTGAACTGTTGCTAGATACTGTATATGGTGAATATTATACTATTTAGACCCATGTTTCCTGATAAATACTGTTTGTGGATATCTGCTCAAACATAGATATGTATAACCATAATGTTTAATATTTTGGAGCGCGATGGCGTTTGAATGTATCATATTTTGGAGCGCGCTGTGGGTTTGAGTATCATATTTTGGAGCGCGCTGTGGGTTTTAATGTATCATATTTTGGAGCGCGATTGCGTTTGAAAGGAAAAATGCACCAAACATTAGGCTTTATGTTTTTACTATTATCTCATTTCATATCATCATAACGAATGGAAACATTTGAAGTAACATATGATAATCAATATATTTTTCTCTAGCGTAGTTGTTCTTGAAATCTTTTGGAAGATTTAATTTATTGTTATTATTATTTTATGCAGCACTGCGTAGCCTATGCCTAACAAGGCACAACAAACCTGGTGTTCATTATATATTGTTGGAAACGTGTGTGTGTGTGTGTGTATTCTGTGAATTTTAAAAAGAAATTTTAACCAGAAAAAGCTAAAATCTATTCCCAAAATCGTGCAGCCCTATAGTTTCTCTTGATATCATTATGTTCACAGTTTTTTCTTTTTTCTTTTCTTTCAGGGACCAGATGCAACTGAGTCCTGCTGACTTCAACATTCACATGAGTCTCTGTACATGAACATGGTAAAGTGAAAATCAAACACCTTGGAAATGAAAGGTATGTACAATGTTTTTAGGAATGGCACAAAGGTCTCTGTCTTTGGATCATTGTTTTCAATGTGCTCTTTTGTCATTTGTATTTTTGGATTGTGTTGTGTTGTAAATAAATCCAAACAGGGCCTGATCGCTCCTAATAGGGCAGTTAGGGGAGTGTCTTTGTCTTTCTCAGGTGTTAAAACCTTACATATTCATGAGATGATCACGCCTTTTCGCATATGGCTTTGTCACACAAAACACGTCTTAGAAATTTTAAATCAATATATTGTCTTATCTGAATGAGCAGTCAGGGTGATTTTCACATAGTTTTGGAGCAAATATTCTAGGCTATGTCATACAATTTTCAAAAGTCTTGTGAAGAAATAATCAGTATGGGTTTCATGGCCTTATTTCAGTGAGAATTCTTTTTTGTATTTTCACAAACCACGCATAAATGTCATTATCTCAAAACTACAAACTTTTACATACATGCTGCTGATATATTATTGTAGCAGAGTTTGTGCTGAATACAGTGTAATCAGACTTTAGCCATGAAAATGTCACTAGTAACAGAAAAAAACACAAATGTCAGAGCATGTCAGAACACCTCCATGGCCCAGAAAACAGCTCAGACCTCAGAGGGTTAAGTACAGTAACGAATTACATTTACTTCGTTACTGTCCACCACTGCCTGCATGAATAAAAATAATTTTAAGAACAAGCTCGAGTCTGTGGCCTTCTCTCACAGTTCAGCCTGTCAGTAGGTGCGTTTCCATTACAGATTTGCGCAAAACTTTTGCGATTTTTTTCTAAATGTCGACAAAAAACTATTTCGTAATGACGGCATTTCCATAAAACGATGTTATGCGACTAAAACTAAATTTTTTCCTCTCGCGATAAGTCATTTAAAAAATCATGGCGACAGATGTTGGTAGGTTTACGTATATCCCAGCCACTGCACTGGCCACCATTATCATTAATCGAAGGAGACGCATGTGTGTTATCCAAGCATTAATGGTAAGGAAAGACCCTATACTTGTGAGCGGCAAATATGAGGTGTTTCTGGGTGTGTCTCACTCATATCTACTTCGAGGTCTTGATTGTGGCATTTATTTGAGGTTTAGAATCCATTATTCCTGTAATTCTTTTGTCTTTTATGAATTTAATAAAGAACTCTGTCTAGTATTCTGTCCAAACACACCGCCTCATCTACGTCAGCTGACCTGTAAATGCGCAAAAACTGTTTCCATTGCAGTTTTGCAAAATATTTCTTTTTCGAATTGCCTGAAAAACCACCTCATGCAAGCGTAAAAACTTTTTTGCGATAAATGCGAGTTTTTGCGAAATTGACGTGTTTCCATTGGGCGTATTTTCAATTCGCAATTTCAAATTGCGCAATTTGAAGCGTAATGGAAACGCGGCTAGTGAAAGGCATTATTTTAGCCAACAGAGCTTGCACACTCATGCTTAAAGACCCACTCCGATGAAAATCATGTTTTTCTAGGTGTTAACATGTTCTTGTGGCATTTTTCTTATGCTAGAGGACATATCTTGAGAAAAATAAGCTCAAAGTTGTATTTCTGAGTATTTCTGCATTCAAATGGCTGTGAATCAGTAGCAGACGCTAAAATGCCGGCTAAAATAGACTGGAGTTGTGACGTAGTAACTCCACTGGGCGGGGCCACAAGCTCATACTCCCCTCCGCCCCGCACGCTCAGGTTCTGAGGAGTAGAGAAGACGATGGCGGATCAATACCTATGTGCGGTAGCGGGTTGCAATGCTAAGAGGAGAGATATTGGTATTAGCTTTCATGCTTTACCAAAACATGTTGCTGTGAGAGATGAATGGATTACGTTCCAGGGTTCCAGACTGCGACCATTTTTTGAGAATGTGCGAGTTAAAATGTTATGTGGTCGCATTTGTGCGAGTGCATGGTCATGTACTACTCAGTTAAATTCACGCATGAATTTTCCTGCATTGAACTTGTTTTAGCGCCCGCCAAAGTGATTTTTTGTCCCGCCAAAGTCTTATTTGATCGGTGAGTAATGTAGATGAACTGCTGCGCTTGTGACAGGACATGTTTATAACTGAAAGAACGAGCAGAGAGAGAGACCCGGACGCGCGCGCGCGCACTCTCTGTCTTCGGAGCCAGGCGAAAATGTAAACAAGACCTCACCGTCTCCAAACTAAGCGCTGTCTTGCTCTCTCTCCCTCGCACATATTAATCAAAATAAATCGACACGGCGGTAAAAGGTCGGAAGACCAAAGTTTCGTGTGGAGCATTCGGAGATTTTTTTTTCTTTTTCTGAATTGCCGCTGGGTGTGAATTGTGCTAAAAAAGTTGCCTTATCTTCTCTGAAAAGCGTTCCGGACATTCAGCTGACATAAAACAACACTTTAATTAAACGAAAAAAACTATCCAGTGATGAAATGTTTTCTGTGTTGACAGAAAGAAAGAAAGACAGAAAGAGGCTGTTGCTGCCTATGTATCTCGCTTCAGCCAACGGCTCCGCCCACAACGCAGAGGCGAATTGCTAATGAGCTACTGCCTCTCTGCTGAAGAGAAGTCCCAGAAAACGGCACAGGTTTTGTGATTTTGGCTAAAAACGCCATAATCATCATTTAAAGACCACTGAGAATGTTTAAAAATAAATCAAAATATGATCGGAGTGGGACTTTAAAGGAACCGTATAAGATTGTGGCCAAAACTGGTACTGCAATCACTTTCAAAATACTGTAGCGGTGTATCCCCTCCCCCTCCCCCTGACTCGAGGTTGCCAGATAGGCTGCAGGATCCAGCAGGAACGTCGGCTGCTACAAGGAGCTTCCAATGGCAAGTGACGAGTCCTACACAGTACGTTTTTTTTTCCAGACTTTGTCACGACGTATTTCGGATTCATAACGAGGTCTTTTAGGTTTCGTAACGTTAGACATTTTTTATCCGACACGTTTGTAGCTGCAGCTGTGGTAACTAGAGCAGAGCTGGCAACCCGGATGCCGAAACACTACTGACTTCGTGATTGGTAGATAGGTGGAGGATGACAACATCAACATCAGTTGAGGGCTCTAACTTCACTTTTAAATGACAATAACCTGGCCGGACTACGGTTGTCAGTGATATAAGTATTTGAAATGAACATGATTTCTTAATGTCTAGTGACATATCAAGGCCATTTTATGATTAATTGAAATACATTTCTTACATACGGTTCCTTTAATGAATTCTCTCCGAAAAGACATGTTATAACTCATCACATTCTTCACACAAACTTCATACATGTTTGAATAAGATTAAAGTGCATTTTAGAACAAAATTACATGTTGTATTACAATAAAGAAAACTCATATACAACTTTTTAGACGGAGCATCAGTACAACTCACCTCTATTCAGTCGCATTTCTGAAGGAGAGCAACCGGAACCGGAACACAAGTCTTAAAGGAACCACGCACCGTATTGAACAATACTGGAAAATGACCATCTAACCATAGAAATATGACATCTCAGTTAATAGAAATCAATATTAGAAGAATAAATTATATGAAATATTAAAATAATAATTCCAGAATACAAAATAATGAAAGAAATCTAACAAATTATAATAACACAGGGAGAGATTTTGAGTGAAATTAATAAATAAATATAACTCCCGTTACACACGCGCTATGTATTTACACCTGACATCCTATATGAATGTTAAAATATGTTTCATGTATGCTCACAATATAAGTAATAAATATTTGTCATTTTGAGCCTGTAATCAGAGCCGCCTTAACCTAATGTTAGGCCCCGGGGCTGAGAGGTTTTGTAGGCCCCCCATCCCCTCGATTAATAGAGTCTCATTTTAAAAAAAGTGTAATAGGTAATCTACATCACATAATGCATTAGTTTCTTTCGAGACCTACAACAATGAGTTTTTTTTTTAATATTGTTTTTAATTTTAATATTGTTATTAACATATCACTGAGCACATAAACACAAGACACTTTATTTAACAACCACACACAGCAACTAAATTTCAACTTTATGCAAATGAGAAGCGATTTTCGCGAGCGACAACCAATAGGAAAGAAGCCTTTCAGTGGAGCTCAGCTCCCGTCACCGTCTCGAGTGCAGGAGAGACAGAAGAGTTCGAGGGCGATTTCACTGTTTTATATGATTTGACAGTAACTAACCACAAACATGGATATAATAAAATGATGCACGGAAAAGAAACTATCGACAGTCTCAGTGAGTTTATTCTGGATTTAGTGCCTAAATCATTTTGTTTACAAATTAGACGCTTTGCAGATGTTATATAGCCTACATGTTAAAGATTTTATTTTGGATGTGTTCATTGTGATTATATTGGCTGGGTTTATAAAAGTTTATAAAATTGAAAGGATCATTGCTTGGTGCATTTGGAAACAAAGCTTGTCTATTTCAAAATGTAATCGCGTGCATCGCTGATGATTAAACTGTCCGTGTGTTGAAAAAAACGTCGATTAAACACACTCGCAACAGACACCCCAAAGCGGAGACGTTAGCGGCACTGAGCGGACACGAACCGTAACGCCTCATTCGCGCCGCGGGACCTCTAGACGCGCATAAACGCGTCTTTGCATAGACTTAACATTGAAATCAATCGCGCCAGACGCTCTTTTCGCGTTTGGTGTGAACGCACCATAACAATAACATTAGAGCGACAGCACTACCGACGTCCACAAGCGACTAGCGACATACAGCGACAAAATCTGACAAGTTAAAACAATATGACCTTTTCAGCTCATCATGAACCTGAACATGGGAGGCCCCTGAACTTGGGAGGCCCCTGGGCTTCAGCCCAGGTAAGCCCGTGCATTAAGGCGGCCTTGCCTGTAATGCACAAATTCAAAACATATACTAAAAGTGTCATTGTGCGTGTTTACTTTTGAGGCAGATTTTACGACAACACACAAGCACCAATACATTTAAATCAACATATCAAGGCCATGTTATAGATTAATAAATAGATGTAACCATGAACAGAAGTAAACAGAAGTTAAAATACTGGTCGCAGGCCTCCATTTGAGTAAAAGAGGTAGGTCTATATAGCTTCCCTTATTTTGTAAATAAATGCTGTTGGCCTACTAAAACAAACTGAAAAAAAAGTTCAAAACTGGTGAGCATTGGGTTTCAAATCACCTCTAGATTTAACATGACTCAAAACTAGATCATTTATGGGAAAATGTAAAGTGGCAGAACCAAGGTAAAGTATAGTGATTACCTAATTCATAAACAGTATCACAGAATTCATAATACATATGGTAATGTCATGGTAGGCCTACTTTGTGATACATTTACTGTTTTCAAGTACTGTTAAGTGTTTCTGCTGTTGGCAAACATCTTACCTGCACCTGCAGTACAGAGTCATTTAACCATTTGAACCATTATGAGTGAGTACATTAAATGAACTAACTGAACAGAGTGATTCATTCATGAAGCGGTGAAAACTATTCAAAACAGTCGACAGTAAATAGGAATACATGAAATATATGAAAAATGCTTATCTGTTAGAGTAGGGTAATTTTCCTTGTCAAACAAAGTTTATCTGTGATATTTAAATAATACTGGAGCTTGTGGCAGGATTGACAGATCAGAGAAATGAAGCCTTTTATAGTAGCCATGACACTCCGTCATAAGAATTTGATTCTTTAAAAATAATTGGTTTTTTATAAGAAACTAATTGTTTTTTTTTGTTTTTATTATTATTTATTATGTTATTTTAGTATTATAGTATAGCTTCTTTTTATGTTTGAATTTGTTTTTAGTTAAAGTTTTAGTATTTTTGATTGTTGATTTTTTTTGTCATTTTTATTCGTTTTTGTTTTTGTAATATCTGTATTGTTTTTTTTATAGCTTTATGTAGCCTAAATAAAATAGATTTTTTTTTTCATATTTTATTTTATGTCAGTTATTTATTAAGTAACATAAATGCTTTTTAATGGTTATATAATGATATGTATAAATAAAAATAGTTCAAATAGTTCTGATTAAAATAAAATAAATAAAATAAAATAAAAACACTTTTATTTGTATGACAATCAGACTTGCTGCTCCATATGAGTTTTCATTTGAGAGAAAATTCTCCCTCACAAGGCAGCTCCCTGTGTAGACATAAAAGCTATACAAATAAAAGCAACTCATATTTTTCTCATTTCCTGATGTGCTCAGGTAGATGAAGGAGGCATGCTCGCACGTCAGTGACGGGACCGGGCATCTTTCCCATGCTGTCCCATCTCTGAGTCACAGGGTCATAGCGGTGAGTTTGCCTTGCCTCTCTATAGTCCTCCTGGCAGTAACCGCCTAGAATATACAGCCTCTCCTCCAGGACAGCAGAGGCCGCGCCAACGTGGGGAATGGGAAGAGGAGTGAACACGGTCCAGGTGTCGTGTACCGGGTCGTACATCTCGCAGACCAGCTGGTTGGTGTAGTACTTATTAAGGTTGCAGACCCCGCCAGCTACATAGAAATGGTTTCTCATGCTCTCCATACAGTGCTGGGCCCGGTCGTGGGTCATGTCAGCGAGGTATGTGGTTCCTCTCACTGGGTGGTAGAGGAACATCGACATCAGGCATTGGTACTTGCAGTTGAAGCCTCCAGAGATGAAGATTTCACCTCCCCAGACGGTGGCAGCATGACCGCTTAAGGCTTGGTCCAAAGGATGGGTGAAGCTGTTCCACAGAGTAGAAAAGGCAATTGACTCATTTACAAATGACTCATTTATGCCTATGTTTTACTTATCCCAATTAATCGTAAAAGAGAAAAGCCTGAGACAAAGCTGAAAGAGCAACCTCAACACAATAACATTTGACTTTGGACTGGCAAATCAAATGATTGTCCAAAGATTCTCCATCATTTACAGTATGTTGTACTTCTGAGAGCCACAAGATGTCAGTCAGTTTATTCATTCTGTGCATTCTGTGTTTACATTTTTATTTTCACAATAACAGGTAGAATATAGTTAATTATTACTAAGGAATCTTTTAGAAAATATTTAACTTGCTCTTTTATCCTGTTTTACGTTTTTCTCCTACCTCCAGGAATCTGTTTCTAGTGAGTATTTTTCCACGCTGTCAAGATTTGTGTTGATGTTTTTGTCTCCTCCGATGGCATACAGGGCGTCTCCGCTCACCACCAGCGTAAAGTTACTCCTTAGTTCAAGAAGGTCTGCCAGCCTTTTCCAATGATCTCGCACAGGGTCGTACCTGTTGATGCAGATGTGCGGATAGAGAAAAAGTGAGAACAGGTGAAAGAAAAGTGAATAAATACAGGCTGACATAGCCACAGAAACACTACGATGCAATGCAAATTCTGTGTTTTATGTTTTTAGCTAAATTGATAGAACAAGACTTAAAGACCTCATTACATTGTTTGATGAATCAAGCCACAAAACCGGACTTTGGATTTTGTGAGGTCTTTAAGTATGCATTACTTTACCTGTAAACAGATTTCATGACGTCATACTTTGTGTAAAAGTGGCAACCTCCAGCTACATACAGTTGACCATCATGGACCCCAACGCCATGTCTAAATCTGGCCCGATCTGGCATTTCTCCCAGCATTCTCCACTCTATCTGCTTCACAAGGCCTGTTCCACTTCTCAGAGAGTTAACAAACCAGAGCTGCTTGCTGGGAAGTCGTTGATCCATGTCTGGATTCAGCTGATCGCCTCCGACCAATACCAGGGCATCTTTGGGGTGACGCACACGTTGCGCCACACGGTCAGAGATGCCAAATCCAAACTCCTTCAGTGCCGATTTGTAGAGTTCAACCTCAGATTCTCCACTGCATTCCATGCTCAGGTTTACAGCACGAACTTCTCGAAATTCTTTGAAGGTCATAAATGAAAAACGCACCGCTTGCATGAGCTCTTCGGCCTGTGGGAGCCGTTCAGCGAGATCTGTCTCCACCCAAGCGACGACCGCTCGGAAAACTGCCAGCTCCGATGGAGTGGACAGCGCGTCGCATCGGAGGAACGCCAGAAGCTTCTCGGCCGGGAGGTCCTGAAACTTTGGGGTGGCAGATACTTCTTGGAAGTGTCTCAGGACAAAATCCTCAGCCAGCTCCATCAGCTCCGCCATCCCGTAGGCCTCTGCGAAAGACGCCACGTCCAGGCAGTTGTGGGCATCCATTTCTTGCTCTAAGAACTCAAGGCAGACCGAGATGACAGGCTGAATCTGAAACTGGAGGGAAGTAGAGGCGAGGTCAAACACGCAGCCCCATCCGAGCATCAGAGTGCCGCTGTAGGCCCAGTTCAGGAGGGGCTCAAGCTCAGCGGCTCCGACCGACAGCAGAGACACAGACTCCTGCTGGCTCTCCTTCATACCGCTGGTAAACATGCCTCTGAAGTAGTCGCTGCTGGCTGCCAGTAGCACCCTGTGAGCTTCATGAGGGCAAAGAATTGAGTCTTTTAAAGATGCTACTTTCTCTGTTCAAGGACTATTGAAATGTAATTTTCTAAATTTTAAAACATTCAAATATGAATGGTCACTGATAGAACTGTGTAGAATGGATGGAATGGAATCAAAAGGTTTGTGAAGTCATTAACATAACTGTCATTTTGTCTCTACCCCTGTCCTTCACTATTGAAGACTAGCTAATGACTATTGTTGTCTTTTTCTACAGCTGGATAAGTCAAGACCAGCATCTGACAAAGTGGAGGAATTTCTTCTGTCCAAATTAAAGTTTTTAAAACTTTCAAAGTTTGTGTTGAAAATGTGTTGATTATATGGAATCAAAAGGTTTATGAAGTCACTGACGTAATTGTCATTTTCCCCTGCCTCTTTTTTTCCACTTTTAAATTTTTTTTTGTCTTTTTCTACAGCTGGATAAAAGTCAAGACCAGCATCTGACAAAATGGAGAGAAAAACGATTGTTATTTTCTTGTGTTCAAATTAATTAATTAATTTCTAAATTTGAATAATGCATGAATGGAATGGATTCAAAACGTTTGTGATGTCATCGAAATAAATGTATTTTTTTCTCTACCTCTGTTGTTCACTTTTAATGTTCTTCACGGTAATTTACCGGGATTGCTGTGTGAAAGGGGCTAATGAAGCAACCATATGGCAACATCCTGGCAACCAACCACAACACTAGCATTGTGTTGACTCATGGGCAAGCATCACTCTTTCTTGCACAAATGGTCACGATTTGTGTGGGTCCTCTAATGATGTTACAATGTCTCAAGGTGTCTTACCTTGAAAAACCATTCCTTCTGCAACCAGTTCAACGTCACATCCCACTCTCTTGGCCCACAAGTCCTTCATGGACTGCAGGCCAACTTTCATCTGCTCCTCCGCTGAGATCTTACTCAGTCTTTCTTCCCTGTTACCTCCATCTTCCTCCTCTTTGGAGATCTCCAGGACTCTTGGTGCTCCCAGACAAAGAGCTGCAGTCTGAATCTGTGGCATGTCGTCTTTGTTCAGATTGCGGATGGCTCCAGTGTAGGCGAACTCCACCACTGCAGCCAAACCCGAACCGTGAACCTCGGGACCCAATCTCAGCGAGATCTCCTTCTCATCTCCATCCCTCTCCTGGAGCTTTTGCTGGATAAGGGAGCTCACCGCAGCCAAGATGAGCGAGTGAACATGGAAGCTCATCCCATCCTCGGTGCTCAGGATCAGATCCGTGAGGATGTTCTCCATCTTCATCTCCCCTAGAGTCTGGAAGATCTCGCTTGGGTAACTTTGTCTATGATACCTTCGTAGAAGTTCATCTTCCTCCATATTATCGCACTCGTTGTCCTTCACTGCCCTCTCTTTCATTCCCATCCTGCTGTCGTTGTAGGACATGATCCATTTTAGCTTCCTGTTTTCTTCCTCAAACTTCTCTCCTCCTTCCTCTATCATCCTTTTCCTGCGCTCCTTCTCTCTTCTCCAGCGTTCCTCCCATTCCATGGGCAGATATTTTCTTGTAAATTCCATGAAAAAACAATACTTCTCCTTACTGCCGTTCTCTGTTTACAGCACTCAGTCTAGTCGGCACTCATGTATGCTGAAGTCATGTAATTCCCTGAAGTCAACAGCATGCTAATAATAGCTTATGAGTCAGTAGATCTAATTTAGATAGACATGCAACCTTTACAGAAGGGACACAATTATTAAGTCACAATTAATATGAAGATAGTGTTACAAGTTGTTTATCTTATTTTATTGTAATTTTAATTTTTTAAGTATTGTATAATCTGATGATGACTATCAGGGATACATTAAAAGATATCTCAGTTCTTTTTTTTTTTCATCTCCTTTAACATGATAATTATGGTCAGTTAAGGCGAGACACTATACAGGCAAAAACACAGTTTTTTCATGCATCTGTCAATTTTGAGATTTTGGCCTTTTTAGCTTGTCATAGTGTTTTTTCAGACTATAGTGAAAAGAAAACATCCAAAATACACTTTTAAGTGTATCTTTTATAGCACTTTATCTATTTACTTCTGCAGATTTCAATTACCGTACATATCTTTAAAGGCCGTTTCCTCAAAATTAGTTTTTTCTTTTGCTCTGAGCCATACATCTCCACTTCAGCAGCACTTACTTAACACCAAACTTTACACTTTTATTAATATCTATATTCTGAAGGTTTTTACAGAGGGGTTTGTGTTTATATAATTTGCCTGATTTTATACAACATTTTATTCCTAAAACAAAATTGTGAAAAAAAATGTTCTTTCTGGCTGTTGACAGTATTTTCTGGTTGATCAAAATCCTTAATGTAAAAACCTTTAACTCTATATGTTAAAAAAATTAAAGAAGAATTTTGAACCGGCTGGCTTTAACTAATGTTTAGATTTTTGTTCTAGAAATGTATGCAAATTAGTGCATATTTAATTGCACTAAGAAATAGAAACCTTGTAATATACATACATACATATATATATATATATATATATATATATATATATATATATATATATATATATATATATATATATATATATATATATCATTTAACTGGGGAAGTGTAGTGATATCTATTAGTTATTTTTTTACCCTATTCACCTGGGTTGTCTTGCCTTAAAATAACATATGACATATCTAAATTCTCAATAGTATAACCGTGTTTTCCTTTTTTTTTATTTTTTTTTGGTGAAAGTTTGTTTGTGGCGAAATGAAAACATGAAAACAGATTTTCTGTTTTATTTTTTTATATTGTTTAATATGATCATTGTCATAGTCAAAATATGTCATGTTAACATGTCATGTTTTTGGTATAATTTTGAGCACAAATTCTGTTCAGTGATAAATTAGATATTTTAAGGAAAATTCATTAGAGACATTTACATCTTTGTTTGACAGATCAGAAAGTGTTCAGATGTCGAAAGAGGTGGATCAAGTCAAGCAGAAATACAGCAAAACACGTTTCCAAAAGCTGAGCTGGACCCGCCTGTTTGATGTCATCATTTGCCACGTCAAAGGGATTTGCAGCAAAAGTTAAAGGTTTCTTGATGAGAGCTGGTTCGCTAACTGTGTTGTGTACATGTCCATCTTCATTTTTAAATTATATACATAACGTTTTACTTTTACACATAGGCCAGTTCATACCAGTCACACCATTTGCAGATATTATCTGGTGGGTCATTTCACATTTTACAGTATAAAGCGCAGTAACACATTCTTGATAAAAGAAACGGAGTATACCAGATGTATTGACTAAATAATTGGCCATAGCTGACAAATATAATAACATGCCCATCAACCATGCATTAAAAAAAAGTTTGTAGGTTATTTATATGTTAGTAAGTTGATATGTTTGTTTAAATCTCTTACGTATAGTCAAATGTACATGTTCTCTTTAAGAGATCATAAAAGTTAAAAATTATTTTTAGTGATGAATAATGTTATTAATTCCATGTGATGATAATGAACAAAAAAACAACTAACTTTAGAATAATTTTGCTATACTTCGAACTTGCTCAGAATCAAACTTTAGGTTATGAAACATGTTTTCATCAGAGTTTGATGGTTTGACCTTCCAGAAACGCTAATGCTACATAATACCAGAAACCCAGGAGACTTTCCTGAACATTTTTCCTCTGTTTACCACAAAGTAGACGTGCACTTTTTTTTTTAGAAAGATGATTCTTATTTAAGCACAGTCATGTTGTTTCTGTTTGGGGAGAAATCCAGGAATAACATACTGTTGAAAAGCACATCAAATCAAACACAAATAGCCATGTGACCGGAATGAACCGTATGTAATGTGACCATGTGGAAAAAAATCATTGTATTTATTCATGTAACATTAAAGATCTCATAAAATTAAAAAAAAAGAATCATGTATCAACCTGATAGTTTTAATGTATTTGCACAGAAAAGAAGACAAGCATTTCAAATGCTGGATAATAGTGTATGAGATCTAAGCATTTAATCACCAGCAGTTTATGCAGATTTTTTTTTTATGCATTGAATGATTTATGAAAAGGTTCTGTACATCAACACCTAATTTCTAGTTTGTACTATTCTTTGTACTTGTTAACAGAGATGACATTTCGAGACCCAAGGTCGCTTACACAAAGTGGACAAGCCCACCCAAATGGGAACGTGCCCAATAAATGACCAAAAAAGGCCACGGTAAGAAGTTTTACTGTTCATAAAATAAACTTTTATGAACTTCTTTATGGCAAGCAGTTCCATGAAACGTGTATAAACAGTGGAAAAGGTTTATTGCTCTTTGAAATCGAAATTCTAGGAATGGACAGAAACACTAACTGATTGGCTAATGTCCACTCTATAAAATACATATCCTTTGGCCATCCATATTTTGCCCTCATGAAAAGCATGATGGTTCCAGTAAACACAACCCTGCATACCAAGATGTGATTGGTTAGATGGGCATGTGGGTGTGTTTACCAAATACCCCAGTATAGATAGTCGGAACATTTGTCATGAAGCTGGAACACGTTCCCAAAGAAAACCCACATCAACAAAACATTTTCATGTTAGTACTCACAACAAATGAATGGGAACACTAGGCAAAAGTAGCAGATATCAGAAAACACACATATGCTGGTACTGCCGGTTCAAATCATTGTCTTTCACATATAACAACAAGGCTCTTTTACAGTAATTCCATTTGTGACCCTGGATCACAAAACCAGTCTCGAGTCGCATGGGTATATTTGTGGCAATAGCCAATAATACATTGTACGGGTCAAAATTATTGATTTTTCTTTTATGCCAAAAATCATTAGGATATTAAGTAAAGATCATGATCCATGAAGAATTTTGTAAATTCCCCACCTTAAATATATAAAACATTTATTTTTGTGAGTGGATGCAGCACGGTCGCCAATAGAAATGTAGAACTTTAAAGGCTATTTTCTCAATATTTCAATTTTTTTGCACCCTCAGATTCCAGTTTTTCAAACAGATGTATCTCGGCCAAATGGTGTCCTATCCTAATAAACCATACATCAATGGAAATATTATTTATTCAGCTTTCAGATGATGTATAAATCTCTTAAATAAAAAATAAAAAAAATACCCATAAGACTGGTTTTGTGGTCCAGGGTCACATTTGATAAAAATGGAAAAATCATGGAAATGTTCTTATTACATTTTCATGACGTTCATTATCTTGCTTATCATAGTTTTATGTGTTGTCATAATGACCCATTTTCCATTGATGCAAAGTTTAAATTCAATTACGTTTTTTTACATATAGTGCTTTTCACAATGCAAGCAGGTTTACGAAGGTTAGAGAGCAGTGGAACAACTCCCTTCAATGTTTTAGGAGGAAGAAACCGACTCAGTTAACATGTCCAAGCATGTGTTTTGGGCAAAATAACATACAAAAAAAGTAAACACAGATAGTTATTGGGTAATCAATTGTAAAAACTGATCGATCTGAAGCAATTGGAGAATGCTTTTTATTATTTGGAAACAAAAATTCTTTAATATCTCAGCAGTGAAATTAAAAAAAGCAATGTGTGACTTCTTATGGTTTCCTGCTTGTCAGATGTTTCTCCTGAGAAAGAGACCCCAGTAACCTCAAGAGTTTCAGATGCGATCTCAACAGTGTCTCAGATTGTGCTCATGTTTGCAAAGACACCAAAGTCTGACATCAAAAATCAACGATCTCAATATGAACTCGAACATTTCACATCAGATGATCTGAGCTGCTTCTTACTGGATGACAATGAGTGGCTCATTTGGGTCTGATTTTATTTCAGGATAACTATTTGAGATTAAGTTGATGAGCAACATATGAGCAAGTCTCTCCATTTCATGTAATTGTTAGGAGAAACAGTCAATATGTTAAAAAGATCTAATTTGTGTCTCTTAATTTCCAGCAGATTTTGTGAGCAGGTTTGAGATGTTGCACATGCTTCTCTAATAACAGCTGGACAAACTTTAAACATGCTTCAAAACATGGAAAAAATCACAGGTTTTAGGGCGAGTTTCCAGCCAGGCCCGTCCAGTCATATGGGGTTATGCAAGTCATTTCAGACCAATAATAATTGCATTCATGATGCTCACTTTAGGAGAAAGATATGTGATGTCCACACATCGAAACTGTTGCTAGACAAACTCCATTTGACAGATGTGAAATCTTGGGAAACCAGTTCGTAGATATTTCTGAAGAAGACTTCAAAGATAGCAAGAGAACACAATACAAAGAACTGCCAGTCATGGTTCTTCAAACATGTTTGTGTACGTCTAATAATGGGTGTGTGTTATTAAGGTATAAAAGAAAACGCAACTCATGTTCCTGACAGCAGAGAAAGGTCAGTTCATCTCCACTCGGCTCGGCGCTGTGATTTCCGTGGATGTGTTGGAACATTTCTGTGATCTCCACAAGGATTAAAAGCAGGTCGACTTCTTAAAGTTTAAAGTCCTACAGGATCCACGATGGGCAAATATATTGATCGCATCAGAAACTTAATCCCGGGTCTGCGGCGCCCGGACAACAATGTCCCACCTCAAGGTGTTACCGTGGATGTGGGAGAGGTTGATTATGAGCTGGAAAAGAAAAAAATGTCGTTCTACAATCCGCTTGACCCCGTACCAAAATATGACTTTTACGCCAACGACACATTCTCTGGACGTATAAAAAGCACCAGACCATCACTGGATGTTCTGCGCAAACCAGTAAGTAAATTTTTATTAAATAGTTATTTGAATGAAAATTCTTGTCTAATTTATCTTATTAACACATATATTTGAGTCTATTGAATATTGTACGTGACGAATATTGTTTGGATGGCAGCACTTTGAAATTTGGTGTTGATTTTCTGTGTGTTTCTGTCAACAGCCGGATCCTGATGATCTTCCTCCACCACCAGAGGATGATGAACGGCCCAAAGTAAAGCTCGTTCGCTTTGGATGGGTTCTGGGAGTCATGGTGAGAAAACAGGAATCATATATTTGATCTCTTTAACATCGCAAGAAGTTTCTCCTAGACGTTAAATGACGAGCTAATGTTTAAGTCTCCAGCTTCTCCGATTTTTCTCCTGAGAAAAAAGACCCCGATTTGTCTCTACAAAGGAGAGATCTCAACATCAGAGAGCTGTGGGTGACCCGAGTTTAAATCTCGGCTCCAGTCTGGCCTCATACTGTCCTATCTATGTAAAAAGCAAAATATTAACTTTAAGTCAAGTCAAGTCAAGTCATCCTCATTTATATAGCACTTTTAACAATGTAGATTGTTTCAAAGCAGCTTTACAGAGATAAACATATAATTTAAGGTAACAGAGATAGTTTTGGCTTTATAGCGGTTCTTTAATAAAGTTATTTTCCAGATAAGTTTTTGGTTCATTGAAAATTATTGTTCATTTAAAAAATGTGTCTCAAACTGTACTCATATTTGTGAAGATAACTGCTGTCAAAAGCCAGATGTCTCCCTCAGAGAACTCAAAAACTTCTTATCAAATTCACATAAGAGCTGATGTTCTGAGATACTGTCCAAATTTATTTTATACCTCTATAGCCTATAGAATTCAGGTCACATTCAGCAAAAAAAAATAAAAAAAAATAAATGTTGAATACAAGTAGCTAGGCTATTCTCAAGTCTCTCGGTACATTTCACCCAAATTGTCATTATCATAAAGCGTCTGAATGTTTCTTGATTCTCATTACAGTGATGAGAACTGGGACATTATGTTTAGCAGGGATAAAACTGCTCACTTTTCAGTTAATTCGCCGTTTTGAAAGCAAAATTGTCACCTACTTGATTCTTGCAGAAACGAAGAGTTTTGTTTGGTGGGTTTGTGGCGCGAACACATTTGTCAACGTTCGTTCTGCACGCTTTCGCTTGACTACAGTAGCGGCCAATCACGTGGCTGACTCCAGCCGTAGCCAATCAAACGTCTCGCAATCGCACTGCTGACTAGAGCAGCGACCAATCGCGTGACTGACATCAGCAGCGCTCGAACAGGGATTCTGCTTCTGTGTTTTGCTGGACTATTGCGGCTTTTTCTCGATGCATACATTTGTATTTACATAATGTTATTATACATATGATTGTTTGATGCTATGTATATAGGTATGCTCCCACATAAAAGTGTATATAATTGTAATTTATTTATTGTAAATATAGTTTTTTAATCAAAGTAAAGAAAAAAAAGAAAAAAAAAAGAAGTGCACTTGAAACTTATTCTTTCATAAGAAATACCCTTTGAAGCATTTTTCAGATCTGCAATTGTCTCCCATTCATGAGTTTAAACAATGTTGAAATAAACACACCACTAATGAGTTTGCTGTGATTCTGTTTCAGATTCGCTGTATGTTGAACATCTGGGGTGTCATTATGTACCTGCGGCTGCCATGGATCACGTCTCAAGCCGGACTCAGTGAGTTGATCACTTATCACTGCTCAAATTACTCTTTTTTTTCCTTTTTTTTATGTTCAAAAGTCAAATGACTTTTAACAGTTTCATGTTTCCTCCCTCAGAGAATTGAAAGATCTAGACCTTATCTTAAGTCATTTGACACATTTGTACATTTTTGCTTGCAGTTCTGACCTACGTAATTATATTCATGTCTATCGTTATCACAACAATCACTGCGACGTCAGTGTCTGCAATCTCCACCAATGGGAAGGTCAAGTCTGGTGAGTCAAATGAATTGTTTACCATAAAAACAGGAACATTTGATTTCGAATGGGTTTAATCAGAATCTTTGTCTCGTTTTCCAGTAAATATATAAATATATGCTACTTAAAACAATATAAGTTTACCTGAGATTTGTAAAATTGCCCAAGAAATGCATTGTTTTTATTTGTCTTAAACACATTTTAGTGAGGTGTATTTTTTTAAACTAGTGAAGCCAACTTGTCAAAGCAAGTGAAAACAGACTTGTTCATCTCCAGGTGGCACGTACTTCATGATCTCTCGGAGTCTGGGTCCGGAGCTCGGAGCGCCCATCGGATTGCTCTTCGCCTTCGCCAACGCTCTCGCCTGTGCGCTCCACACAGTGGGGTTTGCAGAGACCGTCAGAGATCTTCTGAAAGTGAGACATGCACGCATTGTAGGGCTTGAGGGAAACTCAGAGAGCAGCTTTATAGAAAAAAGCACAGAGTCACATGACAAGAGTGATGCACGATGACGGGACATTCTGAAACACTTAACGTGAAACACGCTTAACTTTGCTAACTATAATGCATAGTAATAAAGCATTCTATGTACAGAAAAGTAGATGAGTCAAGAATATGAACTGAACGCGTTTAATTACACGTTAAGCATTTATAAAGAAAACACTTAATGTGGCTTAATTAGTGATATTAAAAGACCAAACTCAGTACACACTGCACTAAGCATGCTATGTTAAGCTTTTTCACGTTAAGTGTTTTTGAATGTCCTGAGATGACTGACAGGACAATGGCAGAAGCAAAAGCGCAAGAGATATTTTGGTAATAAAAGTTGCATTTCTTTGTTTAAAAGAAGTGAATATGTGCTTGTTAGTATAGTTATAAATAGCATTTGTTTTGAAGTAAGGAGAAAATTCAAAGATCTTTAATTTATTTGTGTCAGTGCGCGCTGTGACGTCATGAGACAGTTGTTGGTTGTTTTCATTGTGGCTCAGGCTACTAACTAATAAATAGACTAATTAATAACATGACTTTTATTTTTATTTTTAAAGACATTTATTTATTTTAAACCGCTGTTTAAATCTCATCCACAATCGTTTTCTTTATTCTCAGGACTATAAAGCTCAGATGGTGAGTGATGTCGATGACGTGAGGATCATTGGTGCGATTACTGTCGTCATCCTGCTCTGCATCACATTCGCTGGCATGAGTTGGGAGGCGAAGGTATTCCTCTGCTCCTGTTTTTGATCATTTCCCAAAACTGCCTCTTTGTAACACGAATGTTCTTCTTGGTTTTCGCTCCACCACAGGCTCAGATCCTGTTCTTCATTGCGATCATGCTCTCCTTAGCTAGCTACTTTATTGGGACGGTCCTCCCCCCTGACACAGCTAAGCAGGCTGCAGGATTTTTCGGCTACCAATGTGAGTAAACAAGATCCAGATCGAATGTGGCCTTCAAGTGCATCTTGTTGTTTCTAAGTTTGGGAGTCTTTATTTCGACCTGTTGCAACAAAACAAATAAACAGTAGATGACAAGCTCTTGTTTATCAAGCTCAGAACTGCAATGTTAACAAAACATATGATTCATGCATGTGTAGCCCTATATTAGGATCCCCCTTGAGATTAGGGGAGTGAGGTTTATAGCACAGCTCACACTAGCCTAATTTTGTTACAATCACCCCCTAAACCTAACTCCCATCTGGGTCACGGCACCACTGTAGCCCCTCCAGTTCGCACTGCCCACTCTAAGCGGGACGCAAACCCAGGCACATCCGCACGGGAGGTGGGCTCTCTAACAATGAGGCTAAAGACTGCAGTCTTTAGTGTCAGTCGCTAGATCGCCCCTTGAGATTAGGGGAGTGAGGTTTACACACTTTTTTTTGTTGAAATCCAGACCTAAAACGTGAAATAACTTTGTCAAATTATGAACTTT
Organism: Leuciscus leuciscus; assembly: GCF_965113295.1. Classification (NCBI taxonomy): domain Eukaryota; kingdom Metazoa; phylum Chordata; class Actinopteri; order Cypriniformes; family Leuciscidae; genus Leuciscus; species Leuciscus leuciscus. The sequence continues at coordinate 58,392,125 of NC_138726.1, read as the reverse complement.
CAACTTGATGTTGGTTTGTGTTGGAACAACCAGACCTAAACACAGTTTTCTTCTTCCAGATGATATTTTCATGTCCAACCTACTGCCTTCCTTCCGAGGTGTAGATGGATATTTCTTTAGGATGTTCGCCATCTTTTTCCCAGCTGCTACTGGAATTCTTTCTGGCGTCAACATCTGTGGAGATCTCAAGGTAATATTGCCAAAGTAGTAAAGTCACCATGCCCTAAAACACTACAGAAATGACTTGTGTTTGTGGTTTTCCAGGATCCAACGGGTGGGATTCCTAAAGGGACACTGCTGGCCATATTGTGGACCACCTTGAGCTATTTATTGATCTCAATCACATGTGGTGAGATTCGACCTTTTACCGTCACAATTGAAATGTGCGTCTTATTGGTGATCTGTTCTCCTCACTGAATCACTTCCTCTCTTCCTCCTCAGCTGCAACTGTTGTAAGAGACGCTTCTGGCAGTTTGAACGATAGTTTAGCGCTATCGAATTATTCTATCCACTGCACCGGTCTGGGCTGTAAATATGGCTGGAACTTTGACCGCTGTGAACAGAACATCACATGTAAATCTGGACTGGCAAACAACTTCCGTGTGAGCGCATTGGCCCATATGGTTATAGTTTTCATTATTTTGTTGTTGGATGGATGGATAGACTTACTAATAGCTATTCATGTTTTTTCCCCCCTCCAGATTCTTACCACTGTTTCAGGATCTGGCATTTTGATCACCATTGGTGTCTTTGCCGCCACCTTATCATCAGCTCTGGGTTTCTTGGTGTCTGCACCCAAAATTTTCCAGGTAGATGATGTGACTGTTGATTTAATTTTGTGTATCCTGCAGTTGACTAACATTTTTGTATGTGTGTTTTCATAGTGTTTGTGTAAGGATAACATCTACCCCTACATCGGCTTCTTTGCAAAAGGTTATGGGAAAAACAACGAGCCTCTACGTGCATACTGTCTCGCGTTTCTCATCGCTATGGCTTTCATCCTCATTGGTGAGTCCTGGATCTCCTCCAGATCAGTTACTGAGGTGTTTCTCCCTGCGGATGCTTTAACATTTGGTGTCATGTTGATATTTTCAGGTAATCTGAACTTAATCGCTCCTCTGATCTCCAACTTCTTCCTCTGCTCTTACGGCCTCATCAACTTCAGCTGCTTCCATGCGACGGTCACCAGATCACCTGGTGAGAACTTCATCATCATCATCATCATCAGTTTTGCATTCTGAACAGATAAACAATAATGTACCGTGAAAATAAATAAATAATAATAAACAGGATGTAATAAAATGGATGTAAATGAAAAGCTAAAAGTTAGTTGTTGCTCTGTGGGAGATTAAAAATAAGGTTTAAAATGATGAATTCTGAGTGTTCAAATAAAAAGAAAACCAACAGTTGTTGGTGGGTGAAATAACCCTAACCCTAAAATAAGAAATATCTTGGTTTCTATATTTTAAGTCATTCTGAAGCCCTTTTTGAGAGCAGCTCTTCTGTGTGTCTAATATTCGTGTTTGTCGTCTGTCTCTCGCAGGCTGGCGGCCGCAGTACCGTTTCTTCAGTCCGTGGACGTCTCTGTTTGGTGCTTGCTTGTCTTTTATCCTCATGTTTCTGTTCACATGGTGGTACGCTCTTGTCACGTTCGCTGTCGTCCTCTTCCTCATAGGTTATGTTTCCTATACAAAGCCTCGTGAGTAACTTTATTTTTTGTCTGGTTTGCTTTCAATGACCCAATATGTTGCAGATTATGACTTACATTTTCCACTTATCATCAAAACATAATTTATGTTCAGTTATTTGAACACATTGACTGTTGTCTTATCGTCTGTCCAGGGGTTAACTGGGGATCATCTTATCAGTCCAGTTTCTACAATATGGCTTTGTCCTTCTCGATGTCTCTGAATGGTATAAGTGATCACGTCAAAAACTACAGGTAAGACTGTAAAAGTAAATATTACCAATCTGATCTGATCACGATACACCAGCCGCTCATGATAAGCTCTCTCTTAGGCCTCAGTGTCTCGTTCTCACCGGCCCTCCGAACGCCCGTCCCGCTCTGGTGGACTTTGTGGGCACTTTCACCAAAAGCATCTGCCTGATGATCTGTGGGAACATCATCATGGTAAGAACCGGAGCTGGGCCATTTTTGATGCACAGTCTTACACTGATAAGTCTATGATATGAAAGATCATGCAAATGGGTTGAAGCTATTTACTTTATTAATTATAGATCCCGGTTCGAATCATATATGCATGCCCATTAAAATTCTGTCCAACGTCACTCAGAAAGGCATCACGTTATGAAAGTTAAACAGAATGCAAACACGAGCAGTATTTTATTTTGACAACTTAAATACATGCACTAAAGTTTGGGATCAGTGAGATTATTAATGTTTATAGCGATGGTATATAACTTTATGATGCACATTAGTGATAGTCATGCACCCTCCATCAGTTATATCTTTAATTTAATAGCAGAGTGAATATTTAGAGCTGCTCCAGCAGGGCTCAACCAGTCAAGAGCAGTAAGTGATTTTCTCTTTGTCTTTTCTTGACAGCAGTATGTTTATTAGGTTGCTGTCACTTGCTGCACGTATCCAACATACTGGTACACACACATTTTCTTTTCAACTGTTCACAGTCACTTAAAGGGATACTTCAGGATTTAGCATTAAGCTTTGTATCAGTAGAAAACCTGTAGTATTTTCGAATAACCGTGCTTTCCACCCTCATGTCCCCCTGAGATGAGAGATTTATGGATTTTTTGGCCAGAGGCTAAAGACTACAGCCAGTAGGAGGAGCTGTCCCGCATGTTTTCAACCTGCCCATAGAGGGTGGGATCTCACTCACAGAATGTACAAATAGTATCAGCCGTCTTTCTTTGGAAGCTAAGCTAACAGGCTCTTGTTCTGTGGAGAAAGCTGAGTAGTAGGGGTTACCATCCTCTTTTTCCCGGACATGTCCGGCCGTCGAGATCGTCCAAAATGTCCGGGATTCGGGTTTTGCTTTCTGCAGTCGCCATTCATTGTTTACATGCAAACCTTTTGTTTCAATCTAACTTAATTCATTCTGATTGGTGAATCTGAATGTAGTGTTTACATGAACGCTAAACCGTTCTCCCGCGCCCCTCAGCCTCGTCCTGCTCGCCACAGTAAACATAATGAATGGCGACTGTAGAACGCAAAAGCCGAATCCCGGACAATTTGGGCGATCTCGAAATCCCGGGCAAACTCGTCAGAGTCTCACTAGTAGCCTAGCCTTGTTGTTTTCAACTGCGCTCTCTAACCGGTAGGCGTGGCTTGGGAGTGGCCTCCTAGGGCAGTGAAGCAAGTGCATTCTGGGAGTTGTTGTCTTTCATCCACATAAGCCAAAAATAAATTCTGACCTATTTTAAATACACATTCATCTTTCCAGAGGTGAAGTATCCATTTAAGGCATAACCAACTGTTTCACAAGGATACTGCCTATACAGGCATTTTGACATAATATTGTTTGAATTTGTCCGTTCAAGCTCAAGAAGACATGAAAGAGAAGATTTAATGGGCGCATTGTCAGAGAGGCAGCTTTCTGGCTGCACGCTTTGGATGTTGCGCATAGAAAACATCTTGAAAACATTACTGTACCGCATTCCTGTTGTAATGTTTGGAACCACTCATTATACAAAATCATGTAAAAGTTTTTACCTGAACCTACGATTTAGTTTTATTTCAAATGACACATGTGTGCTGAGTGCGCAATCAGCAATCAAGAGCAATCAAGTGTGCTCTCTCTCTCTTTACCATCGGTTAATGTTAGTAATATGCTCCTTCTCCCCTTCTGCTCTCTGTTTGCTCTGTTGTCTGTTTCTTTGTCACAAGCATTGTATAGTATTGGTGGTTGGTATCGTAGCATTTTAATGAGTATGAGTATGAGTACACGAGCGCAGTATTGACCCGATACTGAAATCGGTGCATCCCTATATAACATTTTTATTCAGGAAAGATGATTTACAAAAAACCTGATTGACACAAGCAGATCACCTTGATTTCACCAAACGGCTTATTCAGTGCGCACTCATGATGTGAAGGTGTCGTGGGTTTATTGCGCTCTCATGCTTTCAGGAGGACGAGAAGTCCAGTTTTCCGCAGCACAGCACCGATATGCTGGTGGACTGGCTGAATCAGAGGAAGGTTCGTTCTTTCTACACGTCCTTCAATGCCGACAGTCTGAAAGAGGGCACGTCCAATCTCATGCAGGTAAGACCGTCGCTAATCTGTTCTAACACCTTTTTCTTCTCCTCATTACATCCTTCTCAAAGACTCAATCATCTTTCTAGGCTTCAGGTCTTGGTAAACTGAAGCCGAACACCCTCGTTATGGGATACAAGACAAACTGGAAGGAATGTAAACCTGAGAGCTTACAGGACTACGTCAACACCATCAGGTGAGTTCAGATGCTGCTTTTGTTCACAAATATCAGTTTATTTGTCATTCAGTTCTTTGTATATTGACGTTGTTTCATGTTTTTTGTTTAGCGACGCGTTTGACTCCAGCTACGGCATCGCAATTCTGAGAATGATGGATGGATTGGACGTTATGGATGCTTTGCAGAGTTCAGGTGTGTCCTGTGTGTTTTATACAGTATAATAACTTAAAAATGCATTGGTGCTGCAGTTTGAATCATAAAACAAAGTTTGACGTGGGTCAATTTTGAGCAGCAGGCAGATCATCTGCAATGGATAATCCGGCATTCGATGCAGACGAAGTCCCGCAATCCGAAAAAGATGAGACAGACCGGAATTCAGGTGACAAACACACATTTGAAGTCTTTTTTGTGCACTTTTACCCCATTGGCACTGCTAGTGAAGTGTTGTGACAAACTAGAACGTTACAATCAACCGTCTACACTGCAAGCAATGGAATCCTGATGTCATTACCCAGTCAGCCAATCAGAACAGTGGACATTGACATCCAGTCGACCAATTAGAACAGTTCCACTCTAAATGAATTACTTTGTTTCAGACACAGATGTAGTAGAAAAATATTGATAGTTTGTAAAAATTCACACTGATGCCAATGGAAGCAAGAAAATAACTGTTCAAATACAATCTGACTGCATGTTTTATACATACTAAAGGTCACTATAAGGTTTACTGTATCCTTCTCTCAGCTCACTGTTATGTTTTTAAAGGGGTGGTTGATTATGATTTCACTTTTCTAACTTTAGTTAGTGTGTAATGTTCCTGTTTGGCCATAAACAACATCTGCAAAGTTACAACGCTCAACGTTTAAAGCAAAGGGAGATATATGGTATTAAAGAAATTGCTTTTTAAGGACTACAACAAACGGCTGGTAGGGACTACACAAGCTTCCTCCCGGGTTAGTGAGATCACCAACCCTAAAATTTACATAAACCCCGCCCCCGGAGATATTCACGATAAAGCAGTTTAAAACACAAAATACATTTACTTGCCCAGAAAGTTAAATAAAACCATTCAGACATACAGCGCCATTGTGACTGTAAAGTGTCACATGACAAGCTTGATGCGTCGCCATGGAAACAGGAATGTGAAACATTCTAAACTAACAGAGAATGTTTTACATTTATTTTAAATTGAAATCCTGATGTCATCACCCAGTCAGTCAATCAGAGCAGTCCTGTTATAATCAGAAAAACTGCATTGTACACAGGGTGCACTAACTTTTTCTCAATCAAGCTTTGGCTGGTGTGATGTAAATGTTTTTTATACACGTCTCACCTGGTTTTTTGACTCCCATCAGATATGTCTGACGATGACTCGAACGATCAAGTCAGGTCGGTGTTTCAGACGAAACAGGGCAGGAAGACTATTGACATCTACTGGATCTCTGATGATGGAGGTGAGATACGACTGCATGAATGATACTTAAACTCACTGTGGGAAAAAAGAAAAAAAATCATGGCATGAAGTTCCAAACTGGTTCAGTCTGGGTTGGTAGACAACCATGGTTTTGGTCTTGGTAAAGCTCAAGGGGATCTGATAAACCTCCAGCACAATCCGTTTGCACTCCCATTTTCTTATTATGAACGCTGTTGCTCTCTTTCAGGTCTGACTCTTTTAGTGCCGTATTTGTTGACCAGAAGAAACCGCTGGAAAAAGTGCAAAATCAGAGTGTTTATCTTAGGAGACCAGCGGACCATGAAGGAAGACCGTAAAGAGTGAGTGGATCATTTTATCATCATCATCTTGTACTACTAGTTTTGATATGCAGAAACAGTGGTTCTTTAAACGGTTGTTCTCATTTCAGCATGAAAATGCTGTTGAAGAGATTCCGGCTGGAGTTCGAGGACATTGTCGTGATAACAGACGTGGATAAAGCTCCTCTGCCTAAAAAGTGAGAAATGTTCACAAATAAACATGGACAAAAACTTGCAGGTTTGTAGGAATGCTGCCTTAATGTGCTATCGGAAACATCCTACTTACCACTTCTGAACACTGTTTGGTAAATGGTCAAATTATTCTTTTTAATGTTTTCCTTTACCTGTAGTGTGTAATGTATCTGTTTATGTTTGTATATAATCTACAAAGTAATCCACAAAGCTCATAGTCTCCCACAAAGCGATTTATTCTATCTAACAGAGAACACTTATCCAGACCTGCCTAAAACGCCTCGATCGAAGTCCAGATATCACTTCCTCAAAAGCCCATGTCACAATGTGAAATGTTAGCATAATGCCCGCAAAAAGGCAAGGTTTGTGTGAATTGAAGTGTTGTCGTCATGTCGCGGAGACGCTGTGTGTTGGATGCGAAAGCAAAACCGCTTTTGCTTTCAGAGGTCAATAAGAGTTTCAGATTTGTTTATAAAGCTCTTCCTGAGCTGTACAACTCAAACGTTTTCTTGTGCACAGTGCATTTTACAGAGGACAGCTTCCTGAACCAGGGAGAGTACAATGCCGGCTATAAACTTTAGACTAGTTACCACCGTGAAACGTTCTGCTCAAGTCGTGCTTGTGTAACGGAGGCCAGTAAGAGCTGTGAGAGTAATCCTCACTCCCCTGATCTCAAGAGGTGCACTAGCGACTGACGCTGTGGTCTTTAGCGTCCTTGTTAGCGCACCCGCTTCCCATGCTGGAGACGCTGGTTCGAGTCCCACTTGGAGCGGGGTGAGTAGGACCGGAGGGGTTACAATGGTGCCATGACACGGATGGGTGTGAGGTTTAGGGAGTGAGTGTAACGTAGGCCAGTAAGAGCTGTGAGAGTAATCCTCACTCCCCTGATCTCAAGAGGTGCACTAGCGACTGACGCTGTGGTCTTTAGCGTCCTTGTTAGCGCGCTCGCTTCCCATGTCGGAGATGCCTGTTCGAGTCCTGCTTGGAGCAGGGTGAGCAGGACTGGAGGGGTTAAACTTGCAAAGTGGGTACCAATCGATTGGCTTGATCAACCTCATTTTCAGAATCCGACTGGGGCTTGAACTGATAAGATAAAATCAATGACATTAATTTTAACTGTGCATTTACAAATGCTATAGAAGCCTTGGAAGCTTAAGCTCGTGATAATTACATTTGCTCTGTTACATTTCCGATGCACGCTTGAGGTGTTTGTCCAATCACAACCTAATGGGTCTGGTGGCCAATCAGAGCACTCTGAGTTTTTTAGAAGGAGGGGCTTTGAAGAAATCAGCGTGTTTCAGACAAACTGGGAATAGAGGAGCTGTAATAATGTACAGTATGTACAAATTCTTCTTCCTCTCTGTTCCTGTAGTTGGCAGCGTTATGAGGAAAACATCGCCCCCTTCATGCTGAGTGAGGAACAGGCTGGAGGAGACGTCCAGGAGCTCAAGAGACTGAGTCCATGGAAAGTTTCCGACAAAGACCTGGAGGCCATAAAACCCAAGGTGTGTGTGCTTGCTGGTGTGGGTCGCTTTGAACACGAATACGATCCATCAGACCCTCCATTTGACTCTCTTTTATTTTCAGGTGGAGAGGTCGGTGAGACTAAACGAGATAATCAAGAAGAACTCCATCCCAGCGGCTTTGGTTGTAATGTGAGTATTGCTAGTTAGAGCAGTTTACCCATCCCATATGATACGTCATTTTCATGCATCAAATTCACAAATGAGTGACATCACAAGCAATTGGTCATAGTTTTGCATAATTTGGGGCCTTTGAGAACGAAGGCAAAACCAGTTTAGGCTTCTTAACTCGCTTAACTAATATGACCAGCGTTGCCAGTCAATGTATGCCTGATAACAGCTCTAAACAGAATGTGTGTGTGTGTTTCAGTTCTCTTCCAGTCCCTGATGTCAACTGTCCCAGTTCTCTCTATATGGCCTGGGTGGAAGCGCTGAGTTACGGCATCCACTGTCCCGCCCTGCTCATTCGAGGAAACCAAGAGAACGTCATGACCTTCTACTGCCAGTAAAACACTCACATTAATGTGAGTTCATCATTAAACACAATAATTCCTGCAGGTGAAGCTGCTGTCAGTGTCAGTCATGTGAAGATGTTCAACTTGCTGTGAATCAGACCTGTTGAACTGAAATGGGCTGCTTAATCCTCTTGTACATTGATTCTATTACAATGTATATGTATATCACATGGTCATATGTCTGTATTATCTTCAAGGAGTCGACTACAAATAGTATAAATATATATATATAATATACAATTTATATTATATATAAATATCAAATATAAATGCAATGGAGTTATGTTGGTGGAGGGAAGTCATTTATCTCAGGACTTTCTTTGCAAAGTAGAATATAAGAATTTCATGCCATAATAATAAAGACACAATAATAATGTTATAAAAATGTTACATTTTGACTGTATATGAATGGTAAATGATTAGGTTGTTGTTACAAATATGTAAAATTACAAATATGTTCTTGATGTGCTTTTCAATTGAAAAATACAATTCCGTACAATGGCATACATCTCAATTTTCTTTGATTGTCTCAATACACCAAGTAAAAAAAAAATAATAATAAAAAAAATATATATTTTTAAAATACATTAATGCTGTAAGATCTCGACATACTGTCTCGATCACAGCATATATTTAACAGACTATATTGCAGATGAGTATATTATTTTCTTAGGACAAAAGTGCCTGCCAAATGCATAAATGCACATGTAAAACACCAGTTGATTCAAAGGCACTGAAAAGACTTTAAAAGATGATGAAGAAAAGTGAGCTTGATGTTTTGCATTTAATAAAATGACATGCACATATTTTGAAGTGTGACTTTTGGGGCTGCTAACCTAAAACACACACTCAGGTTTATTAATAATTAGCAAGTATGTTTGTTTAACCTCAAATTATGATTCTTAAATTTTAAACGTAAATGATTTATGAGGCTCCAATATTATCAGATTGTGCTTTGTACATAGATTACATATTGACCAGCAGCCTCTTCCGGCATGGCTCAGTTTCTGTGATCTCAATCGGCCGCACTCTTTTTCTTTATGATTATTTTGATGATTTGAAATGTTTAATGATTCTGATGATCCTTATGATTTTAAATAATTCGATTTTTAAAATCTGGTGTGAGTTTAAAATCACATTTAAAAAAAAAAAAGTGGTGTGCAGCTCAGATCATTTGAGACATTTTGAGATGACTGACTTTTGAATGCAGACTTTGGTGTCTAGACAAACCTGAAAATAGTTTGAGACATTACTGATTTCTTTTAAAACTAATTTTTCTAGCTTGCTCAACCCTTTACGAATCCTGAATGATCTTATTTCCCACTGCTGAAATAAATGGAGCTCATTTGTTTTAGATGGATTAATATTCTGAGAAGCACGCCTGGCTGTGTACGAAAAAGTAGGCAGCTGACCTGTTGCCTCAATGCCCAATAACTTCCAGTGGCCATGAGAGATACAGTAGTCCTTACAATGGCATGCACTGTATAAAGGTCCTAGATTATGATCACAAGTAATTTTCTGAACTTTTTAAATGTTTTAGGAAGCTATTGTCTGCTAAAAATATTTTTGGAAAAATAATAATAATAATGTTTTGTCATCTGGACAATTAGCATGTCGTTAATGAACACACTTTATTTCTATCCCTCACAGCCTCATTCAATCCTGTCAAAAATGTAATATCCCACACTAGCAAGGCTAAATACGATCTAAATGGTTGTCAAAGTGTGTGTTGCCCTCTACAGTCGTATTGTAATGAGGGTAAGTGAGACTTACAGAGTTTTCAAATCTTCTTCACTTTCAACACTCAAATATCGCACTGACGACAGCGCGCGACAACCAACGTGTGCCATAGTTTCTTCTAAATGGCGCGCGCTTATGTAAACAAACGGTCTCGCGAGCGCGCCAGATTCAAATGAGGGAGGACACGATTGGAGTAAATACGCCTTAAATTAGGGTAATGTTCTTCACATAAAGCAATGGAATGAATTCAGAAGCAGCTCGCACACGAATTAAATGGACTACGTTTACGAGTTCGGAACTTCTCAGATCACCATCACCATCGTCTCGTTCTTTTGTGTTTTTGTTTTAAATTCTGGGTCAACTCTTCTTGTCTGTACTTAAAATGTTTTGTTCTGTATTGTTTTTTTTGTTTTTTTTTTGTTTTTTTTTTGCTAAACAAAGTACAATGCCCTGCTTGCCACAAATAATAATTGTGTTAATTACAGTGACAATGAATGAAAAACTTACTATTTGTTTAAAGCATATTAACAATATAGAGACAACCATATATTAACTATGAATTAAATATAAACGAATAGTTTGTTGATGATTTGTAAGTACTATGTTACTATATACTTATTATAAAGAAAAAATAATTAATTTAATGATTTTTTTTATTTTTATTTTTTTTTAGCTGTTTTTCTAATAAAAACATAACTGGTATTGTATGCTCCAGGTACTTTTTTTCATCATTATATTGACTAGATTATCTCTGTCACTTGCTGTGTGTATACAACCCAGAAGACAAGAAGAAAATAAAGCAAAAGGAGATAACAGAGTAACAGACTAGCTTACAATATCAACATCAACGCAAGACAAAGGACTGGAGAAACTGAGGGCTAAGATACACAGGAATGGTAATCAACAGAACAACATACAGTGGAAGACTAATCAGTAGTGACAAACCATACTAACAAACTAACCATAGTGACAAACAAGTGGTGGGAAAACTGATAACAAAGGACAGGTTTGAGAACCACTAGTTGAACATCTGGCAAATCCATAATATTATGTCTTCACCTTTGCGGTTTTAAATCTTATTTGTTCTTGCGTTCTTGTCACACTTGCTGTGTATATTAGTGATGTTAGCCATGACACCAAAGCTCAGAGGTGTGTGTCAAAAAAATGAAACAATTTCAGTGAAGCTTTGTGTAGATACTTGATTTGTCCTATCAAAATCACGACCAATGACATCCAAAGCTTCATTTCACACACACCTACTACGTGACTGCTTCGTACCCTGATTCAAAGGGGTTTAAAAATGCGTGACACAGGGGGGTTTCCTCGTGGATTGTTAAAGTATATTGTGTTCAAACACTTCAAAACACTTTAAGCACTGCCCTCTCTCCAAGCACCAGTAATTTTAAAGAAAACTTCTTACAATGTTCATTAAGTCTCCATAAGCATTGCCCATCCAGGCTACAGTAGCCTACATTGTTGGTCTGTTTACTATAATCATGTGAAAGTGTGTGTGTCTTTGTATGCATGCACCTGCGTTTAATTACTTTCTTTATTCATGAGTTTTATTTATTTACTGTAGACTTGGAATTAAGCCTTTCCCCGTTATTATTTTATTCACTGGACTAGACAGCAGTTATTTTGCCAAGAAGTTATTTTACTTTATTCTTCATATGTGTCAGGAGAGAAACTTGAAAAGATGTTGTATTCGTGCCAAGTCTATGTGTTTCTATGAAGTAGTACAGTAAGGTTTGAGCTTATATACACCACTGAGGGACTTACAACGTCCTTGTAAGGTAGAAAAAACATGTTGCTTATGTTTAAAATGTAACGTATACATCATGCTTACACATGGTACAATCCACTTTCTATATTAGTAAACTGTCCTTCAGTGTATACATGTGTGGTACATTTGCATCAGTGGAAAACATTCCTTTCCTTGTAAAGAATATGCCAACTGTACATTATCATTGGAACATGTTACATTGCACACATACTCCTATGTTCATCTCCCTCCCAGCTCCCCTCCCTGTGTCTGACATATGGTCCTTACACACATGGGTTCATGCAATCTATAGTCTAGCTCATGCATTTTTAACTTCATAAGATAATACAACTGATTATGAATAATAATAAAAAAATAAAACAATAGAGATACAAAATATTAAATAATGAAATTATATTAAAAGATGAAATTTTAGTCTTCATAAAAAATCACAATACATCCTTTATTGTTTTGAGTTAGTAATCTTTATTCACAGTAATCTTACATGTCTCAAGCGTTTCGAAAGCAATCTCAACAAATTCTCAGATTGTGTTCAGATCTGCCAAAATCTGCCATCAAAGGTCAGAGATCTCAATATGAATATGAACTCAAACATTTCCCATATAATCATTCATTTTATAGCACTAGACACTTACTGTTGGACAACTATTGACTCATTTGGGTCTGTTTTATTTACATTTGAGACAAAGTTGATGAGCTATGAATTAGCAGTGTCTGAGCAAGAGTCCCATATCCATTAATTTCCATTTAATCATTGTCAACTGATGTACTAAAAATATAATCTATGCCTTTTTCTTTCCACAGCAGGTTTGAGGTGTTGCACGCTGCTCTGATAACAGATGGATAAACTTTAAACTTGATGGTTAATGACAAGTTTCCAGACCTACATGCAAGTCATTCAGACCAGTAAACTCAATCAAGTGTCTGTCTGAGTGTCTGCACATCAACATGATCTGTAATCATTTCATTTATGATGGTGACTTTGGCTGAAGGAGATCTGATCTTCAGATGTCCAAACTTCAGTGTTTGTTTTGCTTATTGCTTGTAATGTTGGCTAGTTTTATATTAATCACCTTTTTTTCTACATGACTGAGTAAGAGTTTAGCTTTTGGCAGTCTCTATTTGAAAGATCTATGTGAAACCAGCCCGTTGATAATTTTCCAAACAAGATTTCAAAGATTGCTGGAGAAAACAATATAACCACCAATCATGGTTCTGCAACAATGTTTGTGTATGCAAAATGTATGTTTGTGGGGGTGTATGCAAGTTGGCTCAATTAAGGTATAAAAGAAAACGCAACTACTTTTTCTGACAGCAGTTGAAGGTCAGTTCAAGTCCACTCGGCTCGCTGGATGCGTGGAATGACTCGGCACTGTGATCGTCTGGTGGGATTTCTGTGGATCTGAAGGATCATTTTATGATCTTCACAAGGATTTAGGCAGACAGGGGCAGGAAAATCACAGGCAAAAGTACCACAGAATCCACGATGGTCAAATATATTGATCGCATCAGAAACTTAATCCCGGGTCTGCGCCGCCCGGACAACAATATCCCGTCTCAAGGTGTTACCGTGGATATGGGAGAGTTTGATTATGGGAAGGAGCAGGACAAGAGAAAAATGTCATTCTACAATCCGCTTGACCCCGTGCCAAAATATGAATATTACGCTAAAGACACGTGGACGGGACGTATAAAAAGCACCAGACCATCACTGGATGTTCTGCGCAAACCAGTAAGTGGTTATTTGAATGAAAAAAAACATCTAAATTAATATTGTACATAATATTGTTTGGATGGCAACACTTTGAAATTTGGTGTTGATTTTCTGTGTGTTTCTGTCAACAGCCGGATCCTGATGATCTTCCTCCACCACCAGAGGATGATGAACGGCCCAAAGTAAAACTCGTTCGCTTTGGATGGGTTCTGGGAGTCATGGTGAGAAAACATGAATCATATATTTGTTAAATAGCGAGCTAATGTTTAGGTCTCCCACTTCTTCAAGTTTCAAGACATCTCAATGTTAGAGCTGTAACCTTGTGCTTAGGGTCATTCAAAACTCTCCCAATGTCTCCTCTCACACTGTCCTATCAAATAAAAAATGCAAAAAGCCCAAAAATGTCTTAAACTGTTCATATTTGCCAAGACACATGTAGTCAAAAGCCTTATGTCTTCCTTGGAGAACTCAAATACTTCATCAAATTCTCCCAAGAGCAGATGGTCTGAGTCCATTTTATACCTCTAAACTGACTAGACATGGATGAATTTAAGGTCACTTTTCACCCCATTGTCAAACGAAATAATAAAGTACATTTCTCCCAAATGGTCATAATGCAAATGAATGGTTTTGAGGTTTTTTTTGTTTGTAATTTTTTGCTATTCATTTCAGATTCGCTGTATGTTAAACATCTGGGGAGTCATTATGTTCCTCCGGCTGCCATGGATCACGTCTCAAGCCGGAATCAGTGAGTCAATCCTTCATCTGCTTTATTTTATTTAGTTCATACCCAAACTTCAGTCAAAGTCACCTTTCTTTCTTCAATGCCTTTTAAACAGTAAAATGTTTCCTCTCTCAGGGATCTATAGTTTTACAGACATTTTACATATGTGCCCCAGGAATGCCTTAAAATTGGCCTTTTTGTTTGTAGTTCTGACCTACGTCATTATCCTAATGTCTGTCACCATCACAACGATCACGGCGACGTCAGTGTCTGCAATCTCCACCAACGGGAAGATCTACTCTGGTGAGTCAAATGAATTGTTTACCATGAGAAAGCAACATGTTTTAAAGAGATCGAATGAATTCATACGAATAAGCCACCAATTCGTCAAGACATAGTTACGAATTGTCATGAGATTGTTTTATTTCACCCGAGAATAAAAATGTGGAAGAACTGCATAATTTTTTTGGGTTTTAAACAAATGTAGGGAGATTTTTATTTTATTTTAAGCAAACCATGATCTTTTCTCCAGGTGGCACGTACTTCATGATCTCTCGGAGTCTGGGTCCGGAGCTCGGAGCGCCCATCGGATTGCTCTTCGCCTTCGCCAACGCTCTCGCCTGTTCGCTCAACACAGTGGGGTTTGCAGAGACCGTCAGAGATGTTCTTAAAGTGAGACACACTTACAAAATAATGTAATTGATGTTGGGTTTCAGTAAATTCAGAGAGCTGCTTGAAAGAAAAAGCAGTAAAAAGTTCAATATTTTACCAAACACTGTCCATATTTTCTATAAAGAAAATGTTATGTAATAAAATGTAATATTTTTTATGTGAGAAAATAACATTTTGCATAAATAAATGCAAGAAATTACATTTTGCATGAAGAAAAGTAAGTAATTTTGACATAAAAAAAAAAAATCTAATTCTCAGAACCGCTGTTTCTATCTCCCTCACAATCGTTTTCTCTCTTCTCAGGACAATAAAGCTCAGATGGTGGATGATGTCAATGATGTGAGAATCATTGGGACAATTACTGTCGTCATCCTCCTCTGCATTACATTTGCTGGCATGAGTTGGGAGGCAAAGGTACGGTCCCCTGCTCCTGTCTTTGCTCGTTTCCCAATACTTGATGGCATGACTGCCATTTGTTCTTCTTGGTTTTCGCTCTACCACAGGCTCAGATCCTGTTCTTCATTGCACTCTTGCTCTCCTTGGCTAATTACTTTGTTGGGACGATCCTTCCCGCCAGCACAGAGAAGCAGGCTGTGGGATTTTTTGGCTACCAGGGTGAGTAAACAAGATCAAGATCTAATGCAGGCATTAAGTGCAACCAGTAAACTTTTGTTTATAATTTGGGCAGAGGCGGACAGAGTACACAGCTTAATTACTTGAGTAAAAGTACAGATACCCCTTGCTAAATTTTACTCAAGTACAAGTAAAAGTACTACAGTCAGATGTCTACTTAAGTAAAAGTACTAAAGTACTTGTTTTTAAAAGTACTTGAGTATCAAGAGTACAAGAGTACATTTTCTAAATATTGCATTACTACTGCCACAGTGCTTACATACATTGGTAAACACAGCAAACACTTGAAGCGAAAACTATCATTAACTTGTTCAGAAAATTGAAATAGTCTGGCGAGGTGGGGCACAGGTTGGCACATTTCCGGGATGTGATATTTTTTTCCCAGGATGGTAGGGGGAAGACTCATGAATATTCATTAGGGAAGTCATCCCTGATTGGTCTGATGACCTAACCCCACCCCTAAACCTACCCGTCACTGGGGGTCTTATGACCTCCCTAACCCCACCCCTAAACCTACCCGTCACTGGGGGTCTTATGACCTCCATAACCCCGCCCCTAAACCTACCCGTCACTGGGGGTCTTATGACCTCCATAACCCCGCCCCTAAACCTACCCGTCACTGGGGTTAAGACCAATCAGGGATGACTTCCCTAATGAATATTCATCAGTCTTCCTCTACCATCTTGAAAAAAAAAATATCGCTCCCAGGATGGACCTGCTGCGTCTTCATCCATTGTTTCGTCCATGGTTTCGTCTCTTATCTAAATCTGACCTGACCATGGAGTTGACTTTGGCGGAAAGCTGAAGGTGATTGCTGATAGGCTGTCCCAATCAGTGGCGCCTGCACAATCCAATCACATTTGAGAGGGAAACAACAAATTGAGGGTTTCCGAGATGTTTCTTTTTTTCTTTTTTTTTAGAAGTAACGGGTACTCACAGTTATGGATAGAAATGTAGTGGAGTAAAGAGTACAATATTTGCCTTTCAAATGTACTTGAGTAAAGTCATGAGTACTCCCCAAAAATGATACTCGAGTAAAGTACAGATCCCTCAAAATTGTACTTAAGTACTGTACTCAAGTAAATGTACTCCGTTACTGTCCGGCTCTGAATTTGGGGAGTCGATATTTTGTCCTGAGACAACAAAACAAAGAAAGAAAGAAATGGAAGCCCATTTCCACCATATGCAAAAAATAATTCTTCGATAAATCATAATTATAACCTAAGTCAAAACTATAGTATGACATATTAAGTCATAATTCTGAATTATAGGTATGTCATAATTTTGACATTTGATCTAATAATTATTTTCTTTTACATTTTATCCCAGAATTATGACTTACATAATCAAATGATGGTGGTATATCAGCTAGACCAGCATAAACTAACCTCAAGTAGCATGATACATCATGCTTGTCTGCTCTGGTTTTCAACGAGGACCTATTATGTTTTTGTTTTTTTTCAAATAGCTGTTTGTCAAATTTGGGAAAAATTATGTTTTTGAACATACAAGCATAAAATCCTATTCCAGTAGAGACCAAAAACGAAATCAAGTCTTTGTAAAAGGTCATAATATGACCTCTTTAAAGCAGTTATGGCACTGATTATCCAAAAATTAGAGACTCATCCTTGTATCCTGAATGTTGTCACGGGACAGGGAATCAACGACGGCAGACAGAGATGAGGGATCCAAATGCAGGGAGATTTTAATGAAAATAAACAATCATAACATAAGTCAGGAACAATGTAACACTTGAGGAAAAACCAAGAAAACACTGAGGAAAAACCAAGAAAACACTGAGGAAAAACCAAGAAAACACAGGGAACTGGAGACACCTGCTGCTGCATGACATCAAACAATGACTGACAGAGAACCAGAGAATACAAGGGCTATTTAAACAGAGGGGTAAAGGAGCTTAACAACGGAAATTGATACACCTGGAACAGACTAATGAAAGTGGAAAAGACTACAAAACCTTCAACCTGGCCACAGAAAACAGGACACATGAATGAACACATAAACTAGACAGAGAAACTACAACATAAAAGTCCCAGAGAGCACAAGACACAGAAGCAGATCTGTAAAAGTTATTGTTAATATCACAGCCAGAGCGTTTGATGAAGGTACTACTAAACCTAACCACAGTTTTTATTCTTCCAGCTGAAATTTTCATGTCCAACCTACTGCCTTCCTTCCGGGGTAAAGATGGATCTTTCTTCAGGATGTTTTCCATCTTCTTCCCCTCTGCCACTGGAATTCTGTCTGGTGTCAACATCTGTGGAGATCTCAAGGTAATCTTATTATTTTTCAGGAGTAGAGCGTGTATAAAAGGAAAGTCAGTGTGCCTTTAAAACGCTAAAGAAATAATGCGTGATTTGTGATTTGATTGATTTGATTTGATTGTTTGATCATTTGAGAAATGATTGTCCTTGCTTTTCCAGGATCCATCAGGTGGGATTCCTAAAGGGACACTGCTGGCCATATTCTGGACCACCGTGAGCTATTTATTTATCGCAATCACATGTGGTGAGATTAGACATTTTTCTGCTCTGTTTTGTATCTTAAACTCATGCAATTAGTGAAATGTGCGTCTTATTGGTGATCCGTTCTCCTCACTGAATCACTTCCTCTCTTCCTCCTCAGCTTCAACTGTTGTAAGAGACGCTTCTGGCATTCTGAATGATAGTTTAGCGCTATCGAATTCTTCGATCCACTGCAGCGGTCTGGGCTGTAAATTTGGCTGGAACTTTGACCGGTGTGAACAGAACTACACATGTAGCTCTGGACTGGCAAACAACTTCCAAGTGAGCCTTCCGACCCTGTTAGCACAATTTTTACATTTGGTGAACTGATTGCTGGAAGGTGGAGTAGATTTTACATTCACACTAATGCATTTAACAAAATGAGAAGTGACACTACATATTTAAAGGGGTTTTATCAGTACATATATTCTTTGGGAATCAAGCCCATGACCTTGGCATTGCTATTGCTATTGCTCATATTTGTTGTGTCCAGTACAATGCTGTTACTGTTAAGTAAAACTATTAAAAACGTATTTTGTTCTTGCCATAACAAACACAGTTACAGCAGACAGAGAACAACTAACGTTAAAATATAAAGAGTCAAACTGTCCAACTAAAGCAAACACTGATCACCATAATGATGACCACACTATTATCAACATCTAAACCTCTGTTATCTCTGAATAATTCTTAATTGGTTAGTAATAAGTGAAGCTGGTGATGCTGTCTATGGAGTTGTTCAATCCTCCTCTGCTGAGATGTCCCCAACTAAGCAAGCGAATAGTGTGTGATTATGATCCAGGCAGCATTACAGGTCAGAAGTCAGATTGGATCAGAACATTCAGAATATTTATCCAGTTCCATCTGGTTGGAAGTTGGAGTCATCACACCGGTATGGAGACGAGTTTGTTGAGGATCAGTGCTGATGGCTGTCGTGTCGATGAGGCCTTCACAGGGGCTGATGAGGCTGGACCTTCAGGGATGCGTCATGGATGGGTCCAGGCACAGGTCCTTCATCAGATCTGGATCCGGTGGACTGCGGTAAACCTCGGATAAACAGAGAGACTAATATTAGCATAGACGCCATCCTTCTTATGATGTAACGAGTACATCAGGATTTAAGGGAAGTGTTCCCGGTTCCAGCTGATCTAAACTATGCAGCCTAACATTGAATTATAGAAGTCTATAATGTGTTATGTGTATACTAGGTCAAAGAGATGTGTTTTTAGTCTAGCTTTGAACTGACAGAGTGTGTCTGCTTCCCGGACAATGTTAGGAAGACTGTTCCAAAGTTTAGGTGCTAAATAGGGAATGGATCTACCGCCAGCAGTCGATTTGGATATTCTAGGTATTGTCAACTGGCCGGAATTTTGGGAATGCAATAGACGTGAAGGACTATAATGCGTTAAGAGCTCGGTCAAGTACTGCGGAGCTAAACCATTTAGTGTTTTGTAAGTGATCAGCAATATTTTAAAATGTATACGATGTTTAATAGGGAGCCAATGCAGTGTTGACAGAACTGGGCTAATATGGTCATACTTCCTGGTTCTAGTGAGAACTCGAGCTGCTGCGTTTTGGACCAGCTGTAGTTTGTTTATTAAGCTATCATCAGTTGTCTTCAGTGATGCTCAATCATTACTCATTTAATTATCTAAATAACTCTAACACTGCTTCAGTGTAACTTTGAACACTCTGCTAGTGGTTTACATATAAACATTTAATTTAACACAGGGATTTTACTGTGATGAATGGATGAATGGATAGATGGATGGATGTATAAATGGATGAATGGGTGGATGAATGGACTGATGGCTGAATGGATGGATAGATGAATAGATAGATTGATGATGGATGGATGAATGAAAGTATGGCTGGCTGTCTAGATAGATGGATGGCTTAATGGGTAGATGGATAGATGATTGGATGGATGGATGATTGGATAGATAACTAAGGCTGTTTTTTCTTCAGATTCTTACCACTGTTTCAGGAACTGGCCATTTGATTACCATCGGGATCTTTGCCGCCACCTTGTCGTCAGCGCTGGGTTTCTTAGTGTCTGCACCTAAAATTTTTCAGGTAGATCATGTGACTGTTTAATGATAATGTTGTTTATCTCGAATACAGTTCATTGTGACATTGTGTGTGTGTTTTCACACAGTGTTTGTGTAAGGATAACATCTACCCCTACATTGGCTTCTTCGGGAAAGGTTATGGGAAAAACAACGAGCCTTTACGAGGATACATGCTCATGTTCACCATCGCTTTGGCTTTCATCCTCATTGGTGAGTCCTGGATCTCCTCCAGATCAGTTACTCAGGTGTTTCTCCCTGCGGACGCTTTAACATTTGGTGTCATTGGTCTTTTCAGGTGATCTGAACACAATCGCTCCTCTGATCTCCAACTTCTTCCTCTGCTCTTACGCCCTCATTAACTTCAGCTGCTTCCATGCGACGGTCACCAGATCACCTGGTGAGAACTTCATCATCATCATCATCAGTTTTGAACTGTATAAATGACAGACTGGATTAACAGACAAACATTTGATTTCTTTTTCTTTTTAGATCTTTTGTTTCCATTTTGAGGCAATATTTTTTATAAAACAGGCATTCAGAATTATGCTCCGGTTAAGTTTAGACACTTTAACTTTTTTAAATGTAATATGATTATTGATAAATGAATGGAAATTAAGATATAAAGTTCATCATGGCTCTGTGAGAGACTGAAAATGGGGTTAAAATATATGTTTACAGTGATTTAGTCCATAATCTGTGTCTAATATTCGTGTTTGTCGTCTGTCTCTCGCAGGCTGGCGGCCGCAGTTCCGTTACTTCAATCCGTGGACGTCTCTGTTTGCTGCTTTCTTGTCTTTTGTCCTGATGTTTCTGTTCACATGGTGGGCCGCTCTTGTCACGTCCGCTATCGTCCTCTGCCTCTTAGGCTACGTCACCTATAACAAGCCTCGTGTGTATATGATGCATATTATGACTTTTTCCAATAAAGATTAATAGAGCATAATTTATCTTCAGTTATTTGAATGCATTGACTGTTGTCTGATCGTGTGTCCAGAGATTAACTGGGGCTCATCTTATCAGGCCAGTTTCTACAATATGGCTTTGTCCTTCTCTATGTCTCTGACTGGTGTGAGTGATCATGTCAAAAACTACAGGTGAGACTGTAAAAGTAAATATTACCAATCTGATCTGATCACAATACACCAGCCACTCATGATAAGCTCTCTCTTAGGCCTCAGTGTCTCGTTCTGACCGGCCCTCCGAACACCCGTCCCGCTCTGGTGGACTTTGTGGGCACTTTCACCAAAAACATCAGCCTTATGATCTGTGGGAACATTATCATGGTAAGAACTTGAGCTGGGCCATTTTTGATGCACACTTTTAAACTGCCAATATGAACATGATAATGTATGTGTTAAATTCAAAATGAAATACAAAATTCCTATAATTTCTTATATAAAGATGTTTTCATATTGTGCAAAACTTAGTAACTCTGGCCCAGGGTTGATATCCTTAACAAAAACGATTAAAAACATTTCCGTTATTTGAAATGGAGCTGAAATAAAATAAAATGGCATTGTGTGAAGGGTTGAACCAGCCTGGCAGGTTGCGGCATACGCAGGCAGACATCGCTCTGCACAGTTCAGACAGGTGGGAGGCTTGGGTCGACAGAGATAAGTAGCGCCGGCTTCTTTCAACGGGGGAAAGATTAGTATATCCCTTTTCCTCCACGCCGTTAATCGTGGTGAAGGCAGCTGAAAAGGAGTAATGGACACTCGCTGAATAGGTGGTGCACCATGACTTTGTCAGTTCTTCGTGGACCTCTGGGAAGAATGGGACTGGTCGCTTGCTGGTGGTGCCCCGGCTGCAGGAACCACTCATCGAGGCGGCTGCGGGCGGGCTCTTCCAGAGCGGACCAGTCCAAACCCAACAAATGATCTGCCTTGGTAAGGACACAGATGAGCTCTGAGTCCTACCGAGTCTGCTCAGTCTCTTTCTGAGTCATCACCGGAGTTCACCCAGTCCTCTGCTTCAGATGCAGCCAGAGACATTGGGCCCTATTTTAAGGATCTAAGGCATGGTCTTAAGCGCACGGTGCAAGTGCACTTAAGGCATCCGAATCCACTTTTGCTAGTTTAACGACAGGAAAAATGGTCGGCGCTCCCGGCGCATGGTCTAAACGGGCTGTCCCTATTCTCTTAATGAGTAATGGGTGTGTTTTGGGCGTAACGTGCAAAAAAACAATCAGAGTGTAATGGCGGATTCACTATTTACATGGCGAAATTTGCAACCGGAAAGACTGACCGTGTCTCCAGAGAGCAAATGGATCTGCTCGTGCGCGAGGTTAAAGCGCAAGCAGACCATCTATGGGACAAGCTGGATTCCACCATATCTTTATGTACACAATATTAATCTTTTACATTGTAATCCCTTTATTTGTATTTGGCATGTTTGTGTGCTGCTGCACATCCCTGTGTGTGTAATAAGCAGAGTGTACACGCGTGTTGGACCCGCCTATAGGCACACATTACTATCGCGCTCTTTAAATAACAAAGAAATACTTGACTTTAGACCAGGTTTTGTTGGTCAATGGCACAGTCTATTTCCGTTGCCTCAAAACAGCAACGCGCCAACAATGCACCTGAACACACCTGGTTTTCAGACCAGCCACCTATGGGCGCACAAAGGGGCGCAAATGCATTTGTTTTTTTAACAACGTGGCGCAGGACGTGAAAATGATAACTGCGTCGGGCTGAAACTAGCAAAAACACTTGCGTGCCTGGCGCTGCATTGCACCGGGTGTTTGATAAGGCCCATTGTGTCGCCAAAATCCTCCTCGGAGACGCCAACTGAAACCATGCCGCTCGCTCCAGATGATGGGCGATGGTCATCGCAGGCGAATCAGCAAGCTCTGGGGAGAGCAAGGCATGCGGGTGCTGGGCCCTGTTGCTCTTCCCTGTGACTGCTGTTTCTTCTGTCTTGGCTCGAAAGGGGAAGACAATGGGTATGGGGAAGAGAATGAGAGTGTGCAAGCCGGGATCGCTCTCTTTAAAAAAAGTGATCCGTGAACGGGCTGAAAAGGCGGGCTGAAAAGCCATTTGTCTGAGCAGGTGTACAGACAAGAACCAATCAGGATTCAGTATTCAGAGAAAATAGGGGAAAGGTCATACATGATTTACAGAAACCAGATCAGTACACATTTGCTTAGTATAGCTGATTCTCCTTGAATTTTAACATCAAATGGCTTATTCAGTGCGCACTCATGATGTGAAGGTGTCGTGGGTTTATTGCACTCTCATGCTTTCAGGAGGACGAGAAGTCCAGTTTTCCGCAGCACAGCACCGATATGCTGGTGGACTGGCTGAATCAGAGGAAGGTTCGTTCTTTCTACACGTCCTTCAATGCCGACAGTCTGAAAGAGGGCGCGTCCAATCTCATGCAGGTAAGACCGTTGCTAATCTGTTCTAACACCTTTTTCTTCTCCTCATTACATCCTTCTCAAATACTCAATCATCTTTATAGGCTTCAGGTCTTGGTAAACTGAAGCCGAACACCCTCGTTATGGGATTCAAGATGAACTGGAAGGAATGTAAGCCTGAGAGCTTACAGGACTACGTCAACACCATCAGGTGAGTCCAGATGCTGTTATGCTGTTTCTGTTCACAAATATCAGTTTATTTGTCATGCAGTTCTTTGTATATTGATGTTGTTTAATGTTTTTTGTTCAGTGACGCGTTTGACTCCAGCTACGGCATCGCAATTCTGAGAATGATGGATGGATTGGATGTTATGGATGCTTTGGAGAGTTCAGGTGTGTACTGTTTTTTTTTTTTTTTTTTTTTTTTTTTTACAGTATAATAACTTGAAAATGGATTGACACTGCAGTTTGAGGCATAAGACAATTTGATGTGTTTTATTTTTGTTATTTTTTTGGCTGAAGGCCGATCATCAGCAATTGACAATCCGGCATTCGACGCAGATGATGTCAAGCAATCCGAAAATGACGAGACAGACCGAAATTCAGGTAACCAATCTTTTTTCTGCGCTCATAAATATAATTTGACAAACCCTGAGGACATTTAACACCCAGGTCAATAACTATGATGATAATGATAAATGTGAAATAATTGAGTACACAACACAACAAAACACAACTATACTGATAACGACACAGAGGAATGATTGATCATTTGAATCATTTTCAGAATGATTTTTTCCTGCCTATAAATGATAGAAACACTGGCAGCCAATCAGATTCAACTTTACTTTAGAGCTTGAGCAGAAAAAGTGTCAGATGACAAAAATGTAGCATGCGCTTATAATAAACAGAATGATACGTTGCGTTGGTGTGGAGACTAAAATAGTTATCGTTATAGTTATCCTTACAGTTATTGTTCTTGGTGTGAATGGGCCTTAAACAATCATAATCTAATAGAACATTAAATAATAGAATGTTGTAATCAACACTTCAAGACCTGATGTCATCACTTTCAGCCAATCAGAATGCTTCCATTATAATCAACAAAGCCGTTTTGTTTCAATCAAGCTTTATTTGGTGGGATCTGACCTCTTTTTTGACTCCCCATCCAGATATTTCTGATGATGGCTCGAACGATCAAGTCAGGTCAGTGTTTCAAACGAAACAGGGCAGGAAGACCATTGACATCTACTGGATCTCTGATGATGGAGGTGAGATACGACTGCATGAATGATACTTAAACTCACTGTGAAAAAAAACACGGCATGAAGTTCCAAACGGGTTCAGTCTGGGTTGGTATTGGTCTAGCGTCTGGACCAAAAATTTTTTTGGTCTGGTAAAGGCGGTCAAAGCTCAAGGGGGTCTGATAAACCTTCAGCACTAAACAACTCTGGCGTGGCCTCTTCTCTTGCTCTTGAGAACTCCTCTAAAGCTGTCTTGGCAGCTGCGGAGGCCACTCTAGGGTCGACCACAGATGAAAGGAAAGCAACAGTGCTCATTACAGGGATCCCTGACTGGCTGAAGGGAACAGACTGACCCACTGAGGCTTCAGAGTTCTCTAGGTACAGGTCCTCTATGTGCAACCGCAAGAAGTGGTAGATTTGGTAGATACACCTCCGGAAACTCATACTATTCCCGTTCTCGTCAATCTCATAGTCTTCCTCGTACATCCACTCATTATATGTGTCAGTGTCAAGAATCCATCTGGCATGAACCTTCAAGCACCTGTCTGGGTTTGGAGGTTCCTCCACATTTGCTGATTTAAGTGAGTCATAACTGTCTGGACACATACCCCAATGAACCATCACATGCCAATCCAATCGCATGACTGGTCGAAGCCACTCTTCTTCATCTGCTGTGGAGGATGATGGGTATACCTGGTGGGTGACTTGTAACCTCTCTCACTGTGCCCTGGTGTCGCACAACAATGTCTTTGAGTTTAAGTGCTTGCTTCTGTTCAAGATCAGGGGACAGGTACACCACAGGTCTGCTTAATGGAGGTGATTCACCGCAGCCCAAGGCCAAGGACAAAGAAAGAAGTGAGGTCCTTTTGTGGGCCTTGTGGGATGGTACAGGAGATTCATCCCGGAGTTTGCCTCCATCGCCACTCCACTGACCAACCTACTGGCTAAAATGGTGAGGAACCCCGTACCTTGGACAGAGGACTGTGAGACAGCATTCAGAACCCTGAAAGAAAAGATCTGTTCACGTTCGGTCCTGCAAATTCCTTATTTCACCCAGCGGTTCCTTGTTCCAGCATAGGAGCTGTCCTGGCCCAGGGGACCACTGGGGAAGAGAAACAGGTGGTGTTCCTCAGCTGCAAACTGTTGCCTAGAGAAACAAGATATATTTAACCATTGAGAAAGTGTGCCTCGCCGTCAAGTGGTCCCTTGACAGCCTCCTGTATTACTTGCTTGGAAGGGAGTTTGAGCTAGAGACAGACCACCCGGTGGTATTTGGCACTTTGGCCCTTCCACTACAAGGTCCGCTACATACCCGGCAGGATGAATGTTATCGCTGACTTCCTGTCTCGGTATCCGAACAGTGCGCAGCCTGGAGAGGAGGAAGGTAGTGTGAAAAAGGGGACCTGATCTGGCGGTGAAATAGCACTGGCACACACTTTAATTACATGATTACATTCATTCACACAGTATTTCCTGGCCATAATACATACTCTGACATTCAAACATTTGATAAGTTTGTTGTAAATGTTGAGGTACGTCACTGGATTGGTTTGTATTGTATGTCATACCTGTTACATGTTGAGTGTTGTTGAATTATGGGTCGGAGGAGGCGGCGGCGAAAGCGAGCGCTGAGTGCGCATCACCTTTATGCCGCTATAGATATCTCCCGCCGACACCGGAAGCAGACTAAACTATTTGTGCCTCACGAGGGGGAGGCAGTCATTGTTTGTGCATGTTGAGGGTGATCACTTGTGAATGTATTGGATGTTTTATGTCATTGTCTTTCTGATTTTTATGTTTGTATGTCACATATGGTAATATATGTGTAGTATATGTTTATTTATATGTGAATACATTTACCATACTCACCTGTTATTGGTAGGCTCCTATAGGGGAGGAGCCTGGTCTTTAAAAGAGTACCCAAAACGCTGGAACTTTTTCTCTCGGTAGGCTGGATGAGTGAGCGAGTGAGCCACGAACGAATCAACACCTGTGAAGTATATAGTGGATACGTGGACGTATTTTTGGAGTTTGTTCTCTTTTGTGTTGGAAGTATTTGTTTTGTTACTTTGTTATTTTATCCCTTCAGCACTTGTAAATACTTTGCACTTTGTGGTTATCACGCTACTTCAGTGTAAATAACAACCACCATTGCACCATAGTGTAGCTGCGAGTTGGACCATCATTTTCTTTGAATGAAATCTTGGACAGTTCCTCGACCAGAAGGTGGGCAGTCAAACCCACTTTTCTACAGTTTGCGTTCCCATTTTATTATTCTGAAGGCTGTTGCTCTCTTTCAGGTCTGACTCTTTTAGTGCCGTATCTGTTGACCAGAAGAAACCGCTGGAAAAAGAGCAAAATCAGAGTGTTTATCTTAGGAGACCAGCAGACCATGAAGGAAGACCGTAAAGAGTAAGAGTGTGTCGATGATCATCATTTCTTAACTAGATAGTTTTGATATGCAGACAAGTCAATGTGTTTCTCATTTCAGCATGAAAATGCTGTTGAAGAGATTCCGACTGGAGATCGAGGACATTGTCGTGATAACAGACGTGGATAAAGCTCCTCTAGCTAAAAAGTGAGAAACATGCACAAGTAAACATGCAGACAAAAACATGCAGGTTTGTAGTAATTGTTGTGGTTTGCTTCCTCCCTGCTCCTGTAGTTTGCAGCGGTACGAGGAAACCATCGCCCCCTTCATGCTGAGTGAGGAACAGGCTGGAGGAGACGTACAGGAGCTCAAGAGACTGAGTCCATGGAAAGTTTCCAACAAAGACCTGGAGGCCATAAAACCCAAGGTGTGTGTGTGTGTGTGTGTGTGTGTGTGTGTGTGTGTGTGTGTGTGTGTGTGTGTGTGTGTGTGTGTGTGTGTGTGTGTGTTTTTTTTTCTTAGTTGTCCGAATGTTAAGCGAATAATTTTTTTTTTTTTTTATGTTTCAAACATTATGGGAACATTACTTTTTAATATTCTCTGAATGTTCTGAAACTAGACGAATGTTCAATTGAAAATTTCAGATAAAAACATTCCATAAATGATATATAAATAAGGTATTTGTGCTATTTTTTGCTAATGTTTTGAGAACATTATTAAAGACTGTAACTTTTCACTACGTTGAATGAACATTCTGTTAATGTTACTGGAAAAATGTTTGTTCATAACTTGCCAGAAAGTTATGAGAATGTTCCCCGTTAGCTGGGATCCATCAGTTCCTCTATTTAACTGTCTTTTGTTTTCAGGTGGAGAGGTCGGTGAGACTAAACGAGATCATCAAGAAGAACTCCATACATGCTGCTTTAGTTGTAATGTGAGTATAGATTTGATATTAAATTAACAATAAAATAAACACTAAAATAAAATTAAAACTAATAAAAATTACAAAAACACTAAAACTAAGCACAGTTTGTATTTGTCTCTAAAAGTTATTATGAAGCATCTAAGAAGGTGTTTGATTGGTAGTGTGTATGTTTAATGTCTCTTCGTCAATAATGTGTGTGTGTGTGTGTGTGTGTGTGTGTGTGTGTGTGTGTGTGTGTGTGTGTGTGTGTGTGTGTGTGCGTGTGTGCGTGTGTGCGTGTGTGCGTGTGTGCGTGTGTGTGTGTGTGTGTGTGTGTGTGTGTGTGTGCGTGTGTGCGCGTGTGTGTGTGTTTCAGTTCTCTTCCAGTTCCTGATGTCAACTGTCCCAGTTCTCTCTATATGGCCTGGGTGGAAGCGCTGAGTTACGGCATCCACTGTCCCGCCCTGCTCATTCGAGGAAACCAAGAGAACGTCATGACCTTCTACTGCCAGTAAAACACTCACATTAATGTGAGTTCATCATTAAACACAATAATTCCTGCAGGTGAAGCTGCTGTCAGTGTCAGTCATGTGAAGATGTTCAACTTGCTGTGAATCAGACCTGTTGAACTGAAATGAGGTGTTTCATCCTCTTGTACATTGATTGTATTACTGCGGATGTATATTTACAGTATATCACATGTTCATATGGCTGTGTAATCTTCGAGGATGTCAGGTCAGACAGATTCGACTTGAATAGAATACAATAGAAATACAGTGCAGTTATGCTGGTGGAGGGAAGCAATGCAACTTTGTTTCATGCAATTTAAACAAGACACAATTATAATATTTTAAAATATGTTTATTTGTTCTTGCTTTGTAAAATTACATTTCATAGACCAAAACATTAAAATGAAAATTTGAGACAATTTTACATTTTGACTGCATATAAATACTAGATTATTATGAATTACAAGTATGTTCTTGATCTGCTTTTCAATGTGAAAAAAATATAATTTAGCACAATGTTCACATCTCAATTTCCATTGATTGTCTCATTACACCAAGTAAAAAAAAATCACATGGAAATAAAAGATTTTAAGCATCACAACTTACAGCATTTACACTACAGCTGAAATAAACTCAGATTGCATGGAGTGTTTCTGTTTCTGTTGTAATGGCCCCCTTTCAATAAAATGATAATAAAGAAAACTGAAGATATTACAATATTTATCACATAATTAAAATGACAAATTATTTAAATTATACCTTAACTAGCAACTTCAGCCCTTCACCATACCAGACCTTGACACAGACATGGGTTCAAGTTCACAGCAAAAAGAAAAATTAGAAATACAATAATACATACTGTATAATGAGCTTTAAGCAAGAGGATAAATGAGCAAAAAGAATAAGGCAAACACACATTTGATACACTGAAAAAAATCTAAATTTACAGTGGCCTCAAATATATTTAGATTTATACAATACCAAGTCATGGGTTAAATTCTCAGCGAATGCATTAACTCATGTAATATATTTAATAATAAAGTGTAATATATTTTATTTATAATACATGTTATATAAATTATATGCACATATTTTAAAGTGTGATAAGTGTTTGAAGCTGCTGTAGCTTATTTTAAAGTTTATTTTTGCAGCAAACGACAAGCAAAATCTATGAACTGCACATGGCCAAGTGAGTCGGCACATTAAGGCAAGACACCATAGGTAAAAAGGGTTAAAGAAAATGAATAGATATTATCACCATAGGTGATTGATTACATTAAGAACTGCAATTTTTTTTTGTAATACAATTATTTTCTGAAATGTTATTTATAAATATGCATATGAGGCAATATGTAATGAAATATGCACTAACTTGCATACATTTCCAGAACATAAATCTGAACATTGGATAGAGCCAGGTTAAAACTTATTGTTTGATTTTGTTACAGATAACAGTTTTTATAGAGGGGGATTTTGGATATCTCTTTTTATCACAGCATAAATCAGAAAATACTCAACAGACAGACAACAATAATTTTCACCATGTTTTTAGTAATACAATGTTGTGTAAAATGATATGAATTATATATGAACAAACCCCTCAGTAAAAACCTTTAGAATATAGATAAGAATAAAACTGTAAATTTTGGTGTACATTTTGTTGAGAAAATGGCTTTTAAAGATGTGTATTGTAAGTGAAATCTACAGATGCAAATAGACAAAATAAAATAAACACTTATAAGTGATTTTGAATGGTTTTTTTTTGGAAGTCTGAAATAAGACATTTTATAAAAAGCAAACTAGCCCAAAAATCTCTAAATTCACCAGTGGATAAAAACAATAAAAAAAAGCATTTTGCCTGAAGTGTCTTTGCCTTAAAGAGCCAAGATAAGCCAGTTAATCACGCGAGACTTTTACTGGCAGTAGAAGGTCATGACGTTCTGCTGGTTTCCTCGAATGAGCAGGACAGGACAGTGCAGACCGCAGCTAAGCGTGTCCAGCCAGGCCATATAGAGAGATCTGGGACAGTCGGCCTGCGGTACGGGGAGAGACCTGAAGCACAGGGGTGTTAATAATTAACAGGTGTGTTTACCCTCCAATTATGATTCTTAACATTTCAGATATAAATGATTTATGAGGCTCCAATATTATCAGATTGTGCTTTCTTTGTGTATGAATCACATTTTGACCAGCAGCCAGTAATGGTTAATGGTCTAACAGTCAATACTCACACTAGAACCAGCGCGGCGTGCTTCGAATTCCTCCGTATGATCTCGTTCAGATGCACTTTTTTCTCCGACTATCAAAGGAGGATGAAAAAAATTTAGCTGCCAAGTGGGATTTATGATTGTAGCTGGACATTGAGGTCCAACACACACACACACATACACACACACCTTGAACCTCAGTGCATCCATCTCTTTATCCGTGACTTTCCATGGACACTCTGTCCTCTGCTGTTGCGCCGTCCTCTCGTCCAGCTGTGCCTCGTTCAGCCTGAAGGGGGCGAGCGTTTCCTCGAAGCGCCTAGTACTAATGACAACAAAGAAGTTCTGTTCCTGTGTTTGGGTGTTAAAAGTCTTATATTTCACACTAAATTCACCCCCCGTTCGGGGTAAACCTACTTTTTAGCAAGTGGTGGCCGTTCGCTGTCCGTCATCACGATGACATCATGAACGTCCAGTCGGAAACGCTGGAGCAAAGTCATCATTCTGAGCAAACAAAGACATTTTATTCATAAATGAGTTACTCAATATATATGAGAAAATAGAGAGTCATTCAATGATTCAATGTCTCTCCTAATTCTGATGTCAAATAACTGAGGATTTGAAGATTCTAATGAATGAGTCTGAATTTGATGACAATTGTGGTGAAATACAATGATAATTAATATTAATGATTCTGATGATCCGCATGATTTGAAATAACGAAGTCTAATGTTCTTGTTAAATCTGATCATTTCAGTGATTATAGAGTAAGAGATCATTTGATCTCGGGAGAATTTGATCGAGTTCATATTGAGATGCCTGACTTTTTTTATCTCAGACGTTGGTATCTTGTCAAATCTGAGCACAGTTTGAGACATTACTGAGATCTCTTCTGCTTACTGGAGTCGTTTCTCTCAGGAGAAACATTGGGAGACTTATTTAACCTAACTTGGTCTAGAAGAATTAACCGAGGTATTCAAATATCCTCAGTCATAATGATTCAGATGATTCTGATGATCAACGATTCACGAGTCTCACTCTTTGCGGTCGTTCTCCATGGTTTGCTGTTCTCCAATGATGAACACTCTGACTTGGCATCGCCTCCAGCGTTTTCTT